>NC_080090.1:80634939-80942283 GCF_950005125.1 Chionomys nivalis
ACTGAATGATTTAATGAACAGGCCGTCTGTTTATCAGTTAACTGCCAAGTGTTTTATTCTCACCATCAACACTTAAGTGGTAAAAATTATTTTTAAATAACTATGTTCTGAAAATGGACATGCAGAATAAAATGTGTCACCCATAAACCCTGGATTATGAATTTGATCGGGAAAGACTGTTTGTTCCTGTCTTGGTAGAGCAGGTTAAATAACCTAACTGTATAGTCTGTGCCTGCATTGTCTCTACTAAGGCCTCTTATTTCCACTGTATCATTTGAACCTGGCAGCGCTGCTTCCTTGTTGTTGTGGTGCGTGTGTGTGTGTGTGCAGGTGTGTTAGTGTGTGTGCAAGTGTGCATGTGTTTTTCATCGAGTCAGCCACCCTGGCTTGCTTCCCTCTGAATTATATTTCATTCATGTCAACAAAACACTTACACACATATTCATATTTTACACACATATTCATAGATGCTAGCTCAACATTACTGAGAAGGGCAGTTATGAAGTTCTTCACTGGGATCTTGGGTTCATCAATTAAGCTAATCTGGTTGACCAGTGAGCTCCACAGTTCCTCCTGCCCTACTTCCCCAGCCTTGGGACTATAAGAGGATGCCGCCACACCTAGACTTTAACATAGATGTTGGGGATCCTATTTAGGTCTTCATAAATGCGTGACAAACCCTTTACTGACTGAGCTCTCTCCTCAGTCCTTAAAGATGTTTTCTATTGTGCTAGCTTCACTGCGTTGTTACTTGGCAGCTGAAAATTACAATTATTTACTTTTTTCTAGAATGAAAAACATAATTAGATTTCCCAAAAAAGTAAGTGTGAAGATTGCAGGATTATAGTATTATTGCACAGACCTAGCTTGTATAGCTTGGTTGGGGCATTGCATGTATCCTTTTCTCTCAAGGCCAGGTGATTGGCAAGAGTCAGGATAAACACACGGCTGAAGCACAAATACTGAGAGCAGGAGCAATCTGTCTATCCTAGAGGATTGCTCTCTAAGGTCAATACTGCATTTGAAAGCAGTGTTGCTTTGAATATGACAGATAGGTTACACGAAGGACCACAGGGAATCAGTTGGTTCCTGGAATAAGTAATAGGAATAGAAGAAGTCATCTTTTCCTCAAGTGCAAATCTGACAACGGAGCTATGTCTGACTAATATCGAACATCCATATCGAGCTGTTGAGGTCAATAGTTGGTCTTAGTTATGTACTCTATTGACCGCTCACATTTTCTAAATGAGAAAGAAATGGCCAAATGGGAAAATTCTGCTGCATCTGGAGATAACAGTCACTTTTTTAAAAAAGTTGAATTTAATTTCATATGGTAAGTGAGGACTGTGTTTTGAAAATTTGGTCTTTGTTTTATCTGGATCACATGAATTAATTGAACAGCGATCAATGTGGCATTAGAAGAATTAAGATGAAACATTTATTTTCATGCAACTGTAAAACTTGGCCCAAGTTATTTTTATAAACCAAGAGGCAGAGCTTCACAATGGCAACAAGTCTACAGCATAGGCAAGCCTAGGGCATGGGGAATGGTTGCCAGGCCCTGGCTCTTTTGCTGGAGACGACATCTTTGGATAAGTGTTTTAGGCTATTTGGTTCTCATTTTTTGGGCAAATAGAGAAAATGCCCAGCCTCTGGGGCTGGGCTGGAGGGATTGCTCAGTGGCACAAAGCTCTTCTTTCTCTTGCAAAGGACTTTAGTTCAGTTTCCAGCACCCACACTGTAGCTCACAACCATCTGTGACTCCAGCTCCAGAGAATCTAACACCCTCTTCCAATCTCCAGAGACACCTGCAATCTCATCTGCGTGCGCGCACACACACACACATACAACCACATTTACCCACCCACACCATACATACACAAATATACACACAAGTAATATGAAATAAATTTTTTGTTTGGAAAAATAACATTCTAAATTGCTACAATTAAGGCTAATTGTTAAGGAGACAATAATGAAAGTGAGAACTTCAAAAAGGACAGAACACAATTCAAGTTTTAATATTCCCTACAATGTCTACTAGTATGACCAGCCAATAAGCTTCCAATGCAATGTCCATGCCAATTCCCTGTACAGGATTTGGTGACTATCATGAAATAACTTCATAAGTCAAAACTTTAGTATGGTTCATGGATGTCTAGTTTTTATTTATGTAAATGGAAATAATAAAGAGTTTTGCAAAAGTAACTCAATGTTATGACCTTTTAGATTTTTACAAATGGTGTCATTTTTATATTTGTGACATCTACACCCAATTTAATAATAATTTATCTTAGCAACTAGCTTTTTAAAAAACGCTTTTCTAGAAAGGGCGGATCCATTTTTTTTTCTCATATTTGACTATTTTAGCAAGCTGTGTAATGCTAATAACAAGTACAATGGGCAATAAGGACCCTGTAGAGAACAGGGGTCGACCATCACTGAGCATGCTCATAGCTGCTGGCCATAGGCACCTCTCTAGAGCAGTGTTACTTTTAGCTGGCAATGTGAGCGACAAAAGGAATTTCACTTTTCTGTATTAAGAGAAAAGTAGAAAGGTAAGGTTCATTTTAATATATTCAACTCACATATCATTTAAACATGTAACACAAAAAATTGAAGCGTTTACAATTTTTCTAGAGGTGAAGATTCAAAGTCCGACTTGTGTTTTACGCTTGTGATCCACTTCACTCTGACCTACACATGCATAACAAGTGCTTAATGGTCACACATGCCCAGTGTCTTCCATTCCGTGAGTGGTAGCCTCTTTAATCCCCACTGCAGTATTTAGAAACGGTATTGATCATATCCAAAGCCATATGAGACTGGGAGAGGGTGAGTGGATGCCAGAACCATTGAAGATTAAGCTTTCTTCTTGTGCTACAAACAGGCTGGTGATTCTCAATGACTGTAGTGATTCAGTGTGCCCAGCCTGTGGTCCTCGGATTCTCCAACTGGCCTATGCTGTCTTCAGTGGCCCAAGTCTGATAGGACAGAAAATTAGATAGGCGGAGTAAACAGAACAGAATGCTGGGAGAAAGAAGCCGAGTAAGGAGTCGCCATGATTCGCCCACCAGACACAGACGCAGGTTAAGATCTTTCCTGGTAAGCCAGCTCATGGTACTACACAGAATATTAGAAATGGGTTAGATCAATATGTAAGAGCTAGTCAATAAGAGGCTGGAACTAATGGGCCAGGCAGTGATTAAAAGAATACAGTTTCCGTGTAATTATTTCGGGGCATAAGCTAACCATGCGGGCGGCTGGGTGCCGGGGACGCAGCCCCGCCGCTCCTATTACAACAGAGTGGCACCCTATGATATAAATATAAATAATTTGCATTGGTATAGATTTTAAGGTCAATTTTGTTATATGTATATGTATTTCTGATCTTGATTAAGGTATTGTGATTGTGTAGTTCATTTTAAAATGTAATGTATAATTAGAAAATATAGGTTGTTAATGGATAATCATCAATAATAGTCAAGCTTGTAGTCATGTTAGTTAGATTTTCTAGATATATAGAGATATATTTCAATTAGATAGACATTCTTCATATCTTTCAAAGACTACAAAACATGGCATTTAAAATATTTTAATAACTTAGGGCTTTTCATGATAATGAGACACGTCTGCTCCTGAAAACACCAATCTACTTCAAGAGAAAGATGGGCACCAAAGAGGCTCCTTAAGGAGTTTGATAGCCATTTGGGCAAGAAACTGCTCTTTCCTGGACTGTTGCATAAACTGGACACAAAAAACCCACAAAAAGAGGACTGCTAAACTTGCCTAAAGGTGAGATGGTCTTTCGGGGTTCCTGACTCATGAGTCTGCAAGACATTCTACAAGACACAGCAAAAAGTGACTAAACTGTCTTTGAAATTTCCTGCTTGACAAAAATGTCTGCTGGATACTATGGGCCTGTAGGCTAAAGATGGATGCCACAATGGTACAGAGGAACTTTGGGTGACTGTCCAGGCAGTGAGATGTCTCTGTCATTTCTAGTTTTTGGATCTCTTGTTTGCTTAGGTAATATTATATCCTTCTGGAGTCTTTAATGGAGTTAAAAAATGGTTAGTTGTAGTTATAGTTTTCATTAGTTATGATAAAAGATAAAATAGATATAAATATTGTAACTGTAATTCTTGCTTAATAACTGTTCTATGTAATTTTACTATGTTAAAGTTAAAGCCTTTCTTTTTTGTTTAAACAAAAAAAGGGAAAATGATGGAGGAATTACTTTCAATTAATAAAGAAAACTGCTTGGCCCTGATAGGACAGAAAATTAGATAGGCGGAGTAAACAGAACAGAATGCTGGGAAAAAGAAGCCGAGTAAGGAGTCGCCATGATTCACCCACCAGACACAGACGCAGGTTAAGATCTTTCCTGGTAAGCCAGCTCATGGTACTACACAAAATATTAAAAATGGGTTAGATCAATATGTAAGAGCTAGTCAATAAGAGGCTGGAACTAATGGGCCAGACAGTGATTAAAAGAATACAGTTTCCGTGTAATTATTTCGGGGCATAAGCTAGCCATGCAGGCGGCTGGGTGCCGGGGACGCAGCCCCGCCGCTCCTATTACAACACAAGTCAACTGTTGTTCGCACTCTACGGGCACAACACTCAGGGAACTTTAGGTGTTTGATAAGTAGAACCAGTTTCTGCCCTTGGAATTTCTGCTAATTGTTCCCTAACTGAATTGATAGTTTCCTGATTCCCGCCTCCCCAGATTACCACAATCTTGCTGGCTTCTACCAACATGGATCTATTCCCTTAGACTCCTGTAGACTGCAAACCTGCAGGAGTTAAATGTAGCTAAATCAAGGTGTGGACAAGGCTGCTCTCTGAGAAGAGACATCAAGAGGAGCATCTGTCTCCTTCAGCATCTGGGGACCACTGTGGTTCCTTTGTTTGTGGCTACACAGGTGTAACTTCTGGTTGCTTTGTTATAGCTTTTTTTTCTCTTTGGTCCATAAGCAAATGTCTGTCTTTCTCCTTTTATAATAAGATTTAAGTCCCAGATTACAGTTAGTTCTCATGCAGTTATTTCAGGGCAATGGTCCCATCTCAAAGCCTGTCACTTAACTAACAGTTCACATGGCATCGTCACGGCAAGGATGGTGCTTCCTGGACATGCACAACAGGAAAATGGGTGTGTTTTCCACGTACTAATACTTTGTATCATTTTTGTAAGATAATTAACTCTTCTGAAAGTTATTTGGCAATTAAAACATTGTTCTTGCATACTAGCTCCCTGGCACAAAGTTCTGGTATTGGGTACACTCTGAAAGAAAATATTTCTATGACGAACAAGCCCCACCTAAATGTGGAAATGTGTGCAAATTTGGGGTTTAGGATTGATTTCAGGAGACGCTTATGGTTAGAGTCTTGGCAACTGCGGTGCTGAACCACTCACATGAAGTCGATTTAAAGTCTTCCCACGATTGTCCTATCAGTTCACCAGTGAGTCTCCAGACCTCCCTGGTTCTTCATCCTATGAGCACTCTGCTATGGCATGTTTGTATTGATTCATTGGAAGCACTGGGTTTCTGGTCCACCCCTGTTCACCTCATAATAATGGTGCTTTTTCAGAATTGGGTCATTGTGGACGTTCTGAGCCATGAAGTTGGTGGTACTAACTTTATGACAGTTACAATCTAATAAAGTCAGTATCTATCCAAAAGGTGCTGTGTTGAAGGGACACAGTGTACTAAACACGACCCTGTTGACCCTCATCCTCTCTACAAACACATGAAGCAGGTACTTTTTGAGTCCTAGGTTCACAGTGTTGAAACTGGAGCATGGGAGATTAAATGACTCCCAGAAAAATCTCCTGGCATGGAATTGAACCACAGTGCTCATGCTGTTGGTGTCTACATGACAATAGTTTCTCCTTTAGTGAAAGTGACAATCTTGGGACACAGACCTCTGCACTGGTCTGAAAAGAAAGGGAGGGGGTTGGAGAAAGGGTAAGCGTTTTGTACATGGGAAGTAAAAAAATGTCACTTTTGTTTTTATTAGTTTTGGTTCTTTTGTTATTGTAGGGTGGGGTATCCAAGGAATATACATATGTTAGGCAAGCACTCTATCCCTGAGCTACATTATGGCTCCAAATGTCATATGTTTGGGTCTGTACATAATAGAAAGCAATGGTAGAGAAGAGCCAGTGGAATCTATCAGGGCTCTGACCACAGTTCTGAGAGGGTCAAAATAGTGTGGTGTGTGTCAAAGCTGGGAGTGGGGAGAGAGGTTGAGAGTTCAAGCAGTTGAAACAGCAATACACCAAGTTGGAATCTGCTTGCTTGGAGGAGAATCTAAGGTTTGGAGGAGAGAGGAAGCCATTGTTAGAGAAGAAAGATGATGAGGATAAAGTAAAAGTGATCATCAGATTTGATGCTTTTAACCCAAGAACACAGAATCACCATAAGTAGTCATAGTATTTCTGTTGTTGACATTTGGATTTTTATTCAAATTTCTGAAAGTATGGACAATGAGAAAACATGATATTTTTAACCTTGTGCATCCAGGGAAAATCACTCTTCCAGCACTTGCCTGGTGAACTGGCACGTGCCTGTAACTGGGCTTATGAGGTAGCGGTAAGAGAGTTAGGTTATTCAGTGTTAGCATCACCTACACCTACTCATCGCCTGGTGAGTATGACACCAGGCTGTGCTACATGAGATCCTGTCTCAAACAAACATACAGCACAGCAACAACAAAGCAAATCTCACCCCCCAACACACACAACTTTGTGAGGCTATTTTGAATGCAGCAATGCCTCTCGTCCCTCGGACAGCAGTCTGGGACCTTGCAGTGTCTCAGACCCATCATGATAATGAATTTTCAGTGGGCTGAGGCATTGCAGGTATGCAGGTATGGTTCTCAGTTCCTTGTCCTCCTTAACAAAGATTCCCGGCTGGTAGAATCTTGGGTGACAGTTCATTGTTTTCCTTTGTCTCTCGAATAATAGTTTCTGTTTAATATCCACATTCTGAACTAACTCATAACCAAGGACTAAAAATCAAGTTCTATATACAAACCAGTAAGTAGATAAGAAAGCTAAGAAATGCTCCAGGCCTCTTTCAGTCACAGCGGTAGAGGGTTTTGTTGGTTCTCAGGGGAGAGTGGATTGAGTTTGTGAAAGCTGACTTTTACCATTTTCCTTGAAGAGCCTTAGAGATGTGATGGAATTCAGAAAACAATGATTCTCTCCTGAACAGCACAAAAAAAGGTAAAATAAGATAAAATCAAAGGTCAGAGAAGGAAAAGCAGTCGTAATAAAAGGCTCCTGCTTTGAAGACAGCCATTTAGGCTTGGGGACAGAACATAAACGGCTAGACATGGCATGGAATAATACAGAAGACCTCATAAAACAGAAGTATCTGAAGCAGAGACTGGCATCCGAGAGAGTTGGGGACTGTTGGCCTGTAAAGTGGCTTGATGTTCTCATTTAGGACAGATGAGATCTCAACCAATTCTTCCTATGGTGTTAGTGCATCTAGATTTTGCCATCGTTCCGAACCTCTTTCTCTACCTGTTTGCAAACGAGGCTCGACCTTTAGCAGTAGCTAAGAAGATAGCATGTGATTGTGGCCTTCAGCTCAGATCTTAGTGCTGAGATGCCAAGAGTCTCTGGAATGGTCCATGGGTACACTATGTAACTGCATTGTCTTTCCTCTATTTCAATTCACTTCTCCTCTGGGAAATAGGACTTGCCTCCATGCATGGATTTAAAATGGGATTTAAAAGAAATAGAGGAATATTTGTATTTTGTAAATGGAGACAGGGAAACAACTCTGCCTTTACTTCTACAAAAGCCCTGAAGGAGTGTGGCAATGTATACCCTGATGAGAAACAATTAAATCATACATGCCTCAACACCCAGTCCAGGAAACAAAGACAAAATGATTGAGGGAGTAAAGGCAAGAGCCGTTTCTCCTCTTTGTATTGTTCCAGCATAATTTGTCAATTTTTACAAAGGTAATAGATAAATAACCTATCTTAATAAAATAACTCGATCTTCCATGGTTTCTTCTGCTCCCCTTGATGGAATTGTCCCTGTCTCGATTTGTGAACTCCTTCAGAGGACAGATTTCCTGCACTTACCTTGTGTGAGACCAACCTGGGAAAGAGGAGGCCCTTTGGGGAAGGTGGGAGGGACAAGTTCATCCCTCGCTGTGACTTCCTTTGGGTTCCATAGCCAGCCTTCAGTTTTGTTGCATAAAGAACATTTCTTAAAGGTCTTCTCTGAAAATGGGAATAACCATTATATCGACAATGCAGCGAGTTGCTTCACGTTTCGTGTGAACGAATTCTTCAGCCATTCTGGCAATTCTGCCTTTTGTGTTTCCGGTGTACGCCATTTGCCTAGGCTATTTCAGTCACTACCTAACCCAGGCTCCTGCCTCGAACATTTCCACTTTCCAATTCACTGCATAGGACAAATTTTCTTTCTAACTGAGTTCACAATTAATTCGGTAGAACATAACATCTTAGAAATAAATCAGAATATTATGAATTAAGTGGAGTAGAAAATATTAGTATGTTGCAAATGAAAAGGGTCATTTTGGTATGTGAAACTCGTAAATTAGTATATGTGAATTTGAACTGAGTTGCACGAATTAAGTTTTTCAACTTTTACATTGTTATTAAAATATGAAATGACAGTGGACTACAAGCCTTACTGTGTGTTACGGTTTGAATTTGGAATGGCGCCTCGGGCTCATGTGTTGAAAGCTTGCTTCTTAGATGGTGGTGTTCCATGGAGGGCTGGGGACTGGGGGAGGGGCTCCGGGGGGGGGATGTCTTGGAAACTTTTGGAGGTGGGGCCTAGCTGGAGGAAATAGGTTACTAGGGCATGTCTTGAGGGCTGTATCTTTCTCTGCCTTTTCTGCCCTTTTTCTTTTGCTTCCCGGCTGCCATAAGGCAAGGAGCTCTATATGACCACATCCTTCAGCTGTGATGCTCTCCTTCCCTGTAGCCCAAGCGACAGAGCTGCCCAGATGGGCTGAAGTCTTCCTCCTTTACCCTGTTATGATAGGGACTGTGCCAGATGGACCAGCTGGACTGAACACTGTGTGGTCTGTAGGGCTTTTCCTAAGTAGCCTGTTCTCTGCTCTCTCAGCCTTGTCTTCCCTGCTTCTCAGCCCCTTTGTGCTGTTGGTGGTTAACTGGCTTAGGCTCCACACAGCTCCCTGAACACATTTTATGTCTTACTTCCATTGTTCGCACCTCCACCCCACTTGTTTGTGGATGAACATTCAAGTCTCAAACAGGAAGGAGGTAGCACTTGTGTCTGTATTTTGGTAGTATCTTCACGGGAACTTGATTTACCCCATTAGGTTTTCTACATCTCCTCTCTGCAGTTAGGAACTGTGCAGGGAACAGCCTTCTGTGGTACTTGATTTCCACTGGGGAAATGAAAGAGAAATTACAAATGAGGGGCTGGAAAGGTGGCTCATGGAAAAAGTACTCGTGGCTGCATAAACATAAGGATTTGAATTTACATCCCAGGCACACATGTAAAGATTGAACACAATGGTGTGTCCACATAACCCCAGTTCTAGGGCTGAGGGTTGAGGGTGAAAAACAGGAGGATTCCTGGAGCTTCCCTTAGCCATTGTAGACAACTGGGAATCTCCAGGATCAGGGAGAGACCTTGCCTCAAAAGATCAGCTAGAAAGCAATCCAGGAAGACTTGATTTTGATTTCTGACCTCCACACATATACACACATATGTGTTCTCATTCCCAAACACTCACACACTAAATAATATATACACTATAAACAGACACCCAAAATGCAAACGAGACAACTTTTGAAGTGATCAGAACATCAATTTTAAAGAAATGGGGATTGCAGTAGATTGAGAGAGAGACCCAGTTAATACCAATCCAGAATTTCTTGATGGAGTGAGGATGTCAGGTAGATAAGTCATAGACTCTTTAGGATAAACTTATGGAAACTCTTCACTGAGAAAATAGCTGAAGACTAGTTAATCATTTTTTTTTCAGCATTTCCAAAGAACAGTCAAATGGTTGTGGCATAATTGGTAGTAATTGCTGCTATCAATTATAATCTGATGGGAAACTACCCAATGAATCCAAATACGTCACATATTCTGGTCACTTCTTCCTCAATCATTTTACTGATTTTCATTTTTTTCTTCAAGTTACATATAAATTTTTATTTTTTCAAATCTTTTCTTCTTAGGCATGATACTTTCATTTTTATTTCAAGAATATAATTTTTTAAAAAAATGTCACAGTTAATTTCTCATGAGAGAAGAATCTCTAAACAGAGGGTTAGCCAGTAGTCACTGCTGTACATGACAGGTTTACTTCAAATTGGAAACTTCGGTTCACATGTATGCTGCCTTCATGTTCATTAGTGCAACTCACTAGAGACTTACATGTGATGTTCAAGGGGCTTCACCATGAAAAAAACCCGCTATTATTTCTATTTCTTGCACAGTGGCAATCATCAGAACTGTAACTTACCTAATTTGAGTTTAATGGAGTCAAACTATACTGAGCCCAATGAGAATTAGAATTAATAAAGGCACAGACCTCCTCTTCACTTTTTATTTTAGTAAAACCATGGCAAAAATTAGAAAACAAGGAAGTGAAGCTCCAGTCAAACCACTTTACGGGAAAAATAAACAACTTTGGGTTGTTAGTAGAGAAATTATTCTTTCTCTTTCTTGTATAAAATATAGCTTCTCTTTTACCTCTAATTCCCTTCTCATTGGTTTCTTCTTCCCTTCATTTGTGGAAGCGGCTCTTAAGCTGTTATTCCTTATTCTTGCTGTTTGTTCATCTCTCGGTCCCCTTCCTCTTCCCCATCCTGCTCTGCTCTTCCCCTTCTTCATTCCTCTCCTCCTACCCTGCAGCGTTGTTTAAGCTGTAAACTCACTCGGTCCCCAAAGGCCAAGGCAGCTATTTGGACAACACTTTGTCAGCATAATACATTTACAGAATGCATATTTATGAACCTTTGAGCTTTTATGGTTCCAGAGGGCAAATAAAAAACATGAAAAGTAGCAATATAGTGCTCCAAAGGTCCCTCAAGGAAAACAAAAGTAGCTGGAAATAAATTTAGAGAAAGTCTTTTCTGAAAAAAACAGAGCCTTGAGCTTGCTCTTATGGAAGGTTGACCAGTCGACGCTGGCCCTGCTCTTCCTCCTAAGCTAAGAACTTAGGAAATGTTAAAGATTTTAATAGGTCTAGCCTCTTAAAGTCTGGAAAACAATAATTTTAAAAGAGGATTGCACATAAACGTTTATAATCCACAGAATCTTAAAACAGCATGCTGCATTTGGCTGTAATAAAAAAACAAGGAGGAGGGAGACCTAAATTGAAAACTCGGCCTTATTTCCAAACTACAAGTTTGGCTTCCAGCATGGAGTCTCATACTAAATTGGCCATATTAAAGAGCTTGGTAGAAAAAACAAAAGTCTTATAAACTGGCTTTACTCTGATAGTCTTATTTTAATTGACCACAGGACAAATAATTAAACTCTCATTGTAATTTCCAACTTTTTGAGATGAATGGACTTGTAATGTTTAATGCCTGCCAAGGATGTGTGGCTATGGTGGGCTTGATAAGAATCTCAGAGGTGACAGTTTTGAGGAATTCTGAGATGGACTCACCAGCTGTCATTCCTTTCCTAGGGACGACCAGAGGGATGTCTTTTTCAGTGTCAGTTCTGCCCTTCAACAGATCCCAGGTATTGACTGACAATGTCAGGTTTTCAGCAAACGAAATGGCACATTCGTAAAATCTGTTTCATGAATTCATCACAGTGGCTCTCCTCCCCTGGAGTCCTGCAGTTTGTGCAATTAACAGTGGGAGACTCTCGGTGTTACAATCATATAGAATTCAGTCTTTAACTGACAGGCAATGGTCCTTAGGTCATCTACCATGACCTAAGTAGAAAATGGACTGAGACTAGATTCTAAATCCTACCTATGGTAGAAAGAACTACGTATGTCATGGCCTGTGACTTTCAACAGTAGCTTTTTATTGAGGAATGTGAGTGAGAGGCTGGTGTGCTACTGATAACAGTTTCATCATTTACTTAGACTCTACATGGAAATCCCCATAGCAACATTCATAGGGAAATCCACGTTCTGAAGTACAGAACTTTCATCCACAGTCCATCCCATACCTGTCTCCAACAATATAAATTTTCTGGCTCTTACTGCTAGCTTCAGGCATTATACTTGCCTGCCCTTGGGTGCCTGGCAGATTACATCACCAACCACATCCACTCCTTACATGCATGCTCTTGTAGCTTCCTGGACTCTGTACAGATATGGTAGGCCCCCTTTCAAAACGAGCACCACCCATTCTCCCTCCCCTTTCCAGGCACTTCTCCTTCAGAAGCAGATGTCTAAGATCTCCTTCTCTCCCTGACTCTTCTACGAAACCTCCAATGTGAGTTTGTGGTATGGTGTGATTCAACACCTACTTCCATCCAATCAAGCTAGTTTCTTTTATTCCAGAGAAAGACAATGTAAGAATCCTGGCTGTCACTTAGCCAAGACACAGTTAAGGTGGAACTTTTGATTGATTCTGAGACTCTCCACGAAGAGCCCCACCCCATATCTGACACGTCATTCATAGTGAAATCCTCTTTTAATGATGGCACGAGGAGGGTTGCATCAGATAACAAGTTTCAGAAGAAGGGTAGTCAGAAACAAATCAATCTCATTGATCGCTAAATATCTAATGTCTACTAATGTGCCCAGGAGGTAGCCAACAAACATGGCTTACTTAATTTGTGAAAATAGAAGTCCAGTGCTGTGCTTTGCTCTCCTGATAACCCGTCATCTACTTGTCTTGCAAGCTTTCTTCAGCTGGGTTAGCTAAATAACTGTCTCTTTATTTCATTATGAAGAAATAAGGAATTTGATTGTGATGGTTTCTACATTTTCTTCTCTTTAGTTTGTCTCCTAACTTTTCTATCTCAACTTTATTGATGTTTGTTCTGTGCAGGACATTAATAGTAAAAGTTTTTAAAAATATATACATGTATGAAATAAATTTAAATGGAGCAATCAAATAAAGGGGGAAACAAAGCTTCAACTATGCATCTTTCACCACCAAGTAAAGCCTCCAATGCCAGGAATACATTAAATCTAATTAAGTTTGTCGTCAGGGTTTCTGTCCTTCCTGATTCCCGCAATCATTAAGTTCCAAAGAAATCACACAGAGGTCTACATTAATCATAAACTGATTGGCCAATTAGCTCAGGCTTCTTATTAACTCTTATAACTTATATTAACCTACTATTCTTATCTATTTTAGCCACATGGCTAAGTAATTTTTTCGGGGAGGCAGTCACATCTTCTTCTTCTGTGGCTGGGAAATGACTGAGGAGGAATGGGCTTTCCTCTTTCCAGAATTCTCCTGTTCTTGTTGCCCCGCTTCTACTTCCTGCCTGGTTGTCCTGCCTATAATTCCCGCCTGGCTACTGGCCAATCAGCGTTTATTTAAAATATAATTGACAGAATATAGACAATTGTCCCACACCATAAATTGCTGGCAAAAGGGTTCCCATGGGAACCCCTCCTCAAAAAAAATCTCTCAGGATATTGCAAAAACTACTGGTTGCTTTTCATAAATTGATGGTAAGGGGTTATTCCTGAAGAGAACACTTACATATCTCATTGAACACATAGTCAAGCTGGTGCCTAACTTGAACTTTCATCTACTGACTAGTGTTCATGGTACTGGAAGGTACTCTGCACGCCACCAGAAGAGAGGTAACAACCCATCTACAAGCCCTATGATCTACAATGCTGGCCTGCCTGCATGATATGCTGATGCAACACTGCATGCATGATATGCTGATGCAACACTGCCTACATGATAGGCTGATGCAACACTGTCACAAAGCTGTGAAAATAACCAACCACTATTTGATTAGATTTAAGGCCCAATCTGTAAGATGGAATCCATGCCTGACACTGAAAAAGTGGCCAGGAATCTGAGACTAGATAGGCCATGGACCCAGGAGAAAACCAAATACTACTGTTCTGCTAACATAGCAATAAAATAACTCCTGACCACATTCTGCTATGCATATAGATCAGTACCTTGCTCAGCCACCATCAGAGAATCATCCTCCTGCAGTATATGGGAACTAACACAGAGATCCACACTGGCCAATGTGCAGATTATGGGAGACCTTGGAACACTAATTTCTAAGTGGGATGCTTTCATCAAATCCCTCCCCTCAAGGATCAGGGAACCCTGGGAAACAGGAGACAGAAAGACTGTAAGAGCCAGACAGGATGGATGACACCAAGCAAACAGTGTTTCCAGACATAACCGGACCAATGCGCATATGAACTCACAGAGCCTGTGGCAGCACATAGCTTCAGTTCCTCTGCAGAAAATGTCGAGTGGACCTGAACTCCTGTTCTCAGACAAGAAGATAACTTTAATTGACAACTGCTTGCAAAAGAAAAATTAGTTTTCTTCAATGTAGTTATACTGGGCATGCTAACCATACTTAAAAGCAGGCCCCATGCCCAGAAGAAATGACCAACATAATGAACTCAGTGGTATTTTCAGAGGATCTTTGTGTAGATGAAGAAGAGGAAACCACAACTAGAATATATTATGAGAAAATATTCTATGTATTATATCCTCTCTAGAATGTTGGAGGAAGGTCACTTGTTGGTTCCTGGCCACTTAGCCTAATAATCACACAGAAACTATATTATTTAAATCACTGCTTGACCAATTAGCTCTAGCTTCTTATTTGCTAACTCCTATATCTTAATTTAACCCATCTCCATTAATCTGTGCATCACCACGAGGTCATGGCCTACCAGCAAAGTTTCAGCATGTCTGTCTCCAGCAGCAGCTCTATGGCTTCTCCCTACTCTGCCCTTCTTTCTCCCAGCATTCACCTTAGTTTTCCCTGCCTGGCTCTTTCTACCCTGCTCTGCTATAGGCTCAAAGCAGTCCTTTATTAACCAATGATACTCACAGTATACAGAGGGGAAAACCCACATCACTAGATTTATGCATGAAAATCTACTTGCCTCTAGTGTTATTATTTGTTTATTTTCTACAGATGACATTTTCTCTGTTCATGATTAACGACCTTTTTTTTTCCCCCTGAGCATCCCTATTGCTCCTAGCAATATGCTCTGTGCACTCCTCTCCCAAGAGTGCCTCATGTTCTCTCTTAGAATCCACTCTAACACCTTCAACCCCAGAAGTTCGGAGCCTGTTGATCTCTGAGGCATCACTCTTCACGCTTCTGTTGTAAATACAGAACTGTCTTCCTGGAGTAAACTACTGGCTGTTCATGTTTGTATCATCACTTGGGTCAAATGGTTTCTGTTGATGTGAAAGATACTTAATCCCTGTGTGTTGATGGTAGAATTAATTTAATGAGTGACTAAGAACCCATACTCCTAGGGTATGAGATTATAACCTAATAAACGATGATGACAAATATACAAGATAAGCAAATTTAGAAATGACTATGAAGGTATATCTTCCAGCATATTTGATGTATGCATTTTTCTTAGGTCTCTCACACACTGTCACCACCTCTCTGTGTGACATGTCTATTCCTTTTCCTCACAGATGTCACTAGACTAAGTCCTGAGGTGGGAGCCAACATTCAGTGTATATTAATCACTAAGATTAGCATTTCCACAGTGTAGTGGCCTTTCAACGCTATTTTAATAAATAAAGACTGCCTGAAGATCCGAGAGTGAAACAGTCCCACAGCTCAGCCTTACAGACCAGATTATGGTAACACACACCTTTAATCTCAGTAGTCATACAAATTGAAATAGAAACTGGGCAGTGCATGCCTTTAACGATGGTGGTACACACCTTTAATCCCTGTCCTGGAGAGGACCATAAAATGGGAGAAAACAGCTCTCAGTCACACAGTCTCCTTCTCAGATTCCAGGAGGCAGAATCTCCATTTCAGACTGAGGTCAAGGTAATAGCCAGTGGCTGGTTGTTTTTGCTTTTCAGATCTTCAGGTTGAACCTCAGTTTCTGACCCTGAGCTTTTATTAATCATGCATCACCATGGGATAACAAAGTACACCTTTTCCTTTAGGATGTCACATGAAGTCTGGTATGGCAGTGCACACCTGTAATCCCAGCATTCAGGAGGCTGAGACAGTGGGGTGGCAAGCCCTGTGCCATTCTAGGCTATAGAAAACTTCTACCTAAAAAGCTTAAACACACACACACACACACACACACACACACACACACACACTAAATCATCATGTGTTAAATTCAAGAGAACAGTTTTCTTGCAGCTCTTCTCATCTGGTGTTCCCCCCTCCCTGCCCCTTCTTTTTATAGGTACTGTGACTTGCACAATTAAAAAGAATGTGGTGATAAGGAGGGAGCATCTAGACCCTGGAGTCCTAGAGCTCCCGGTTGTCCATCCTTAGAATCCTAAGCAACTCTGTAAAGGGCACCACATGCCATACTAGAGAGACTGCACGACTATATCCAGAGAGAGGCTGTCAGCATGTTCCAGTTCTCTAGCCATCTTAGCTAAGGTGACTGACTTGTGAATGAAGCCATCTTGAATTTCTAGCCATAGTCCATGGTCGCAGAAGACTGAAGCAAACTAGATGACATCAGAAGCATCTCTCTTAGCTCCTCTTAGCTCGTCTAGATTAGCTGAATTATGATAATAAGTCATTATAGTCCTAAATGACTGAGCTTTAAGATGGTTTACTATACATCTACAGGTAGAACACACAAGAGTCACCGGGAACTATTTAAGTTAGCATTGCAATGATGATGAGAATGATTTTTCCTTAACTGTGAGTCCAGTAATGCGTTGTGCATGTAAAATAGTCATTGCAATTGGCTTTCATACCTTGCTCTCACCTGTGTTTGGATGTGTTCTTTGTTTTCTCACTGCTCAACAGCTCTTTTAAACCCATGTCAGTACTCCACAAATGATATCTTCCTGGAATTTATAACTTAGCTGTAAGACTTCGACCTGGAGTGCACCTTGGCATCTGAAGTGTCAGAAGGGGGCATTTTTATCTTTATCCTGTTATGGACTCAGAGATGTGCGTACAGACCTTATATCTTTGTCAATGTGCTCTCTCTCAAGAGAACAGCTTTTAGAGTCTTGGGGTGTGTGGAAACATTTGAGTTTTATAGAATCATGGATCAATTTGTCATTCAATTCTTTCATCATAGCTCAGGTCATTGGGTCGGGTATATCAAGCGATAAACACTGCACAAATAATTTATCAGTAGGATGATTTTCCAAAGTGAGTCTACACTGTCTTTGAAGGAACTGGCTTAAAAACGGTCTCCCAATCCTTGGCCCATGCCACTTCCCGGGGAAAGAAAAGGTTTTGATTGCTGAAGAAAGATTTTATAAAGAGAGCTAGTTCAAAGGGAAACTTGCAGTGAGGTGCTTTGACAAAAAGGAGGGCAGCAGATCTTCGCTTCTACTCATGCAGTTTAATGTGGGAAGGCCTAACTGGGACTCGTGGCTAATAGTGGTTATGTTCTCTGGAGTCATGGGCCTTGGTCTTGGCTCAGGGGAAGAACCTTTGACTACCAGAGAGTGTGCACTCTGAAACATCCACAGCAAATTCAGTATGAGAGAGTATCAGAGAAACTACGGAAGGCTCTTTGTCTGGTTCACATCAATTTAAGAAAAATCTTTTCTAGCTACATAATAATTATATAGAGTAATGGGATATCGTGTGATGTTTCTGTGCATGTATGATGGTCAAAGCAGGGTACTTAGTATATCAATTACCCGAAACATTTGGCATTTCATATGCTGGGAACATAGAAAAATCTTTTTTCTACGCTATTTTGAAAATTCAGTAAATTACTGTAAGCTATAGTCACACTTTGATGCTGTAGAATGTTAGAACTTACTCCTCTTGTGTAATACTTTATCTATTAACCACCCTGTCCTTTCTCTGTCCACTAGGGAAGGGTTCAGCTGTGGGGACCTCCGAAGGGAGAACAGTGGGCAGGGAGTGAGAAGGAGTGAATTTCAGGAGAGTCTGTCAGGGTGTCTCTGCATTCTGCTTCCACGGTGCCTGTGTGGACCTCTAGGAGATTTGGAGAGGACAGCAACTTTGACAACTCCAGCCAGAGGGTGCAAAGTTCTTTCTAGCAGCCCTGTGGGGTCAGAATGCGCACTGCTTTACTTCCTTCCATTTTCTCTGCTTTTGGTTGAGATTAAAGCAGGTGTCAGTGATTATGAAGCAAGAAGAAACTGTTTCTCCTCCTTGTTGCCCAAACAAAAGGCCTGCTGCAGGTCCAAGTTCGAGAGAGGACAGGTGTCCTTCCAGTCCGAATGAAGTTCTGTTTAATGAGAGGACACAAGTGCTTTCATGTTATCTGAGAGTTCAGTTTTCAATTTACAGTGGCTATAGGATGCCCTGCTACCTAGGACAAACTGGACAAGTCCTAGGAGTGCAGGAATTGAGGACGGAGTACTTCTATTTAGCACGATCTAAAGGGGAAGAGAGTGAAAAAATAAATGGCATTGTGAGCAGATACGTTGCAATGCATCATAGTGTTTGCATCATCAGTTGGGGTCTTTTTATGAATGGCTCAAGTAGTCATCGTCTGAGAAAACAACTTTATTTCAGAGCAGTACAACTTCATGTATTCCTTACATTTCAAAAATTATAAAACATACAAGCATTTTGGAGTTATTTGGGCAGTAAATTTATTTTAAAAAACCCAAGATTTGGGGCTGGAGAAATGGCTCAGTGGTTAAGAGCATTGCCTGCTCTTCCAAAGGTCCTGAGTTCAATTCCCAGCAACCACATGGTGTCTAACAACCATCTGAAATGCGATCTGATGCCCTCTTCTGGCCTGCAGGCAGACACACAGACAGAATATTGTAACATAATAAATAAATAAAATATAAAAAACCCAAGATTTATTAACATGAAATAATGTATTATAATTTTTCCTAGTCAAATTGGCTACCATTTTCTTACTTTTAATTCTTGGTGGTTTGTTGGTTTTTTGCAATCAGTGATGAGCTCTGCCTGTTTTTCTGCATCTTATGCCATAGAGTGGCAATAACATGCAGATCACATACACAATGGGAACATTATATTTTCAGAATATTCATAGGATCCATCTACTCATTTTGTGCTTGAATATGATTATACCATAATGATAATAATCCATAAATTTATTATCTGTGTACATATTAATAATATAACCAACAAGGATACTGCATGAAAAAATCATTTTGTTTTTTCTGTGATATTGTAAATACTAGAGCTTAACAATAACTTTTCTCTGCACACTTCTGTATTCTTGCACAGTAATTTTTTCTTTTATTTACGGGAAGTGGAAGAGAGTTACATCAGGGTTAATTGACTTGCCCAAGGTTAGATACCCAATCAATGAAAGGCAATGCAGAAATCCCGCCTAAGAGCATTAAGTCACCAGACTAATTATAAGGTCTGGGTAAGACAAGAAAGATGAACACAGATTTAATGGAAATTGGGAAGGAGGGTATGGACCACAGGGGCAAACTTCTAGACCTTTACACTTCCTGGTTTTCAGTTTATTTGGTCTTTGTGGAGCTCTAGAAATAGATATATCTGATATATATCTAATAACACCATCCTTGGGTACATGTTTTGTCTTGCTTACATTATCTATATTGAGGGAGCAAATTCTGTTCTGAATTTTGTCAACAGGGGCAGAAGACAAAACTTTATTAGTAGTAGAATGTATAAGCTGTCCCCATGAGGAGATGTCTTAGAGGAAATGGGATGCAGAAATGCAGAATAGACTTCAGGGGATAGTATTTAACACATCCTTAGAATTATCCGTAAGACAGAATAAGTAAAACAGTAACATTAACACTCAGGACCTGATCTTGATACATGTGCCACTGTGGCTGAGCAACAAATACAGTGAAAATTTAGTTGTTTGGTAAAATTTTGATTCCATGGTCTCTGCAATCAAGAATTTCTTTATTTCTTAAGCTGAGCTTTTGATCTCATGGTGTTTCACTAAGTTGTAAGCAAATTGATGACCAGGTCTGTGTTCTCCTCTGAGGACCTGCTTATGGATCTCTCTCCAGACTCATTTGTATGGTTTAGCAAGGTTCAGTTCCGGGAACTGTTGAATTGGAGGCCTTAGCTTCTTCCTGGTTGCTGGGAAAAGTCTTCTCAGGTCCTCTGCTCATAGATCTTTCTAGAGAGGCCTCCTGACTCAATAGCAGGCTTCCATTAAAGTCAAGTGAGAGAAGAGAGAGGGTGAACAAGAGAGAATGAATAAGACAGAAGTCAGATCTCTTCATAACTTATTTCAATAACGACATTGATCGTTTTTACAATGCTTTCTTAGTTAAATGTGAGGTCTTAGGTCTCGGTCACTGGGAGAAGACTGAAGGACATGAAAACCAGAAGGCAAGAGGAATTGTTACCATGTTTAGTTCTGCAAGCTGGTGAGCCATGGTTTGGGTAAGCCACATGAAAGAAATTTTAGCTTCTGAGGGACTTGGGAAAGATCTCTAAATTAATTTCTAAATTTCCATTATGTTGTGCTTTTTAATAAATAACTTAAATAAACAACTGCATGTTGAATACATGACAGGTGTGTACTGGTTCCTTTAGAAGGGCCATCGTTGTGATCCTTGTGGCCCTCAGCGCCACATGACATTAAAGCCCGCCTTTCAGTCACTAGGACTCTAACAACAACCAAAAGCCTGAAGTTAAACACCAGCTCCTGATTCAGCACATGCCCTGATATGTAGGAGTAGAAATACTTTGCTGAAGAAGTCTGAATTAGACTTTATAGCTAATAATACTGTTATCTGACTTATCTGGGATGATGTCAAACTCCCTTTGAAAATCCTTTTACTCAACGGTTCTTTTGTTATTCTTTTATAGAGAATATTGGCAAAATAGGATATTTGTGACATTGTGACCATTACCATGCTGCACAGAGTCGTCTTTCTGAAGTTCCAAAGAAGGAATTTTTTCTCAGAACTTAGGAAATATGGCCTTTTAAGTGGCTAGATCCTTTTGGAGGAAGCCAGGAAGCTCTGAGTTCAAGTCACAGCATTGTGCTGAAAGTCTACGGAGTCCCCACGCACATAACATTTCATTTCACTTTATTCTTCTAGGCTTATTGCCTCTGCATTCAATTTTTTAAATGATTTATTTTTTTTTTTGCCTGATTGCATTTTAAAATAGACATTTCGTATCCTATTTGGAAAAAATGTAAATCAATTCATGAGAATTCTTGAACATTTAAGTTTTTAGAACAACCCATAATTTAATAATATATAAAAAATTGAAGTGCTATATTTATTATCTGTACTCCTAATGATATTTTTACTGTAGAAAAATATAGTTTCCCATAGCAATAGAGAGGAAAGCCATACAGATTTTCCCAAATTGCAAGCTGCCCGTAAATAATTCATTTGTATTTGGCTAGAAACGAAATTTGACATTTACTTAGGAGAATGAGTTCATCTGGGCTCTCTTTCAACTTTTTCCAGAAAATAACCTTTAAGTCAATATGCTTTCCTGACCTAGGAAAACCTGAAGAATTTTCCCCCAAATTTCTGTGGCACACTTCTCATTTATTCATCTTTTCTACAAATAAGGGATATGGCCCGTTATCTCAATCTGGAAAGCAACCTGAACAAGATGTTTTCTCCCTCTTCCTCCCTTGATGTTTTTTAATCTTTTCCTGATTTTGCACAGAACATACTGCCTGTAGTTCTTGCTGAACTGCAAATTGCTTATAATAGTCACCGTTAAAAATGAAAAATAACAACAAAACAATCCCAAGTCAATTACATCAATGAAAACTTGGAAACATCAACTTCATTTTCAAATGCACAGGAACACATGAAATTAATTTTCAAGTACGGTTGTGTTCTATTTGACATGTGTGCATGCTTATAGCTATGTGCTGCTAACATACATTAAGGATAGTCTAAAATGGAATTAGAATAAAATATCATGGTGTATGAGCAATAAATTTTATACACAGCGTGTTCTCTCTTGATTTTTAAATTGCTTTAATGTATTTACCTCTTTCACCAAGAGTTCATGTATTATAAATCACAAGGATGTTTCAGGGCATGACAGACCCCATTCCCGAACAGAATGGGCTCTCATGCATAACTTTCTTTGATCAACAATGCAAGCCAAATGAATTTAGGGTGGGAAGAGCACAGACTGTATTTAATCAAAGGAAGGCCAAAACATATGAACTGTGGTCCAATATGAGACACAGCTACTGTTAACGTGGTGCCTTGGTTTTACTTTTTATGAAACACATAGTTGTATCTAATGGATTTTTAAAGTTACATTTTTTGTGATGAATATATTCATTATTATTTATATTTTTATTTTTAATTGAGCTATATATTTTTCTCCACTCTCCTCCTTTCTTCCTCACTCCCCTTCTATCCTCTCCATGATCCCCACGCTCCCGGTTTACTCAGGAGAACTTGTCTTTCTCTACTTCCCATGTAGATTATTAGATTTAAGTTGCATTTTTATTTATTTATTTTGTCTGTGTGTTATGTCAGCGTGGGGACACCACAGTGTGCATGGAGAGGTCAGAGGACAGCTCATGAAAGTCAACTATCTCCCTCCACTGTGTGATGCCCTGGAAGGGAACTCAGGTCTTCAGACTGAGATTCAGTCACTTTTGACTGCCGAGCCATCTCACCAGCCCTTGTAGTAGCCATTAAAGCTGGTGAGACTTAGACATTCTTCTAGTGACTTACACAATTAAAGTTTTAGTGTGATTCTCAAAACAATAAGTGTAAAGACTGAATTGGTTTTTGACATAGTTTCTAACTCCTCCAAGATTTGTTTTGAAAGGAACATCTTTGGTAGCAGAAGTGAGTCTTAATCTGCAAAGTAATGCTTGCTTAGAGGGGCCACAACATTTCACGCAACTATGATGAGTTTGTGGGGGAAAATAATAGGCATGGGTGGTGGAGTGAATACTGTTATTTAGCTAAACTGACATAGCATCAAGCTGCTCTCTAAATATTTGTGTTTCTACCCAGAGATAAATGTTACTCTCTGCCTTGATCAGGGAAGCTCCCATGTTCAGAAAATGATGGTATGGATCATGACTGCGCAGTAATTGCTTACGCCTGAGCGAGTCATTTGTTTATCCTTCCTAAGACTCAGGAAACGTGGTAGAAGAGGGAGCAGGGAGAATGTGCGAGCAGGAAAATCAGGAGCAGGGCAGTGAAATCGCATCTTCTGTACCACACAAGGCTGCTGTAGTCACCAACTCGGCTGCTGTAGATAACCGCACTGGGTCTGCGCCAGAATGGGCCTATTAACATTCTATTAGCAATCAGATGAAGGAACAACACAGGAAACCCTACCCTCAGGCTTGACTGCTTGCTCCTA
Source organism: Chionomys nivalis (assembly GCF_950005125.1). Taxonomy (NCBI): domain Eukaryota; kingdom Metazoa; phylum Chordata; class Mammalia; order Rodentia; family Cricetidae; genus Chionomys; species Chionomys nivalis. The sequence continues at coordinate 80,658,359 of NC_080090.1, forward strand.
ATAGATTCACACAGAGGAAACCATTGCCTCAGTCCTGTATCCACATCCCCACCAGGCTCCAGTGGACAGTTCCAATCTAATCATCATGCAAAATGGCCCTGATAAAAATTAAATGGGTCACGAAACAAAAGCGAAAGTCTTGCGGTGAGAAACTCACTGATAAGAGAGGTGGGGTTGGGGAGTAGTCAGAAAGCATTGCATGCTTGTATGAAATTGTCAATGAATTCAAATAAAAATATGAGTAGTCCCGCAATTTTGTGCTTGGAATGAATTGCACAGTGTTAGCTTAGGATTAAAAATGATTTGATACCTTTCATGTTAGGTTGCAGCCCTGAGTCAGATCTCAATATAAAATAAATTCAGTGTTTTAGTTTGATCTGGTTTTTGAGAGGAGATTGATTTTTTTTTACTTAATGACTGACCTAATCTATTTGACTTATCCGATATTGAGTCTTTGAGTTGGTGAAGTTACTTGATGTAATGTTTACCAAGTTCCCCCCAGACTAAGCCTAAAATGTCACCTCTCGTGCATTTTCAGTATTTTATATGAGCTTTGGCCAGAGTTTTATTGACATGTCCGCAGTTTGGTTATATATTGGCATGATAAACAGACATTTTCTGTTTGAGTACACGATCCTCATTTAAAGAAACTGCCTAATTATTCAATGTGAGGGAGTTTTGGAATAGTTCCAGTTCCGCAGGTAAATAATCTAGCATACATGTGAAGCAAGGGTGGAGAAGCTAATTGCAGAGTTGCTGGAAAGGCAATGTTTTATTTACAATTAATATGCTTGGCACAGAGGAAAATATTTTTGGTAAACAAACCTTAAGAGTTGAAGAAGAAGATAAATCTTAACTTGAATAATAAGTAACGAATCCATGTTGCATCATGTTGGAACACTAAGGCTAATTGCTTAATCTTTTAAATAGTCCTTTTAACCTCATTTATAAAAGATGTAGAAATATTTTCAGTACTTCATTGTCATGAAACTAACTTTTCAGTTTTAGTTATGAATTCTACCTCAGAACAAATAATTTCACTATATTTTAACAAATATTTTATTTAAGAAACAGATTTTAATTAATATATGAAAATCATGATATGTTCAATTTTTTAAAAAAAATGTATGTGGTTATACAAGCAAGATTTTTTTTTAACAAGCCCATCGGTTTGAAATAAATTTTTATCCCATGTGTGTTTAAGTGCATTTTCTTTTTTTCTTCTTTTTTTATTTTTAACATAACTTCTTTATTGACTCTTTGGTAATTTAATATCATACACCCCAATTCCACTCATTTCCCAGGCCCTCCACACCTGCCCTTCATCCTTGCAGCATCTGCTCCCTCAAAAGAAAATTAAAAATAAAAAATGTAAAGCCAAAGCAAAGCAAACCAACCAAACAAGCACTTTATTCCTCTGTCTTTCCCGCTCTTCCAACACCTCTTCATTTGTTTTGGTGACATTGGAAGCCACTGTGCGCCATGCAGTAGGCCATTTTGTTCCATCAGCTTTCCCTGCAAACGTTCATTGCAATGAGTCACTGGTCTCATCTAAGACCTCTGGTTTCCGGCACACCAGGGCCTGCAGTCCTGAGTCATGGAGATTCTGCAAGCATTGTTCCACAGGACCAGTCCCTTCACACTCTCCAGCAGGTCATAGATGGGGAAGTTGTTAGAGTGGGCCAACCCAAGGTCCTTCACGTGCAGCTGAGCTATTCAGACCTGACCACGGGGCTACCTGCCTCAGGCACAGGTCATAGTCAACTCTCCTAAGTGGGCTTTATATCAGGGATAGCTCTCCTTTGCCTAAGGTAAGGGGTGGAACCATCTCTCAGGAGTGCAGGGACCTGTTCTCCTGTACCTGAGTCATTGGAGTCAGCTCTCCCTTGAGGGTTTAGGGCCAGTTCTCTTGGTGCAGTGTCCAGCGAGAGGAAGGGCCAGTTTTCCCATGGCCAGCAAGGGGCAAGGCCAGCTCAGCCTGGTCCATGATTGCATCATGCATGGTTCTTACGGCCCACTGTGGTGATATAGGCCACAGACATCAACACAGACCCCAGCTATAGCAGGAACACCCAGGCATGACCCTTGGCAGCAGCTCATCCAGGACATCATCATGACCCCTTTGGCAGCTGAGGTCACCCAGATTTTGGACAACAACATGATTTCTTGTAGCTGACCAGACAGACTCCAGGTGTCTGCATGGCCCTTGGTGGTAGCAAGAGCCATGGACATCAACTCAGATCTTGGATGCTGTAGGTACGGGGACCCAGACATGGTCTTTGGCAGCAGCTAGGGCCTGGATGACACTGTGGCCCTGAGTGACAACACATACCACTCAGATCAGTATGACTCCAGCAGCGACATGGCCTTCTGAGAGCAATAGGGCCACAGGCTGTGACCCAGACCTTTGGCATCCATGTGACCTTTGGTGGCAATACAGGCCATGGGCTTCAACACAGACCCTGGCTGTGGTAGGACCATAGACCCAAATATGGTCCTGGGCAGCAGCTGAGCTTAGATGTCACCATGGTCCGAGGTCGTAGCATAGGCCATCCAGATAAGCATGACCCCAGTGGCAGCAGGGCCCTTGGATACCAGCGTGGCCATTGGTGGCATCCCAGACCAAGACATCCACACAGCCTTTGGTGGCAATATGGGCCATGGACCTTAACACAGACCCTACAAGTAAGATTTTTTTTTATTACTAGTGATTCATTTATGTATTAGTTAGTTCTGAATGTCCTTGTGCATATACTTCCATCAAAATACTTTTAGCTTGTTAGCTAATTTTTAATTATGGGGATATTGATTATACAGATTAGGAATTATTCAGATCCTTTGTCCTATTTTTTCATCTCTGTTGATGTCTGCTCCTTAGCTATCTTAGCTATGTACATCTGATCATTCATTCTGCTGTATTTACAGTAGCCTTATAGGCTAACAACTGTACCTGTGGGTGTGTTGTTCTCAAGGAAGACATAGCTCTTCTCCTGTGAGTCTTTACCTAGAAAGGTAAATTAAATAAGCAATTATAGCACACCGTTTCAATCACAATAAGATAACCGGGGAGCAGTGGGGAGAAAATACTGAAAGGGATCAACTTGAGGGGAATGGAGGAGAGGAGACGGAGTGGTAGTGTATAGAAGACGAGGTTAGATCTGACATCTGTAGCAGCTGGCCCAGAGAACAGAAACGGCAAAGGATCTACAGGATGCATTTTTGGCAGAGGAAGAAAAGCATCTAGGTCCAGAAGTTGAAAGAATTTGAAAGTGATGCTCAAAGTATGGAGCTAGCCAGACACGAAGAGCCCTGGGTGCTCACAGCATCGGCTGGAGAGACAGGGAAGCAGTGATTCAGGATGTAGTTGGCTGTACTTCTCAAAGCAGCACTTTTGAAAGGTTTGGAGAACAGGAAAAAAAATGAAATGATAGAAACATACTAATTCTCTCACAAATGCTCAGACTATTTTTGATGCTTTTGCTCTGTCCTCCTCTGCCTGTGGGATTCCAGCACCCCCAGTCTAATTCACACCTCCATTCACTTTGTGTGTGTGTGTGTGTGTGTGTATGTGATTGTCTTTGTTAGTGAGCAAGTTCAAAGAACAGGATGGCTCTAAGTAGTCAGTCTGATAAACGCTTGCAAATGTGCCATGGTTGTCTTGCATGCCGCTGTGTTTGCCCTCGTCTTCTCCCTCCTTTCAGTGCCCAGGCCTCTGAGGTTACCCAGCTGTAGGGTCTACATTGGGCTTCATCATCTCTCCTCCTCTCCCATATTTGAGGATGTGATATTTTAAGAGCCTATTCCCAAGAGATTGCTAGTGGCTTAAAATATTTACCAACTATTGTCTGCTTCCAGGACACACATCCCACATGGTAGGTGGATGAATAAAATATACTCATGGGGATATTATTTGGTACATATTTTAATAGCACAACTTTTTAGTCAAAGTTACAAACAAAAGAAATTTCCACTGATGTAAAACTGAGCACATTTAATGAAAATTTTCTCATACTGCGACTGGATAACATTTGTGAAAATATTTGTGATCCCTTAATAATGATTATCTCAGGAACTGCCTCGCTTTGGGCTAAAAGCATGGCAACAGAGAAATTCGTGGTCTAATTTATAGACTTCTATATTTGACCATTTTTAATAGATATGCAATGCTTTTATAATAGCTGTCAATTAAAGATTCATTTGTCTTTCCCAAGAGGTCAAATTTTCAGGACTGAGATGAGCTAGCAAGAACAGCAGTTTTTAAGTCAGTGCCGTTGTTGAGAACATTCGTTTTATATCACAGAGACGGCCGCCTACTTCATGACTAGTCCTGGCCAGAGATGTGCTATGAGAGAGAACGCAGGAAGGGAGAGACATCGAGAGTGATTTGTCCTCTGGGTGATAAGGCTGTCTGCACAGAAACTCCTTGCCTCCGTTTATGAGGCAGGAATCTACATGGAGGTAAGAAAAGAGTTTATAGAGTTAACTTGGTTATTTAGAATGGGGCTCATTCTAGGTAGAGTGGGTTGGTCTTATTTTATCCCGGGAAAAGAAGAATTTCCATTTTAAACACAAGGGACTAGATACGGTTTTCCTTGACTTTCAGTGGTCTGGTATGAACTCGCTTGAGGAGAACATGCACATCTTTCCTGGAGCCCCAGAAAGTTGTGACTTTCAGTTTTGTTTTAATTTCTGTCTGTCCTGTCACTCCATAGTGTCCTGAGAACAGAAACTGCTTGTCTGTCTCTCTAACCATAACACAAGGCAGCACACGGGACAAATGCAATTCCTGTAACAGTTGGGAATTTCTACTCTAACTTAGTCTAGAACAGAGAGAAAACAAGGCAGAAAATACCATAAATATCTGGCCAGTGTGGTTAAGTTTGAAAGGGTACCTGCTTTGCCTAAAACCAGACTAGATGTAGAACCCATTGCTGATAATTCATTACATGTACATCCTTGGCAAATTCATAGCTCAGTTTTCAACAATGTAAGATGGGGGCACTAATGCTAATCGGAGAGCTTAATTGAATATTGGAGTGACTATGGGTATTTATGAAGGACCTAAGACTTAGTACAGTCTGAGTACATGGAATTGTCATGGGTCAGTGAGTGATGGGTAGAGTGACAGCAGAGTGACTGTGGAATCTCAAGCGATGGTCCCAGCCCAGATCTAATACTTCGTTCCCCACCCTCCACCGTCATGTCTGCTGGAGCAATGCATTATTCAATTCCGTCATTATGAGACTATGGAAATTCTAGTGTGTTGAAGGATGTACTCAGTTGGATGGTGGATGCATGCTTGATGTGGCCGAGGGATTATTAAGCCTCAGGAGATGACAAAATGGCACCTTGAAGGGGTTCTTCACATCCCGGGTCTGATCCCCCTTACAGGCATCCCCTGTCTGCCAGGCTTTAGATCTCCGAGGGACCTCAAACTCATTTCCATTTCATGAACATCTGAATTGAGATGACCTTTTGATGCCACAGAAACATTAAAGGAGATTACAGGACCAAATCCTCAGAGCAGATATGCTCTCAAGTCCCTATTCTCAAAAATGGCAAAGCTGCTGGAGTTTTGCCAGAAGAACCCCCTGAAGCAAAGGGCATGAATAAATAATAATTGTGGGTATCCCAGCAGCCTCTGTTTGAGCTCTGAGGGGCAAAGGTAGTACCCTTGATTAAACAGATTCTTATATTTTCTTTTGCTCTAAAATAATTTTCTGCCACTGTTTACGTCTTTCCTTTGTGCGCTGCCCACTCTCCATCATGCCGCAGCTCTGTCATTTTTCTTTCCCCTCATTTCTATCTATGCTGCTCACCCTCTCTTGATCTTGATCTTCAACTAATTATCACCATGTTCCGTAGAAGAGTCTCTCGCTCCTTGGTTCTTTCCCTCTTCCATGTCCATTTCTTCAGAGAATGTTCCTGGTGGCAATGCCAACGTTTCCTTCCCTTGCCTCTTCTCTCCTCTTCCTCGTGCTGATCTTTCTAAATTGAGATGCAATTCATGTAGCAAATTGAAGAGATCTAAATGAATAACCTCATTCCTTGCTTCTGGAGCCTTGGCTTCGCTGCTGTCTCTCCTTTGGTTAAAAGGAGATATCTGTCCTGTTCCCATAAATGCCATTTGAGCTTCAATATGAAGGACATAATGAGCCTGAAGAGTAAGAAGCCCCTATAAACGATGAAGCTTTAAAACTATTTCAGAGTGGTCTGAAGCTCCTGTGCGGGTCTACCACGGTGGGCTTCCCTCCAATTTGGGGGTCTTAAAAGAAAACAGTTGACAAAACATCTAGCTTTGTGCTCTCTTTACCATTTTAGGAAATAAAGGTTTTGTATAATTTTCTTAAAATCTTGTCAGAATTGCTATCGATTTTATTTACCACTGAGAATCTGAGACACAGCATTTTAACATTAAAAATTGAAGTAGAGTTGGTCCGTGGACAGTTTCTCAGCTTCACAGATGCCCTGGGAGAAGCCAGGGTTTATTGCCTTGTTCCCAATTAACCTTGGGATTCGGTGGCACGGCTCATGCCTGCCAAGCAGATTATGGCTTAGTGGGAGCGTGAAATTCTGCCAATGCCAATGTGTTGCCCAGTAAGCTTGTGCTGGCTCAGTGGGAGGACCCCTCTCATAGTAACACGGTCAACAGAACATGTGTTGCTGGGTGCATGGCACACGTGCCCGTCCCCTGGAAGTCTGTGCTGGGAGGATCCTCTGCACACTCATTGCGGTGACACCAGTGTCGTTCACTCGGGTGTGATTCAGGCGGATGTTGAGGATTTCATAAGGGAGTGAGGGTATTCGAAAGAACTTCTCTTTTGCTTAGTAGAACATTAAAAATTTCTTAGATAAACTGAGGCATCCAAATAGACCTAGGAATGAAGAATATGAACATATTAGCTGTAAGAACAGAGGACATTTTAAACCCAGTCTTAGGATTATGAAGAAGCCTTTAAAAAAAATGCCCAGTTATCCCCATGTGACAGAGCATTTTCCAAACCAGAGGCAGAGTTGCTACAATCTTTAGTGAATAGTGCAGAGGTTGGAAGAGTGGGCCATTGGCAACGCAGGAATTGTTTTAGCTTTCCTCTCCCACGGTTACCATGTCTCGAGTGTACAGATCTGGAAGCCACAGATTTATCTAGCTTGCTTTCTAGGTCTTTATTCAAATAGTTAAGGGGACATTTAAACAGACCAGGGACTCACTAGTGCCACTGGTGATGTACCTAAAGATTTATTTGAGCACATTGAATACGAATGCCCTTTGGATATGATAGTTTAGCAAGTTAGCTTCGTAACTAGTACTTCTCCCAACGATTCTACCTCACTTCATCTTTCTACCCAGGATGCTGCCTCAACCATAACTAATGACATGCTTCAATAACAAATATTTATCAAGTTGTGAAAGTTCCTGAAGGGAAGGCTGTCAACAACTCATCCTTATAGCGTAGGAACCAGCACATGGTCTGACATCAAGTAGATACTAAATTAGTTATTATCCAATAAGCATTTGGGGAAAATCTTCCGTATTCTATGAAGACTGAAAAACACAAGACTCGGTGCCTGTCTGGAAAAAAATTAGAAAGATGAATTTGGCACGTAAGTATTGAGTGATCCAGACTATCACGTGAACATCAAGTGAACGGAACAGGCAATGTTGTCAATGAAGTGGGAGTAAAGATAGGGGAATATCATGTGGTTCAAAGGTCAAGGAGGATTTTTTTTTCTCCTAGGGAAAAGGCTAAATTGAAGAGATGAAAATTTGGGTTGCTTCAAATTCCCTTCTATTTTAAAGTATTGCATAACTTTATGTCATAAATGATGTCTAAGGATTAAGGGAGTAATCATTCCATCTAGATTATATCCAGGAAAGGAATGGAAAAAGCATACTAAGAGGCAAGTACAAGTTTTTGGGGTACCTAGTTTTTGATGCTTTTGTCTGATAATTCCCATTCCCTGAAAATCCAGGGAGTAGCTTTCTTTCCTCTTACCAAGAGCAGAGTAGAGCTTGCTTAGCATTCTCTTTTGAACATATTTTGGGTTTTTAATTCTTCCTTTTAATGGCTACACCATGAAACTCATGTTTTCTTAGAATTGCTACTTTAGATGAGTCCTAAGACACCATCCAATGTTGAAACAATTATGAAGGAGAGAAATCGAGAGGGTGTTTCTGATCACGGACTGCGGTGCCAAAGCCAGACCACGTATTGGAAGTATTGACATATTGTCCCTATCAATGGGAGAGGATCTATCCACATGCACGTTCCTCAGAGCTCTGAGAGGAGGTTCAGGTTATCAGTGTGGCAATATTTTTAAATTTTGCTTTTTAAAATTTCCCAGTATTCAAAAAGGGCAGGATGGTAGTATTGAATTCAACGAGCCCCGGTACTCAGTCTGTAGCAAAAAATGAACCAGCTATTGTCTCATCCTTTGGCCCTTGGAAACTGAGAAGATTCGGCTGTTAAACCAACCCGCAGATTGCTTTTTAGTTCCCTCAATCAAACACGGTTTTCCACCCATACACCCTAGGGTGCCTTTTTTTTTTTTTTTTTAAATAAGCTTGGGTATTCTTCTAGGACCAGTGTGTCCTGAGTTTCAAGTTTCCAGACGAGAGGTGGGTGGTATCTGCCTTGGATCTGGTTCTGCTGTGAGGTGTGTGTGTGTGTGTGTGTGTGTGTGTGTGTGTGTGTGTTGGAATGCATGTGCCCTAATTTTCAGTTACAGAAGGTGGCTTTCTTTAGTACTCAGCAAGAACATGCTCTTCCCTCAGTGTGATGAGTGCTGCCTTTGGTTCCCCTCTTGTTTTCAAGCTACTTTGTTGCTCTGTTTATACATTTGTGGAAATCACACCCGAGGCGCCACATTTAGAGAAGAGGTGGTATTCTCCCCGCCCCCCAATCCCCATGCCCTCATCATGAAAGACTCCATGTTTATGCTTTAGAAATTTCTTACATGACTGGATTCCACAGCTGACTATCACTCTAGGATTACAGTAAAAGAGATGATTGACATGGAATAGTCTCATTTTTTTTTTTTTTAAATGAAGGGAACCTAAATTCTATTTGGTCCACTTTTGCTGGCACAGATGCACACAGCTTCATCCCTGGTTCTTTATTACTACCCACAGGCTAAATCTCAGGCTGTAAAGCAAAGCTTGATCCGTAATTAAAGGAGGACCTTGCTTCAGTCCCAGATTCGCAGAGGCTGTGCAGGGCAGGCCCACCAGCTGCGGATCTGCTCAGCCGGCGCGCGACTGTGATGCTGTGGCTCCGGAGTTTCTCCCAGTCATTCCCATCTTATTAATGCTCCAGTGTAGCATAAAGCTTCATTCATTATTCATAATAATCCAGTCAGAGGGCACTTGGAGACCTGATAAATTCTCACCTAAGTGACAACGGCTGACAGGGCCTAGGGTTTTATAGCCCTTCCCCTGCCATAGCAAGGAGCTGTGGGCAAAGGTCCAGAATGATCCTCCACTAATGACCAGTGTGATATACGAGCAGCTGCTGGTTTTCTGACACAGAGCTCCTTGGCTGAGGCTCCCACCTGCAAGCCGAGAGCTGGAGATGAATATCTGTCAGACTGTAAAGTGCGGGAACCTGACCACATACTCTCGGGCATTAACAGGTTAACTCGGAGAACACACAAGCAGTAAGTTGGAGAAGAAAAGAAGAAAAACCACCAGCCCCAATCCCACAACAGAATGAGTGGAAATTTGCGATTGTGTCAATGGACCGATTGATGGGGGTTCTTGATTCTGCACCCTCTACTTTGGGGTATTCCCAACGGGGTGGATGCTCATGATGCTTTAGAATCTGGTAAACCGATTCATTAAAAAAAAAAAAAAAAAAAAAATTCAATGATTAGGTTTCAAAGAGTACTAATTGCAATTTTCATAAAAGCTAGAAACTTTTGAATGTCCTGTCACCATTTCAGGAAGCCTTTGCTCTCAGGTGATGTGGGCAGCACCTGTTTTCCTTTGGACACCCCGACCCCACCCTTGAAGGTGCACATGACCTCCTTTCCAGTCGCAAACTCCATTGCAGAGCCACCGCAGTCACTATTTCCCTCTCATTTGACATAAAAGCCCTGGCCACTTTGAAAATGTTTTTAATTCAATTTTTTTAAAAAAAATTAATTTTCATATTACATATGCTTGTTTGGCTCCAGATCTGGATTTTAAACACTTACAAAATTTTCTTGGCTTAGGAAAATAGTGGGGGGGACAAAGTACCCCCCAGAGAGTAGGAGCATGACTAAGCACCTGTTACTTACACAATTTTGTTCTCTCTCTCTCTCTCTCTCTCTCTCTCTCTCTCTCTCATATATCATGCATATTTGCATGTGAAGTTGTATATGTACATGTGTATATTTTTGCATACATCTCCATTCATCTGCTTTCTGTGTGAAGTCTTTTTCTCAATATTCTTACCCTTTGCTCTGTCTATGCTTCCACTGACTTTTCCCTAGGAAAGGACTGAGTCTATTAGCATATGGCAAAGAGGAGAGCAGGCATATTTTCTGGACCCTGTGTTGCTCAGCAGTCAGCTACATCATCCATTCTTCTATGCAGAAGGTTTTGTAGGTCATGCACCCGAGGGAAGCATGAAACTGGGCATGAGAATTCAGTGTTGGAAAGCCTGTGATTATTGTAGAACTAAGATCTTCATTCTGCTTTAGTGTTTACCCACAATACAGCTTGTTCATGGAACTGCTTTGGAATCCATGTGAGGAAAACAGTAGTATTTTGACAATGGAAATTTAGGGAGGGTTGGTGAGGTGTAGGGTTGGAGCTATGGGGTACAGCTCTGCCCACTTAATGGATAGATGCACCTTCCCGTGACCTGGCAGATACGCATGCCCAGATTTAAAGCTGCTTCTGTTTGGGTAGCTGTTCCTCACCAGGACAGTCACTGAATGTCAAAGGTAAGTCCTCGCCTTCAGGAAGACAAGAACTGTAACACAGAAATTCGTCTTTAGTCCTCTGCCTATTGTTCTGGATTCCAACACATTTTTAGGCAAGTCTGTAATTAGATACAGTTGCCATTAGATCTACGAATCCGCTTCAGTAGCGAAGGCTTATTTCTTGTTATTTTCTACTGTATATTATTTTTAACAAGAGTTGGTATGAAGAACACACCAAGGGACACGGTGGCAACAATGACAAAATGGTGAAAAGCTCTTTTGAATTCTACTGCTAAGAGGTAGATTTCTTTTCCCCCTGTAGCAAGAAAACCTCCAAGATAAATATTGATTTTTGCCTTCAGAGGCCAAGCAAGATACAAGCATATTCAATATCTTTTCATATCTTCTTTTTCTATATGATCACGGTAGCCTCAAAATGAATCCCACCTATTACCAATGTCATTCTTGTGGTAGGCTTCAACAAACGAAGTGGGATCTGCTGCCCCTTTTCTTGAATCTAGGATAGCTTTGTGACTCGTGTGGACCACATAATGTGGCAGAGGGAAAGGCTGTTCTAGTACGAGCCTCAGCCTTAAGTAGAGTGACAGCAGCTATTTTCTTTCTTTGAGAAGCTTTTCCTCTAATACAGGGATATCTCAGAGACCAGCAAACTGTGGGAAAGCTCAAACTATCACCTGAAGTCACCCACATAGCAAATGGAGCCTTCTTCAATCTCCAACCAAGCCCACTGACTAGACAAAGGCAGAGATGCATGAGAGGCTCCAGCTAACACTGTGTGAAGCAGAATAACTTGCTAAAGGAGCTTGGCAGACCAACGCAGTCACACGTTATTGTAATAATCATTAAAATTTTATCCTGCTAAGTTATGGCATGAATTTTGAGTGGAAAGAGAGAACTCGGATGGCACCTAACAGGCCTGCTCTGTCTTTAAATCCAACCACAGTTCCTTCTGCTGTCTAAGAGAGATCTGCCCTGGATCGCTACAGATGGAAGAATGTCTTGTTCTCTTGAAATGTCATCACACTTGCTGTTAATACGCCTTGTCAGACATTGCTTGATACTTAGGTTAGATGCTCTCCCATGCCGTCAAGTTTCAACCCACTGCATCATTGTCTACTTGTTAAAAGCAAGGCCTATTTGATTTTCTCCTGGGCACATTTTTCAAAGTTTGTGTTTGCATCTTTCAGTTACACAGGAGACACTACTACCAATCACTAACTACTTTCAATCTTTGTAATTTTTTCATCCCGAAGGGAACTCATAAATTATTGACTTAAAAAGTGTGTAGTGATGAAAATCGTTCAGGCAAGCATATTGGTGATATCATTTATTCCTCCAGTGCTCCAAGATACTGATTATTAGAATTCAATTAAAAGTGTCTTAAAGCTGGGTGATGGCGGCGCACGCCTTTAATCCCAGCACTTGGGAGGTAGAGGCAGGTGGATCTCTGTGAGTTCGAGGCCAGCCTGGTCTACAAGAGCTAGTTCTAGGACAGGCACCAAAGCTACAGAGAAACCTTGTGTCAAAAACAAAAAACAACAAATAAACAAAAAACCCGTGTCTTAAATATATTCACTTACTAGTATCAGCATCCTTTTTCCCTTAACCAGTAGCAATCTTTGCCTGAGATTTTTAATTCCATTTGCCATTTTTTAAGCCAAAATGACATCCAAAAGGGGAAGGGCACAAAACTATAGAGAAAAGGGACTATTTAAAGAATGAAGGAATAGTCTTCTGAGGGGTATTAAATTGCTTTGTCTTTTAAAAAATAATGAGTTGTTTGGTTATCAGTTATGACTTGACTTTAAGGATGAAATTACTGATTGCTTCATGTGTCTGCCTGTGGCCTGTAACTCTGTAGTTAGTGTTCTCCATGACATCCTGAAGGGATGGACAGTCCAGCAGTGGGTGCTCACTTGTCTTCATTATCTTAGGAACTTCAGCAGTCCCCCATCCCTGCAGCATCCGTGTAAAAATATGTAACATAGGTATTTCTGTTCTTAATTCTTCCTCCTCCATTTTTATCGGGACATCTAATTTACTTCTATAAAGGAAACAGCATTGCCTTTCCCCATTTGCACTTCTGCCCTTGTGGTGGGAAGTGTTCCCTGCTCTTCCCCTGAGATTGCTGATGTGTGCAGCCCACTAGATCTTTTTCAGACTGGAATGGAAATGTGTCTATTGAGAAGATGGTCTACCCCTTCACAGAGAAAAAAAAAATGGGCCTTCTCTGGAAATGATGGTTGAAAATATATAAGAATTTTCATTGGGAATTTTCTTGGGAGAAGGTGGCATTTGTCTCCCAGTAGTTGAAGTTCAGACAGGAAAACTTTTGAGCAGAAATCAAACTTTGGAAGCAAGGTCCATTTTATTTCCCCAGACCTCAAAGTATAATAGATGTCTGTGAGGACTCCAATAATCAAGAAAAAATGCCCATGTGGCAAATGGGTAGCTTTCCTGACACATAGCCATGACTGAAGGCTGTTTGGTGTGGTGGTTCTCTTTGTGAGGGGCCAAAGCACCCCTCTGAGCACCACTGTGAACCTCATCCAACTTCATCACACAGTATTTCCCATTTTCTTCTCCTCCTCTCCTTGTCTTGTTTACTGTAGTCTAACTTTCCAAACTCTTCATTGATGGCCACGGATATTCTTTTGTGGGTGCTGAGTGGACATGGACTTTCACTTCAAATACTATAACTCAGGAAGATACAAAAAATAAAGAAATATTTCTTTATGAAAGTCCTCAGGTCTGCCTCCAGGTACACGGGGTGCTGGTTTCATTTTACTCTATCAAATCCACTGTGATATCTGCCCATAAATCCAGGCGGGAGTCCCTTTCATGGCAGGCCATAAGTACAGTTGTTCACACTTTGTGTTTCAATACGAGGGTCACTTTTCCAGCAACTTCTCATTTTCCCAGCCCTTGCCTTGGGCTAATAGTTAGTTACAAAGCTCCATCTCAAAGATGTCAAATATAATGAAAAGAAACAGAAATCATAAAAGAGAAAGATGGTTGCAGTTACCACCACGGGCGCCCCCTCACTTAGACTTTGTAGATTCATCACCCAGTTAGAAGGGCAGGCGACTGCTTCCACTGCTCTGGCTACCGTGGCCCCCTAATATCACTGGGGTACTATTTGTCAAAGAACACTTCTGGAAGAACAACATAGCAAAATCTGGCTTCTGAGCAGCAAGAGAAATTGAAGCATGTTTCCACATCCCCGGGTCTATTCCCAGCAGCATTTATATCAATCATGAGTTTTAAAAGCAGAGAACTTCAAATTCACGGGGCAAAGGGCCTTTCACTTCTTTGCATCAGAGATGGGAATATCTGAATTTGAGGCCAGCCCAATGCAATAGCATTGAGAGACGCATTATAGTACCCTATTTATGACCCAGACTTTGCCTGTTATTCAGCAAAAGATCCAATGAAGATATGTCTAAAACTTAAAGAAAACCAGCCATATTTGTCTAGAACAAAAGACAGGAGAATGTGAAGGATTCTCTCCCTACCTTGTGCCTTCTTGTCCACACCTTTTGAGCCCTTCTTATGGACCAAGTATAGTAATACACACTGAGATCTATAAGGGGGAACAACGTAGAGCCTGCCCTGGTCCTCTTGTATTATAGTTGGGCAGACACATTCAAGAACACACAAATGAATTCATAAGAAACTGTTACTCTGGTTAGTGTTGCGAGGAAAGATAGCACGGCGCAGGGCAAGCGTCTGGTAGAGTAGACAGCAGACCTATGTACAGACCTTGAACAGTGCTATTGGTAGATTCTTGTAGGTTTCCTAGTAACTTTAGAATCTTGATGTCATGCTTCTTCAGCATGAGATTGGGCAGAGGATGTGTATGTGTTCACTGGGAAAACCGAGAGGAACAATGCCTGCTGGAATGTTCTCTCCTGTTCTCATAAAACCTGGACTCTCCTGCTCCATATTTGATTTCTAATTTCTGCTCTGAAGCAAATGAGATTCCTTTACATTTTTCTCGAGACTGTACCTTCCTATGACATAATTAAGAAGGTAGCACTGATTCTCTAAACAAAGCCAGTGGTGTGGAATGGGCGTAAATTGTAGACACAATAGAAATTTGGGTGATCTGATTTATTCAGCAAACTTCAACTCTTTCTTGTATTTCTGAAAGACAATCTCAGGTGGCTGTTAGTAGCCGGGGGGTTTGGATTTACTATGGCTTTCTGTCTACGTCTCCTGCAAGAATATGCTTGGTAGTGCTCACTTTGTTTTCCTCATGGGCTCAAGATGGACAGGCGGAGGCATCCATAGACCTGCTGGTTTGTGACTTAGGCCCAGGCTATTGTCTGCAGCATTTCTAAGTGCTTATTTGAAACATGTAACTCACCCATTGTAGTGTATTTCTAATTATATAATAAATAAGGTCAATAAAAATACAACACGGTAAATGTTGATGTCAGAGAACAACTTTCCACAAACGCCTTCATGTTTCTACATAGTCACGGTTTTCTGAGCAAAAGATATTTGAAACCTGAATTAAAGGATGATGGGCATGTTGCCCTCAACATTGAAGCTTCTGGAGAGATGGAGCTGCTGACTGTTTCTGCCCTGGAGCTAGCCAGTTGTGTCTTACAAACAGTGAAGCCTGCCCAGAGTTACCTGTGGATACCCCAGGGCCAAGATTACTCTCTCTCCAGACACAGCTTGTGCTCCCTAGTTTGTGTGAACTCTGATTTCTGTAGTTTCTGAGTTCTTCATAAATCCCCACTATTACAGCAAGGCACTAAGTCCTTGTCGTGTGACTTGGTGGGGAGCAAATACAATACTTTATGTATGTAGTGGGCTAGAAGTGGTCCTTGCAACAAATATTAATGTCCTAACGTAGAATTTGTGAATAATATTTTATTTGTCAAAAAATACCAGAGAGAGCTACTCTACATTTTAAAACATAATTAAGTTAAAGGTTTTGAGATGAGGAACATTTTAAAACATAATTAAGTTAAAGGTTTTGAGACGAGGAATTATCCTGGATCATCTAGATAGTCACAAATGCAATCTCATATGCGCTTATGTGAGGTAAGGGGGAGTTTTGAGCCAGCCCAGGGGAGACAGAGGAGGGTACGTCAGAGGCTGAAAGAGGCACAAAGGGATGTGGGTAACATTGATTCAGGACTGAAGCGTTGTAAAGCAGAAGCGAAGAAAATCTATTGCTTTAAAACTAGTTTCTGATTATTTATAATGGTCGCCGCTGGCAGCAAGTACAGTGAATAACTGAATCCAGGGTGTAGCTTTTCTGTTTCTTACACATGCCTTACACTATGCATGTATGTAAATGACACTTTATCTTCACTGTTGGAATCCATATTAGTAAAGAACACAGAAAATAAGGTAAAGAAGGACAGTGCAGTTGGCAAGATTTATAATTTTAAGCCTGGTGGCCATGGGCCACATTCCTGAGATGACAGAGAGACTTGATGAGTCTCCTTGGGCTTCTAATAAGGTTGCGATGCCTGACTATCTGATATCCGAGCATTCCAGTTCCATTCGCGTCTGAGCTGATACCAGAGACTTATTGTTGCTGGTGACATTTGTCTCCGAACTATGCTACTTCAGTGAAACCCCACTGTTTGGCCTTCATAAGTGGAGAGAAGGCATAGCTGTCCTTCTGCGGCCAGCACACAATTAGCTGTCACCCCAGAGCAGCAGGAAAGTTCTGCTTAAGATGTCCTCTCATCGCCCAGAGCTGATCAGTGTACTTGACACTCCTGAGAGGCGGCACCTGAAACTCTTGTCAGTCAGAATGACCTAACTGATAGACGTTTTTCAGCCTATCACCAGTGACTCCTTCAGGATTAGGATGGGATACAAATTATGACTTAAACATTTTTGGATACAGAGAAAAGGGGAGAGATGCAGGAGCCTGTCCCCATGGGGCAGCAGAAACTCACGAATAGAAACCAGCACTCATTCCTCTGCGGGAGACAAACCGCTGTTAACACCAATACGTTTGTAAAAGGAGCCTTGGTCAAAAGGTTAAGGGTGGTTTTTATTTGTTTGTTTGTTCTCTGAAGTTATTTTGAGTACAGGTCATAGGAACTTGCTTTGGACTATAGTTTTTTTTTTCTCCCATCTAGACATGTAAGGCATATATAATCTGGTAGGACAACCAGATAGACTAAATCAGATGGAAACAGAGGCAGAGACCCACATCAGAGCACTGGACTGAACTCCCAAGCTCCAGCTGAAGAGCGGAAGGAGTGAGAATATGAGCAAGGAAGTCAAGACCATGAGGGGTTCACCCACTGAGACAGATTGCCTGAGCTAATGGGAGCTCATAAACTCCAACTGGACTGGGAGTGAATGAGCATGGGATCAAACTAGTCCCTCTGAATGTGGTTGACAGCTGAAGCAGACTGAGGGGCCACTGACAGTGACATTGGGATTTGTCTCTATTGGATGTACTGGCTTTTTGGGATCCTATTCTCTTTGGATGTATACCTTGCTCAACTTAGATGTAGTGGGAGGGCCTTGGACTTTCCACAGGGCAGGGTGCCTTGCCTTCTCTTAGGATATGAAGGGGTGGGATGGAGGGTGTGTAGAGGGAGTGGGAGGAGGGGAGGGAGTGGGAATTTGGATTGGTATTTTTTTTAAGTAATAAAATAATAAAAAAATAAATAAGTAAAACAAAACCTCACATCCAATGCTCACCTCTCAAATCCAGCCTTAGGGGGAGGCAGCCTGTGTACCTGAACAAAAAGGCTTGATTTAATTAATCTGGCAATGATGATTTAGGTTGATGATTTTTCTCCTACTGTTTTGGGGATTAATGGTTAACAACTTGCTTTAGATTTCTTTTCTAGAATGGAGACACGTGGAGTGAGGCAGTCTCTATGTTGTAGAGACTGTTACAATCTCTTTGACAAACCAGAGAAATAACAAAGGAACTGATAAGTTCTGTATCATCATACATTGCAAAAATATGCTGATAGTCAGCACTCAAGCATGGCCTATTGAAGCACTGATTATGTATTCGGTTCTGAACTACAGGGTGTGTGAGGTGTAGAATGAAACATATTCTTTGTTCTGAAGGATGTAGAACCTGGTTGGAAGAGTCAGCAGCAGCTGTGTGGAAACAGCAGACAACACCCTCAAAGTACCTAATCTACATTACAAACACTGTAGATGCAGGGAGACCTCGCAAACTACCCCCTGGAAGTACTTAAGCCAACATCTCAAGATGCAGTGGTCCATCTAGGTACTTTCTAGGATTCTAACATGCCCATCTAAGAACTCTAAGAAACTAGGAGTTTCTATATCACATGTAAAAGGAAGCAAATATAAACATTTATAGCAATTTATTTTAAAATGAACAATGAGATAATAAATTGGCAGTAAAGTCTTTTATCTACCAATGTAGCAAGGGGAGGGCAAGAGAGTTTTGTATCTACATTTATAGCTATGAATGGCCACCTAATGCTTTATGGAATTAAAATCAAAACAGATAAAACTTTCCCTAAAATTAAAAATAAATTGAAACAAGCAAACCTAACTGTAAAGCAGTTTTCAAGAACCTTATGAGGTTCATTCTGTCATTTTAAAGTGTTTATACTGCACAAGCCTAAGACTAAGGGAAAAAACAGGAAATCTTAAACTCTATTGAGGAACTCATTGTTCATAATGTTGGCATTAATTATGTTAGAAAATTATAAACTATGATAAAATGATGAGGTATTTATAATATTTTTTAAGAATCAGTTTTCAAAGTAAAAAGAAATTTAAATAAAAAGATAATAGTGAGGTAAAATATTTACCATCTTGCCATTTGAATAGAAAATGTTATCATGAACTCAGGATTTATATTCTTCTTTATGAAAAGCTGCATTTCTTACTTCTACGCATCAAGTTGTAATATACTAGGAGCAATAAATATCCACAATGTCAATGTTGTAGCCCCTGTCCTCGTTAGCATTTTCTGTTACTATAAGAAACTCCATGACCAAAAGAAGACATTCCAAAGATATCAGGGAAAATCAGGAGAAATTTGGTAAAACATGATTATCTACTAGTACAGTAATTAGCTGATTCTTAAGGATTATAGATTGAATAAATGAATGTATGAATAAATTAAAGCTGCCTTTATGCACCACATAAAGTCACTGTTCATAGCTCTAAAAGTGGTAGGATCTGAGGATAAGGAAGCCTCAAAATGAGGTAAAGTCTCATGCAATAAACAATGTTATTTATTCAGAGCATCAGTTAATTTATACTCTGAGGGTTAAGAAGAATCACATGAGTGATATGGGATTTCCCTCTGTATGCTGTGAATACCGTTGGTTAATAAAGAACCTGCCTTGACCTGTTAATAGGGCAGAGTAGAAGTAGGCAGAGAAAACAGAACGGAATGCTGGGAAAAAGAAGGTGGAGTCAGAAAGAAGCCATGTAGCCCTGCCAGAGATAGAAGCTGGAACTTTACCCAGTAAGCCACAGCCTCATGGCAATACACAGATTAATGGAGATGGGTTAATTAAAGGTAATTTAAGCTACTGGCCAACCAGCATTGCAAATAACATGGTTTCTATATGATTATTTTGGGACTGAGCAGCCAGGAACAAACAAGAGGCCTCTTATAGTACTTGAGTAAAATGTATAATTACAAGGACAACCACATTGTCATTTGATGCCTGAGTAATAAACAAACAAATAATAATAGTAGAAGAGCAAAAGCACCAAGACCAAGGATCCAAGCTATGTTCAGTACTATTAGTTAGAACAGCTTGAAAAGAGACTCATACAATGAGTAGTTCTTGATATCTTGTAGGATATAAGTCCATAACTGCCTTTAATTGGAATACAAATGTTATGATGTCCTATGCAAATAAGAAGTAATTTAAATCCCAAGGAAAATTAAATGCAGTCCCCCTTTCAGGGTACAGTCCCAAGGTCCAGTCATAAACAGAGTTATTAATAAACATATCACGAGCTGGATCCATCCAGTTCACAAGTTGAATCAAAGGAGGACTTGGAACATAACATGTCTTCAGAGACGCTCACTGCAGGCTCACAGGTCAATGCAGCTAGCAGGACCAGAAAGAGATTTTCAGGTGTCAGGGCTCTGTCTACTTCATTGAAAAACTTCTCCCTTGGTGCATAGGGCCTTAACTCGGCCCCGGGTGGGCAGACTTGACTTCTGATGTTATGGTCAATATCTCATTTTGCCCTTTAGCTGGAGGTTTGCTACCTTTCTAATGACATTCACTGTCTCCTCATCCTCTGCTGTTGTCTTTGACAGCCCAGTACAGGAGGCACCAAAGAGGTATCCATGACGCTTAGGTGGCTCCATATGCAACCACTGATGTACACCCCTTCCCAGCTTTCTTCTGGAGAGGCAAAAATAGGATAGGTTCATGCATCAGCTTGCTTATTTCCTTTAGAATAAAACCAGGAAGGTTAGAGTGTGCATGTAAGTCTATTGCTGGGGAAAATCCTATAATATAAGCAGAATCTGAAATGTTTTTTAAGAGTTTATGAATTAGCCATAGTAGATGAATCAAAATGAGTAGCTCCATAGTAGATAATCAAATGTTGGCCTGAGGGAAAAAAAAGGAGTATTAATAGATTGATGAATATTTGGACCATGAAGCCCTCCTATACCATTAGATGAGTCATCAATAAAATGAATATCTGCCAGTGGAACAAAAGAAGGTTGGGCATTTTTTGTAATTACAAATACAGTTCATATGAGAAAATCCATAGTTTACCATCTAGATAATGATTTCCTATCCTTCCATAGTAATCTGCAAATGAAATTTGAAAGTCCTCAGAGCTCTATAGTGATCTTTAAAACCAATTGTTCGTTAAGGGTACTATAATACGGCAAGGATCAAACCCACGTAACAGTTGACACCAGGTCCTTCTCTGATTGACTGAAGAAGAGTAAGGTAAGCAGTTCATATTTTATTGTACTTATCATGTAAATAAATCCATTCCAATGGTTTATCCTTCTGTGCTGTATTACCTATAGTAGACAATTTAGTCAGGAAAATAAGTTAATATCAAGGAAGGGAAATGTCCATGATAAACAAATGCTTCTTTTAGCCTGGATTTAAATGGCTCTAGTTCTCTCCTTGTCTTTTGAGATAATATGCGAGGACTGTCTAATGGCATCTTTCCTTCTAGAGCTTTAAACAGATTAGTTAGTGCATAATTAGGTATAAATCAATTCCTTTTCCCTATCATGATTGTCTAGGCTGTAAACTTAGCACTTACACAGGCTGTCTTAAAGTGTCATCAAAATGTGAAGAAAACTCGAAATTTGATTATTACATTCCCCTCCATGCTGCAGGGTCATTTTGGGCAATGGAGAGCACTCATCTAACAGAGGCTCCAGGAAGGCAGGGGGGGAGCCACCAGCAGCAGAATTATAGGTTGTGCTATTTTTACTTTTATTTTGCCTGAACGAATAAAATTTCTCTTTTTTGTCTCTTTTACCAATTATAAGGTTTGATTATCCAGTTTATATTCATGCAGTGAATTAGCTCTCTTCTCCCCATGATTAATATTCCCCTTATCTTCCTTAAGTATTTAAAGTCCAAATTAAGGCCCAAGTGACCCAAAATAGAATGAAATTTTCTCTCTTTTATTTATATACCTTTCACTACTCTTTCAGACTCTGTCACATACTTCCTTATCTCAGGTTGTGATATGGCTGGGCAGAG
Source organism: Chionomys nivalis (assembly GCF_950005125.1). Classification (NCBI taxonomy): domain Eukaryota; kingdom Metazoa; phylum Chordata; class Mammalia; order Rodentia; family Cricetidae; genus Chionomys; species Chionomys nivalis. Next base: position 80,679,985 of record NC_080090.1, read on the forward strand.
AGAAATGTAAAGTGGGAGGAGACAAGAGCTCAGTGTAGTCTGAGGAGCAGTCTGAGCAGCAGGGAGTCTGAGGTTGCAGTCTAGACGGTCAATCTGAGGACAGGATAACCCTTTTGATCTGAGCATTAGTAGAGGTGAGAACTCTAGTTTTTTAAAAGGAGACTGCTCTTTTGTTTCCTGGCTGCTCAGACCCAAATGGTTCACACAGAAACTGTATTAACTACAACACTGTTCAGCCAATGACTCAGGCATATTTTTAGCTAGCTCTTACATCTTGAATTAATCCATTTTTATTAATCTGTGTATTACCACGAGGCTGTGCCTTAACTGAAAGTTTCCAGGTTCTTCTCCTTCAGCAGCTGCATGGTGTCTCTTTGACTCTGTCTACTCTTTCTCTATATCTCTTCCAGCCTGGCTTACTCCGTCTTGCTATAGGCCAAAGCAGCTTTATTCATTAACCAATCAAAGCAACACACATACAGAGGGACATACCACATCATACAGTGTCTGGCTGCTCTACTTCTCTGTTCCTTCAGCTTTCACCCCCTGATAGCTGACCCCGAGTTTTTATTAAGAACTATTAGAATACACGCTACAATGTGTTTTTTAAGATTAAGTTTTAATTGAAAAAGAAATAAATTTGGGGCAAAGAAACTTCACTATATGAAAATTTTCTTTAGGGAAAAATAAAGAAATGCCAAATACAATGAATGTTATCTTTTTCTTCTTTTTGCTAAGGGAAAAATCAAGAACTAAACATACATAAAAAAGAAAAGAGAAAAGAAAAGGGGAAAAAGAAAGAAAGAAACCTGGGAGGAGGCTTATTATTACTTCTAATTGTTTGGCCTTAGTTTGGCTTATTTCTAGTCAGTTTTTCTTAATTTAAATTATCCCATCTACCTTTTGCCTCTGGGCTTTTTTTTCCTTCTTATTTCTGTATATCTTACCTTTACCCTTACTCTGTGAATGGCTTTGTGGCTAGTTCCTAGCATCCCCCTCTCTTTGTTCTCTTGCTCTTTGATCCTCCTTTTTTTCTAGACTTCTCCTCCTATTTATTTATTCTCTCTTACTGCCAGCCCTGCCTATTCTTTCTCCTGCCTAGCTATTGACTGTTCGGCTCTTTATTAGACCAATCAGGTGTTTCAGACAGGCAAAGTAACACAGCTTCACAGAGTTAAAGAAATTCATGTGGGATTCCCCTCTGTGTGCTGTGATTAGCATTAATGGATAAAAAACCTTCCTTGGCCTGTTGATAGGACAGAATTTAGGCAGGTGGGGAAGACGGAACTGAATGCTGACAGGAAGAAGGGCAGAGTCAGAGACCATGGAGCCATCACTGCCTGAGATTGATGTGCTTAATCTTTGCTGGGAGGCCGTGATATACAGGTTAATGGAGATGGGTTAAATTAATATGTAAGAGTCAGCCAATCAGAAGTTAGAGCTAATGGGTCAAGCAGTGATTTAATGAATACAGTTTCTGAGTGGTTTTTTTTCTGGGCTAAGCAGCTGGGAACAACCAAGCGGCCCCCTGCAACAAGAAATGAAACATAAAAGAATGTAACACATCTTTGCATCATTAAACAGATATTCCAGAACATAAACAAATACAACACATCTTAAACCAATATTCTACAACAGGGGAGGAAAGGGTTTTTTTTTTTTTTTTTCAGCTTACAGGTTATTGTTCGTGATGGAGGGAAGTTAGGGCAGGAAATGATGCCAGAGCTTAAAGCAAAACCAATGGCAGGGACTCTGCTTACTGGACTTCTTCCCCTGGCTGTCTGAGCTACCTTCTTATACAGAGCAGGCCCACCTACACAAAAATGGCTCCTTCCACAGTGGGCTGCGTTCTCCTATACTAATCGGTAACCAGGAAAATGCCACACAGGCAATTTCTTATCTGATGTTCCATCTTCCCAGGTGACTCTACATTTGTACCAAGTTGACAAAGAAAACAGCCACTGTCTGGAGAAACAGAGATAGAGACACAGATAATCCTTGAAACAAGATCGCCCCTTTATTGTGGTCCAGGGCAGCTTATATAGGCTCTCCTTGAGCAATAGCCACGCCCTAACTCTCAGCTGCAAGCCTACCAGAAACCATTCCCTGCCATCAGGAACTCCTGTGGGTCTCATGCTCAGAGCAGCTGCAAGCACAGGAAAACAAGTTGTTTACTCAGAACAGCTGCAAGAAAACAAGTTGTTTACTTCCTGCAGGCAGGGGGTCACGGGAAATTCAAAGTCTGGGGATCCACAGTCCCCAACAATGAATAATATAGTATATTTGTGTATAATTTTAACACCTATAGATTAAAATAATAATGCTCTCCTTTGAGGTCCTTTTTTAAAAAAATATTTATTTATTTATTATGTATACAATATTCTGTCTGTGTGTATGTCTGCAGGCCAGAAGAGGGCACCAGACCTCATTACAGATGGTTGTGAGCCACCATGTGGTTGCCGGGAATTGAACTCAGGACCTTTGGAAGAACAGGCAATACTCTTAACCACTGAGCCATCTCTCCAGCCCCTTTGAGGTCCTTTAAATATATTAGCATTGATAGACAACAATTCTCACTGAAGCATCTACTGCAAATAGGCCCTGTCTCTTATGCTTAGACTCAAAACTATAAATGTAGTAACAAAGTTTCTGAAAATACTTGGTTTTGATGGCTTCTGAGACTTCAGTCTGTTTGTGCTTCCACACCCTAATCCAGGCTCTACTGCTTGTGACTTCGGTTACCTTCATGCAACCATGTGGAATAATTAGGCACATACTGAACTTTATTAATGTAAATGAAGTCTGCAATGTGTGCCAACACACCATAGGTTCACGTACACGTTCTCTCTGCATACTCAAGTTTAATTTTAACGACAAATAGCCCAAACAGTGACATGCTGTAATTTTAAATGCTGAAATGTAGAGCAGAGAAGATAGCTGATCAGTTGAGTTATTAATGCCCTTAGAGAGGATTCAGGTTTGTTTCCCAGCATCCATACCAGGTGGCTCACAACTCCTGTAGCATCAGTTCCAGGGATCCTGATGCTGCCTCGGAGACTCCAATGGTACCCTCACCCAAGTGTACATAAACTCATGTAAGCACACACACATACACATAAATAGCCTTTTCAAGGGTCTTTTGAGAATAAAATGCTAATTTCCCAGTATTCTCTCATTATTCACTTAGGATTTTATATGGCAAGAGGTTGAGTAATTCATTTCCTGGGATGGGATTTTTTTGAGAATAGAAAAGTATTCTTTCTTTTAAGCATATTATAATGTCCAACTAGAAACAGTTCAAAATTTTTAAGGAAGATTTCGCTTGCCTATAGGAATGAATACCAGGTGGGAGAAATCATTCGCTTATTAGTTCAGTGTCCTACCCCTGGCGGTCTAGTTACCCAGACTCACTTGTGTTTTTATGATTTTGTTTGAGTCAGACAAAAAAAATTCTATTGCATTTATTCCCCCACATTGCAGTATGAAATGTTGCATCTGAGCTGCAACGCCATTAAGAGAATTCTCCATTTTCAGCCCATGGTGCCATAACAGGTGACTGTATTTGCTTCGCATTATGATTCAAATATGACACCATTGCTGTATTCCAAATCTTTTTTTATTCCAGCTGTAGTTTGGATAGCTCTTTCCTTTCTCTCCGCTCTCCCTCCTCCATTCTATACCTTCCCACAGAGAGAGCAGGAAATGGTTCACTGGGGATGGAAATTATCCCGTTCATTAAGCAACCTCAAAAGACAGAAAAAAAGATATATATCTTCAGATTTCAGACTGGAGTGCTTCATTCTGCCTTTGGCAAGTAAAATATGAATCCCATAACCTCACAGTGTATTTGAAATTCAGAGCTATGGATAATTTTCACGCTGAAGGACATATTTCATTAATTCTAAAAGGCAGTCAAATTGTGTAAAAGCATGCCTTTTAACACCTATAATGTTTACAATAAACATTTCCACACTTGGAAGTTGGATGAATCTCATGGGTTGATCACGCTGTGCTCATATTTAGAGTATTTTTTTAAAGCATAATGAAAATACCACATCATATTCATACAGCTACTCTACAGAGAGCTGTTTCATAGAAAAGAAAAAAAAGTTACTTTTTCTAAAAGCTTAGAAACAACAGTCAACTCTGCATTGTGCCCCAGCTGAGGCCTGAATAATGAAATGGAAATAAGGAGGTCATTGTTGTAGTGACATCTCCCTAGAAATGTCACTGCATTTTGTTGGAAAACACAACAAAGACTGTGGGTTTGCATACGTAATGCACCTGTCTCCTGCAGGCACTATGAACTTCCTGGGACTTTCTGCGGTTTTCCCCCCTCCAGTTTTTCCTTTTTGGAAACTAAGCCTGAAGGGAGCGAACTTCAGAGGTTGACTGTGTGAAAGTCGATAGAGCCGGGAGTAAAGCGAGCCTGTTCTGAAATCCCAGCCATAAGATGCGGAGCTGAGGCTCGAAATCCATAGGTCACCCTTGGCGATCACTTGCCTTTGGGCCTCAGACAAATTTAGAAACTGGAGAACCCTAAGGAATGCTGAACTGGTGTCTTTCTCCTAACTCCCTGATTTGAAAAGGAAAAATATCACCACTTCCTGCTCTCTCCAGTGTGTGCAGATGTTTCATTCTGACTTTGTGATTCTTCACTTCTGTAAGAATATTTTCCCAGCCCAGTACCAAATCAATACGCTTCTCCATCCTCCTGCCTCAGTGTACCTGCCTTCCTGCTACAGCCCTTACCCTCTACCCAAATCTTTCCCTTTTCCTATAATACACATTATCTAGAAACTTTTTTGACAATGTGGGAGTAATGTAAATATCACTACTATTAATTAACAAGAACAATAATTAATAAGAATAAAATCAATTCGAATAAATCCTGCTCATACATCATATGGCACTTCTATTTTTGACAGGGTTATTGCTTTCAAGAATAAGAAAAACTTCAGATATGTTTCTAATGATATCTTGTTACATAAGTTAGAAAAATATCAACTCAAGAAAAGTGTTCTCATTTAAAATTTATAACCCATTGAACACTACCAGGAAGCTGTTCATTAGTAGATCGATATCAAACTGGTGGTGTTTTCCTTAATCTATTGTTTCTCTGTGCATTTTCAGTCTTAATCAGTGTTTGTAATAATGACTGGGAAGAAGATAGAACACTTTTTTAATAAACTATTAAGGACTGTTAAGTGTTAGCATTGTTGTAAGTGCTTGATACTTTTTAATTAAGTCTAATTCATCCTCAGGAATTAGCTATGATCCTTAACCGCTATGTATAGCTGCTTTAACCACTACTTGTACAGCCTTCAGAAATCTCGATTCTCAGTTTAAGACAGAGAAACAGCCATGCACCAGTGTTATTGGTTTGTGAATGTAAGGAGTGACTGCAGCCACATGTCCTTCTCTGACAGTAAGTGGTAACTCAGCAAATCTGGTGCTGTGTACTTGTGAACTCACTTCCTGTCTTTCTCCGCATGTCTTTCCAAATCATAGGAATGGTTGGGGTGTCTATTGCCTGAATGGTCAATAACCAGGCAGGAGAAAGGATAGGCAGGGCTGGCAGGCAGAGAGATTAAATAGAAGGAGAAAAAGAGAGAAGAGAGAAGGAGAGGCAAGAAACGAAGGAGAGGACAGCAGGGGCAGGCTACTCAGCTACTCAGCTATCCAGCAAACCATAGAATAAGAAGTAAAGAAAGGTTTACAGAATAGAGAATAATAAAAGCCCAGAGGCAAAAGGTAGACAGGATAATTTAAGTTAGGAAAAGATGAATAGAAATAAGCCAAGCTAAGACTGGGCATTTATAAGAAAGAATAGGACTCCATGTGTGATTTATTTGGGAGCTGGGTGGCAGGTCCCTCAAAGAGTCCCAAGAGCAAAAAACAACCAGCTACAGAGGTTCTATTGTTTCTGTAAGGTGACTGGTAATTGGATTTTGAGACCTCTTGAAGGATGGTTTAAGGCAGGTCTTTCCATATGGAGGATTTTGTGGAGATCAAATAGACAGCCTTGATCATTTGAACAAAGCAGGTCAGGCGTCTTAATGAAAGGGCTCAGAGAAACTAGAGAGGCGGACTGTCATTTAATACCATGATTGCGAAGCAATCTTAAGCAAGTGTGTGGGACAGATCAGGAAGTCATCTGTAGCTTGTTTTATTGAGCAAGTGATTCCTGGAGTGTTAAATTTCCGTTGACATGGTCAGTGAGAAATATTGGCATGGGCAATAATCTGTGAAGATGATTTCAATTGTTAAGCTCCAGCTCCAGTGAAATATTAAGGAAGGAATAAGGAATCTAAAGGAAATAAAACAAAGCATGCATAGGCCCGAGTATAAGCTGTGCGGTAAAACTCAATTAGTCAAATTCAAAATTAGAAACGTTACACAACCATGCAATGAAAGTGGTCTGAGCTAATACTAGTCAGTTTGTTGGCCTTAAGAAGGAGAATGCTTAGTTAAGTATCTGAGAGCTTCACTTGACTGCCAATTCACAAACTCAGTAATTAGCAGTGGCTCATATAAATTAATCATCATGAATTGGGCTAACAACATATTCTAGAGTGTGCTAAAGAATAGTGCTATATTGACCGAGGCTCACATGCTGTTTATCCACTCACCCACCTCTCTATCCAATGGTGTATTAAGTTGGGTAACCATGTGGGCACACTATAGTTCCTCTGGAGAAACCAAGCTAGCTCCATTCCAGTTGTTAAAAACAAACAAACAAGCAAAAAGTATGCCTCTAAACCCAACTGCAAAGAAATTCCCTTAGTAAGGTCCAAATGAGGAGCAGAAGGAGGGAGAACATGAGCAAGGAAATCAGGACCACGAGGCGTGCACCCACCCACTGTGACAGTGGAACTGATCTATTGGGAGCTCACCAAGGCCAGCTGGACTGGGACTGAATAAGCATGGGTTGAAACTGGACTCTCTGAACAAGGCGGACAATGAAGGCTGATGAGAAGCCAAGGACAATGGCACTAGGTTTCGATCCTAATACATGAACTGGCTTTGTCGGAGCGTAGCCTGTTTGGATGCTCACCTTCCTGGACCTAGATAGAAGTGGGAGGACCTTGGTCTTCCTGTAGAGCAGGGAATTTGGACTGCTCTTCAGTATCGAGAGGGAGGGGGAGTGGACTAGGGGGAGGAGAAGTGGAGTGGGGATAGGAGGAGGGGAGCGGGGGGGGAGGGGGCAATATGTGGGAGGAGGGGGAGGGATATGGGAAACGGGGAGCAGTTGGAAATTTTAATTAAAAAAGAATAAAACAAAAACAAAAACAAAAACAAAAAAAAGAAATTCCCTTAGGATTTCTATATTCTATTTCAGTCCAAAAGTATGTCCTTTATGGAAGAGCAAATAATTGAAAATTACTGCTTAGTATAGACCAGAAGACTAAAGTGGTGGCGCTGGTCATTTAAAGGATAAAATGATGTAACTTTTATAGTGGTGCTAATTATTGATAACCTTATACCAAACATGAAATTCGAGTCTGGATTTCATCCTGTCTAGGAGCTCTTTGGGTTTATTGCCAAAGCATGATCACCGTGTGCACAGGGCGAGTTTAACAGGAGTCTGTTAAGTGATTCCTGGCAGCCTGAAGTTGGGAAAAAATCTGAGCTCTGCACACTCCTAAGGACAAATATTTTATTGGAATAAATGTTTAAACAGTAATGCCTACACTGTAAGGAGTACTGAGGCAGCACAACTCTAAGGGAGAGTTTGTAGGAGTAGACATTTCATAGACACAGATGCAGAGGGCCATTTTGGGGAAAGTCATAGCATGGAAACTTTACAATATGCACAAGGTTTGGTCGGCAGCTTAACTATATGTAGCGATGACTACAGAACTGTGGATTTAGACACAAAGCCACTTGTCCATGGTCCTGGCTATGTAGACTTGACTCTCTGTGTGCTGTGGAGATGTTAATGGTTTTAAATAAAACGTAAAAGATAATGTTCAGAAAGAAGTAAAATTGTGATATACATATCTGAAGACAAGGACACATTATGGATGTATTTAATTCTGTGGGACCCGGGATGATGCTAATCTGATTCTTTACAGAAGTCAATAAGCACAAAGGCACGTGGGAGTAAGGCGGTGGCGGAAGGAAGCTGCAACGGAGACCAAACTGGCTTTCCTATAGATGGGAAAACAAAAGTGAGCCTTCCATCCTGTGCAGGTCACAGCTGGCTTCTTGATGGTTGCCTACAGCTAACACTGTATGAAAAATAACTAGAGAAGACCAGGTCAAATATTAGAGAGGAGTCCTCTTCAAAAAGCCTGCCTTTCCACCTTCTCTCATTCCCTCCCATTCCCTCTGAGCCTCTTCATATTCCCAACTAGTCCCCTCTTTCTTTTGTGCCTTTGTGTGTGTGACTCACTGAGGTTAATGCGAGTGCTTGTATAAACATGGCTAAGGGGTCATTTACTGTAGTTTCGGTAACTTAGTAGTGTCTACACCTCTGAAGAAAATTAGACCCCTCCCTTCATACCTCTGCAATCATTACCTCGCAAAAGTTCTTCAGGAAGGGGTGATGCCTTGTGAATCCTTTCCGTATCTGTGATGGAATGTTAAAGTCACATACCAGTCTCAAGCAAGGGTTCATGGCGTCTGTGTGGTTCTGATTGCAACAGCCATGTCAGATGTGGAAATAGGTTTCACAGAACTCTTCCAACCTTTTTACCCTTTCTTTTGCTGCTCCCTGGATCTTGAAGGAGATGATGTAGACGTCCTTGTCAGAGCTGAGCACTGAGTAGTCACTTATTCTCAGCACTTGGACTAGACTGATAAGTCTATATTAACTGTCATATTAAAATATGACTTCTCTGTCAAAGGTAAGAGCATTACTGCTCTATGGGCATAAACACAAATATTTAGAAGTCAGTTAGACAGTATTTCTGTTTAGCAAAACAACAGTAGTAAATTTCACACAAGGGCCCACGACCATGATCAGGTTTGCAGTACTGGGAATGAATCGCTTCTTGCAGACTGAGCCTCAGCTCTAATCAGAACGTGGTTAGTTACTTCCTAGCTGTGGTACTTTTGTACCGATGGGCATATATCGCCTGGGAAGTTAGAATCCCCGCATATACGGTTAAGATTGTTTATGATTTTTCTCATTCAGCAAACTGCATTGCATCTTCTGGCATTATGAAAGCTAATAGGGAGGAAACTTCCAGCTGAGTTCCTAGCGTGGTTTCTCCATGTCCTGTATGGTGTCTTCAGCAATAGTATCTTATCATCTAGTTCTGGTGAATGAGCAAGAGCAATGGCAGTTGTCTGTATTGTTTGGGGGAGTTTCCAGGGGTCTCCCTGGAAGAATCTCAGTTAAACTAAATCTAGCAGTAGCCTAAAAATCCATGAGGAAGGAGGGAGTAAATCCCTGAGTGACTGCGTACCATGCTTGTTTACGGATGTCTATGGCTTGAGAACTGCTCCCTACAGAGACTGTGCCTACCAAGATTAGCTAAACCTGCCTCCTGGATCAGCTGTATGCAGCAATCCCTCATTCCTGTCCAGCTGTATATAACCACACTCTGTGCTTGCAACGTGTGGGTTCCTCTGCTGGAGCGCGCACAGCTACCTGAACCCAGCTTTCCTGTGCGTGTGTCTATCCTTTCTTCAGTCCCTTGTCTCTCCTAGTCAGGGCTCTGGGACCCAAGCCTGGCAAGGATGAGGCACCTATGACTTTGGGAAACTGTTGGCTACTCATTCATACTACTTTTCATTTCCAACTTCTCTCTCTCTCCCTCTCTCTCTCTCTCTCTCTCTCTCTCTCTCTCTCTCTCTCTCTCTCTCTCTCTCTCTCTCTCTCTCTGTTTTTGAAAAAGGATCTTTCTATGCAGTCCTGACTGTCTTGAAAAGGATATTTAGAAGAGGTAGACTAGTCATATTTTAGAATACGTCTACTCATTGTGTAAATCTATTTTAGAAACAAAACAACTGAGTGGCAATGTAGTAATCACCCTACAGAGACAAAGCTGGGGCTTTACTTTTGTGCTGCCAACCAATGATTGTAATGTTTGAGGGACCATGGATGATGTCCCTGGACCCTTTTCTGCATAGTCATGCACCATGTCCAATAACTGTGAGGCTTAAGAGTTTTCAAATGTGCCTCTAAGAAGGACTTGGATAATCTCCAAGTATGGACTCAGACTCAGTTTACTTAGATAGTGTCGTCATTAGTGATGTGTTTCTAAAGCTACCACGCACATTTTATATTTCTTGACTGGTTTTGAGAGTAAACACTTTGTTTTCTAAATATGGACTGTACTGGCAGAACCCATCACAGTAATGCATTCTAACATCAATTTTTAATGTCATTTTTATAGTGGAAACTAAAGGATAGGATGGTATTTAATAGTTTTCTGGATCTATTTGTTATGCAATAACAACAAAAGTATTTTCTGAAAACTATGTGTTAAATGAAACTATTTTATAAATGATTATTTTATCTTCAATTTTTATTAACAGAAAGAAAACATGTTGAAAATGGCAAAAAAATTAGCTGTTTCCTTCTATTGGTTTAAATATTTTCTCTATAAAATCAAGACCTTAGAAAGCAGACTCTTCGTTAGGTCCATAGGAGAGAGAGTAAGAGAAGCAGGGTTTCTGCTACATTCCCTATGACCAGGGATGTGACCATTCATAAAATATTTACATAGTAGAATGACTCACTGGACCCTGTTTTACTGCTACCAGGGAGTGGCTCTCTGAGACCTGGGAAAGAACGGAGCCCTCATGGTCTGGGTCACTCCTGGCACTGTGTGCGTGGCACTTCTCTGATCACATGTTTGCTCCACTCAGTCTTTAAAATTTATTTCACACATGGTTCATAAATACTAGATTCTAGGCATGGATAGTTTGCCTGAAAGGCAAAAACGAATAAGCGTGCCCTCTAGTCTCCATGGAAATTGTTACCTAGTGGGAGAGCGGATGAGGCCAGAAAAGTGGTGGAGGGATTTGACAGATGTCTGCATGGGATTCCGGAGAGGTGAGCAGAGTGAAGGGGCCTTGTAGATTAGGAGCTTAAGACCCAAACTCTATTTATCCCTCTCAACAATCTTAGCTACAGGACTTAGAAACAGAAACTCAAATAAATCCGGGGAACGTCTACATAAATGGTAGCAGACCACTGTTGTTGAGATAATTAGGACTTCTGCTGGTTCAATGCTGCTGCATGAAAAATACAATTTTTGGTTTTTTTTACATTATTTTTGTTGTTACTTTATAACTGTAATTTTGCTACTGTTATGAATCGTAGTGTAAATATTTTTGGAGATGGATATTTTCCAAAGTGGTTCCATGCCACACGTTGAGAACACTTTCTCATAGATACACCAATCTCCCAGGTGACTTACAGATTCTATGAAGTTGGCACTAAACAATAACCATCACGAATGATTTGGAGGTATAGCTCTAAAGCAATGCCCGAGTGCTTCTCCAAATAACAAAATGTCAATGTCCAATCCAGATTTGAATTTCTTGGGGTTGGGGGGAGGTGTTCCGCTGTAGAGATTTTAATCTAGAATACATGAATGTTCTGTGATGCAAAAGCTTTAACGTTGTCCCAGACCTCAAAGAATCATCAACAACTACAACAGACAAACACAGAGACCACATGACTACACCTTCTCAAATTTAATGATGTATGAAGGATTTGGGGACACTGTTCTCTACTCTGTTGTTTATACAATCCCAGAGAAGTTGGATATTTAAATTTCTCAGATGAAGAAGTTACACCAAGAGAAGTTAACTATTTATTAAGGTTATAGGACTTGTAAATGGTATGGTAGGGCATGGGAATGCCAACCCTTGACAAAACCTGAGACAACTCTGCTGTCTTCTCTCCACTCGGCACATGGTGGAGTCACACCTCTTCCCCACCCTCACAAATTCTACTACTGTTGGGAACACTCACGACTAGCAAACTCATGATTGTTTGTAATTCTGGTCCTCCTTATGAAGTATACCTAAAAGTGTTTCCGTCTTTCCTCAGCTTTTGAATATTTCTAAGATAACAGGTGGATGAACTTTCCTTACAAATATCCTTCTTCAGTGAACTTCTCCTCTCTCTACTCTGTGGAACTTAGAGTACAATCCTAGTCTTGATCCTCCCGCTTCAGACTCACAGGGCTAGGGTTACAGCTATCTACCACCATGTGTGAGTTGTGCTCCAGCTTTGTAGTTGTTTCTTTAGCTTTGAAGGAGCTTAAATATTTTGTGTTGGAACAAAGAATGTTGACCCACATTATACTTTGGTGACATATATCAAGTAGCTGTAACATGTGTCATGAATTTTCAAATAATGTGTTCAGTAGTGGAAAGGTTTGTTACACAGGTCACTGCAAAGGTCTTGTTGATAATGTCCATAATTTTGCATGTTTATGACTAGATTATTATAAAGTCAACAAACTTACATTAATAAGGAATTTGAGCACTCAGTGCAGTGCCCTGTTTAACTGAGCTTATTTTGTATGATCATTCTCACAAAGATTTTTAGACTGGTTTGTCTCTCTGACACATCATCTCATTCTGAAGAACAAATTACAAAAGAAGGTGTTAGCCTTTTTAAAATGTATTTATTTATTTACTTAACTATCATCTATCTATTTATTTATATATACTTTTTTGAGTCATGTTTCTCTGTGTAGCCCTAGTTTTTCTGGCACTAGCTCTGTAGACCAGTTTGGCCTTGAGATCTTACAGAGATCTGCCTGCTACTGTCTTTTAAGAGCTGGGACTAAAGGTATGTTCCAGCACTGCTTGGTTACAGTCTATTTTTAAATAGTCCAATATCTGGCTTAATGAATTTATATCAAAGCAAAAGCTTTTTAAAGATATTAATATTTTCACAGAGTATTTTAGTAAGTTTTGTGAACAAAGTTCGTACATACAAGTTTGTATGTAGGCAATAACTCTAGCTCTGGAGATCTTGATACTTTTTGAACGTGGCAAGATGAACAAAGGTCTACAGAAGATAAGGAGTGCACATCCTGCCATTCTGTAGGACCCATGAGAGTTACACAGTCTGCCACTATCCACTGGTTAGAACCTAAGAGCCATGATGCCCAATAACTAAGATGGGGAGAGAGACCCATGTACAGAATTGAATCAAAAAAACAAGGTAGAATTGTTTTGCTCTATGGTTGCATTTGTTTGTTTTTCTTATTCTTAAACTGAAGCAACAAAGTTGGAGGACAATTCAGAACTCTAATGACATTTCAACAACTGCTTCTGGGGAGTGTATTGCTAAAACAAAGAAGATACCAATTTGGAAATAATGACAGAGGCAAAGTCATAGAGAGTAGCAAGCGTGGAGAGCAGAGAGCTAATTGTGAGGCCTGCCGCCAGCATGCCGAGCACGCACAGAAAGTACCTGAGGTCTGAGGTCCTCTGGAATAAATCTTTGGTGATAACAACACAGTCCACAACAGGGATACTTTTATATTTATTTTATTCTCCATTATTGCCAGAGGCCTCAAATCCCACATAGTCAAAAATCTCCATTCACTGCTGCCTGCTGGGCATTTAACAAGGGCTCTTGTAACCGGACCCAGAACAAGTATGAACATGAATAAAAAGTGCAGGGGCCAGCCAGGCACCACAGGCTGTGAGGTAGCCAAGTAGAGGCATTGGAGAGAAACAGAAAAAGCAGACAATGACCCTGAGCGCCTCAAGGCATGGCTTCAAAAGGTGTCAACACCAATTAAATTGTAAAAGCTCTGTCAGCTTCTGAAAAGTCATCCAGACAGGGACAAGACAGTACATAATCAAAGGATGGGACGTGATTCTGTATGGCCCATGCTGGACCAGCATCCGCATGTGCGCTTGGCAATTTATGATCCATATGTGAGCCTTCAAGACAAGCTTGTCCTTAAAGATGTAAATTCTCTTCTTCTAGAAGCACACATGTTTCACCTCTGGCAGAGCCTGGAAACCTTTACCATCAGGTATTCATTCAATGGGAGCTCCCAAAGGTAAAATGCCTAAAAAAAAAAAGCCATGACAGCTGAACAGTGTGCAATTCATTATGACCATGGATAAACCAAGAAACACTCATCTAATCCCTTGGCTCAAGCTAAACTGTGACACATGAGGTATGGGCAAGAAGTAATGGGAATCATGACGGAGAGATTTGTTGGCAAAAGCCTCCACCGAACCTCTCTATTCTGCAGCCGGACATTTACACAACAACTCATTAGCAAGGGATTAGTTTCAAACAGTAACAATAACAAGGATATAACTTAGCAGGTCTTATTTGGTTGTGGAGCATGCTAACGTGGCTTTGAAAAAAGGTACCATAATCTCAATTCATGAACTCTGACGACTCCCCCTCTCTCTTCGGCTCTCTGACTCTTTTGCCTACGGGTAACTGTGATAGGTATGGCCAATTTGTTGGATGACTTTCAAAGTGACAGCAGAGCTGGGGAGGAGAAGAAATGCATCTTTATAGCTAGAGGGGGGTTGACAGGGAGAACGGTCAAAGTATTTCTCACATATCTGAAAGCTAAGTTATTTTCCTGGTCTAAAGAACTTTTCACTCACCAGATCAAGTAAAGTGCCTGGGGTTTGAGGTAGATGGATTCATACTGAAAAGTAGACCATAATGACATTAAATTTCCAAGCAGTCATTAAAAAAAAGCCCTGAGAATATTACTCTTGCCTATTTTCTTCTTAAATGTAAGAGTACTTACTGAGAGGATTTAGAATGAAGTCCATTATTTTGAAACTATATGAAGGCTCTTAAGTGTTATTTTGAAGAAAAAGTTTAATTGGATATAAAATAAAGTGCCACACCAAGTACTGAATATCAGGCTACGTATTATGATTGATTTAAAATTTTCTTTTAAAGTAGAATAGTACTTTGGAAAATATATTTGATAATCAGAAGCTTCGAAGTCAGGGATGTGTGTTTATGTAGATTTTACTTTTTTTATGGCTAGCTGATACTTTAAACAGAAGTGATTTCTCCCTTACACAGCTCTCCAAGGTGACACTCTGGATAGTAGTGTCCCTTACTTGATTGTCAAGCATGGCACCTTTGCTTTTATAGTATTACTGTATTTATTTCCAAAATTGCCATAATGAGTCACAGGACTTATGGAGCCAAGTGCCTAGAGTTAAATGTATCTACTCAGAAGAGACATCTATCACACAGAGCTAGCTTTAATTCCCAACTTGGTGTCACCTAGATCACCTGGGAGGAGTCCCAATGAAGGATGGATTATCTAGATCTTGGTGGTCTGTGAGAATCTGTGAGAGGAGTCATCTGGATTGCCTTGCCTAATGGGGGAAGATCCAGCCTGAGGGTGCTCAGCACCATCCCCTGATTTGGGGACCTGGACTGTACAACAGAGAAAGCGAAATGAGCAGTAGGCATGCGTGCATTGTTTTTTCCTTTCTGCTCTGAGATTTGATGTGGTTAGTGGCTTCAAGCTCCTGCTTTGAATTTCCTGCAATAATGAACTCTAAGCTGGAACTCTAGACTACGCAATGTTCTTCTCCCCCAACTCTGTTTTAGTCCAGGTATTTTAAGACAGCAGCAGGCATGAAACAGGACACAAGGCATCTCACAGAAGTGCACGGAACTTCTGGAAGCGAAGGGGATTTTGCAGTGAGACCGGAGGAAGAAGGTTTCCATGAACGATTGCCATCAGTCAGAGACGAGTCTTCTGATAAAACAAGTTAACTTTTCTCCTGTCTTTCCCAGTCCAACATTCAACCACGTCATAAGACAGGCAGTCTCGATCTCTCCCAAACTCTCATCCAGCACAAAGCCCAGGGCGTGTACATGATGCCCAGAAGTCAAATGGGAAAGTAGCTCCATTGGGCACCAAATTATGTAAACTGAAAAGCTAGTTTCCTCCCAATCAGCATGCCATGAAGACTACAAATGACTGTGGAATTCAATCATAGGGGACTGGTCACTTGGACAAAATGACAGCCTCCAAGCTGGGGGTGGGGATACTCACTCCGTAAGCGTGTGTTCGCTGGGAAGACACTCAATCCCTTGTTATTGGTGAGTTATAACCCCACACGCTGCAAGGTTAATTCATCCCTTAGGCCCCCATGTCACACTTGGATTGGGAAAAGTCAATTTGGAAGAATGAGTAGTTTTCTCCGTCTGAAGAAAGCCAGTACCGCAGGTGATTTTCCATCACACACAGGTACAGTCTTTTTGAATCAGCCATAGACATCCTCTGCCAGGGAATCTTCTCCAAACTTGTTCTTGTTTCTTAACCTGCTTCCTTCTGTTCATCATGTGACCTGAAGTTCTCAGAAAGAGACCACACCTGTGTTAATATTATACAAGGCCGACTGATTAGAGCTTTGCGACTGAGGAGAGTTGGAATGTTGCAGATTCAGAACCAAATCAAGTTGTGTTATCTTTAGCTCCTCACTAGGCACTCATTGGCCACCTCTGTGTCTTCCCTGGTATCCCTGTGATTGCAATGGGATGGGTGATCAAACCATTTTCACCATCTGAAGCAAAGACCATCATCAGTGCCTGATCCTATGATGGAGATTTTCCCTCTTTGCTGTTGTCCATCTACTTAGTATTTCCCCAAATGTGTTTCCCCAGAGCCTTGATTTATGACTTTCCCTTGTTCTTCAACTGTGAAAACATCATAAAAGTATTAAAACATAGTATCTGGGGTGACCTAAATCCATGTTCCTGGGTCATAACCACCCATATTTGACTTTAGAATGAACTATCTCTTATTCTCTCTGAGATGAGAGCTGTGTTTGTGCAAGCATCAGGCAAAACTTCAATGTCCCAAATTTCTTTCTCCTTTGAGTTTTGTTTTCAGGAATACTCCCCACTTTACCGGAGAGAGATTTGGTAGAAGAATCATGCTCCCAGTCTCTTTTTCTTGCCTCTTTCAACAGGATGAAAAGGTTTGGAAGCTCTACCACTAATTGCTTCTTTATTCAGAGACAAGTTAATCTATTCCCAGGTTTCAAATCTACCAGCATCCATATACTTGTTTTGCTCCCTGTGTGTTAACATGGAGATTACATTTACCTGGTCTTTGAAAGGCTGCGGCCAATTTTCTTATGCTATTTTGTTGTTGAGACACAGTTGCTGTTTCTCTTCTTGTTGGTTGTGCTGACTAGTTTTATGTCAACTTGACCCAAGCTAAGATTATTGAGGAAGAAGGATTTTTAATTAAGATTTGCTTTCAGGTAAGTCTGTAGCGCCTTTTCAATATCCTGGATGACACAGCTCACCGTGAGAAATGCCATCTCAAGCTGGTGGTCCTGAGCGCTATGAGAAATCAGACTGAGTAAGGCCCCAGTAGCAAACCAGAAAGCAATACTCCTCCATGGGCTCTATTCCTGCCTTCAGTTCCTGGTCTGACTTCCTTCAGTGATGAAGGAAGCTGCAAGATAAAATACACCCTTTCCTCCTAAACTTGATGGTGTTTTATCAGAGCAATAGCAAAGTAACTAACATGCTGGCTTCTTATTGTATATCTCGAGTTTATTTCTTTCCTCACGTAATCAAGTCTATTATTTCCAAACTAGTATCCTTCTTTTGTAATGATAATTTGCCAGTTGCCATCACATCAATTAGCAGACACTCTAGCTTTCCTAGAGCAACAGGTTTATTTTGCATGCGCCTTACAGATTACTATAGCCATTGAGTAGGACTTGGTATCACTTCTAGCTCTTAAATCTGTGAAAGAGTGCAGTTGAGTAATGTGTTTTCACAATGTGTGTTTGTGCTTATGCGCTGTTCGTGTCTTTTCTGCTCTTGTAAATGAAATGTGGACAATGAGTACAATTGAATCCTGAATCCTGAAGGCAGAATTTTCCCCAAGTCGGTTGCTCCTTGGCTACTGGTAGCCAAAATTATGATCATGGCAAGTACTTGATGTGCAGTCTATGGCCATGATTAATTTGGTGGCTGAGTCACACATGTGCCCTTTGAACAAAGCTTTTGCCTATCTTATTACATGGGCCTTGGCCAACACTGGGCGAGTACCTCTGGACGTGTTTAGTCATCTTGTGATATATTCCTGCGATCTTTCCGTGGAAACTTTATATCTGTGGATTTAGTATGACACATATTCCTTCTTCTCTCATGCTGGTGCTAAGGAAGGTCATCATGCTGGATATTGCAATCCACATAAGATAGGCACTTGGGGTGCCTTTCAAGAGACAGGCGATCGGAGGTCTTTGATATTGTACGTTACAGAACTTGGTGTCATTCAAAGTCAATCTGATAAACTGTAGTCTAAATAAACTAGGCTCAGAACGTATTGTGAATTCAGGAAACTTAGAGGGATTGAAAGACAGCTTACAACTGGAAAAGGCCTGGTTTTCTTGTTGACTGGAATTAAAACTCATAACCTGGCAACTAATCGTCACTGATTAGCCTATCATCCACTGATGCTCCTCTGAGCCTCTGTTGCTGAGGAGCCATTACAGGTCAGGTGTGCACACTCAGAAATCCAACCCAAGTAATCAATCATTAGCACCAGGCTGTCCCTTTTCCCAGAAGCTCCCACCTTCTTCTGCTACCGTAACAAGCCTCTCCTCAACACTTTCTTCAGTCCTCCTGGAATTGCAAGTTTTTGCTTAGGAACCCTATCTATGCCACCAGCCTCCCTTTTAAGTGGTTGACTTGAACTGAAATCTGGATACCTCCTAAGCACCCTCTCTCCGAACAGCTCTGCAAAGGGAAGCTTGGTATGGCTTCCTAGCTTCAGAGAAGGGCAGAATGGACTTTGATCTCTACTCATTTACTCATGGGCCCCTCCCTTCTCTTTTCGAAACCCTGGGTCTCTAAGAGCTGGAAACATTCCTCTCTACCACTTCTCTTTGCTTTCCTTATATGATGATGGCCTTCTGCTGCTGTCGCTGGGGGACTCAGCCTCTCTGTTGGGTCAGCTACTTAGCTGAATTACAAGTTTCTTCACTTCATGGAGAGACCACAAATGAAGCCAAAGAGAGAATCAATAAGTAGGGGAAGGTGGTGATTTGATACAGAGAGCTAAAATTATTTTTTTTTAAAGAAGAGCTATTGTGTGCTTTGAGATCATAGATCTAGCCACATAAAAATCTATACTGGCACTTTTTGAAATTAGATTACCTTTTATTTTAACAAGTATTTGAACTCTTTTACTATCGTTTACAACTCAATGATCCCTTTGAAAGTGAGTACCAATCAGAAGCCAAAGACAGAATTGCCATTCTATGACAATGGCCATTCTATGACAATGGACAGGGTGGACCGTCTCTACACAGTTACATCTTCTCAAATTCATATGGAACATGGTAGAATGGTGTATTAGGAAGAATGTTCTAAGCATATTAAAAATTTCATTTAGCTTATTTGGGTCTTAATTTAGTTTGTGAAAAACTTTATTAAATTCATATTTATGTATTTATGTCATTTATGAACATGAAAACACTTAAAAACATTAACTGATGGCAGAAAACACACATCATGTATGCAAATGCCTGCATCTCATTCATGCCTTGCTTGTAAGAAAGCAACTGCCCTAGTTTGATTTCTGTTGCTGTGATGAAACACCATGACGAAAAGCAAGCTGGGAAGGAAAGGGTTTATTTTGGATTACAGTTTATAGTTCATCATGAAGGGGAATTAGGGCAGGAATTCAAGGCAGAAACCTGAAGGCAGGAACTGAAGCAGAACCCATAAAGGAGTCATGCTTACTGGCTTGCTAAGCCTGCTTATTATACCACCCAGAACCACTTTCCCAGAGATGGCACTGGCCCAGTTGTCTGGGCACTCCCACATCAATCATTAATCAAGAAAATTCTTTGCAGCCTTGTCTACCAGCCTATCTGATGGTGGCAACTGTTATTCCATCTTCCAGATGTGTCAAGTTGGCAAAAAAAAAAAAACCAAAAAACAAACAAAACAAACAAACAACTAACCAGCACACCAAGTTATGGCATTTTCTCACCGTTTGTGTTGTGCTAATTGGATCTTTGTCTGTGCTACTGTGCATATTAAATGCAACACAGAAAAAGAATCAAAAAGGGTGTTAGTGATGAGGGAAAAGATAGTCAGTAGGAAGTGGGACAGTGAGGAACCTGTTTTGCTTCTCAGACTTTTCTTCCTCAGAGACCTCTAAATGCTAATAGTTACAGAAAGGAAATTTCATTGTACTAAACTTAAGGGAAAGTGCTGAGTTTTAACATGATTTTTCTTCTACTATGCATAAAACCAGGTTTTCTTTATCCATTCCTCAGTTTCAGGCACTTAGGTTGAATGCAGATCTCTGCTGTCAGGAATAGTCCTGTAGTAGACATGGATGAGCAGGCATCTCTGTGAGAGACACCTGTTGGCGTGCAAAAGAGTTCCAAAATAGCCCAGAATGGAGTGTAACAAAGGTTTATTTATTAGGTGATAAACTCACAGAAATAGTAGCTATCCACAGTCCTCTGGGTACACTGGGAATTGGAGCTGAATCCAGCAGCCAAGAGGCCCGCACATACATTTCAACTGCATTTATAGCACCTGAGACTCTGCCCCAAGTGGGCTGGTATCTTAAAGGCTATTGACGAAGGAGTTCCCACAGCAGACACCTCTGTGAGAGAATCCTCTGTGGGGCCACCCAGGCATGGCATAGCTGGGCCATGGAGTAGAGATATTTTTTTGAGGAACCCCAATACAGATTTTCACGGTGTCTATACTAGTTTACCTCACCATCATCAAGATGTAAGTGTCCCTTTGTTTCTACATCCTCAACAGCATCTGCTGTTATTTGTCTTCTTGAGGACTGTTATTCTGACTGGGGTGATGGAAAACTTCAATATACTTTCAATTTCTATTTCCCATATGACTAAGAGAGTTGAACATTTTCTCATGTGTATATTGCTCACTGTGTCTCAGCTTTTGAGAATTTTCTATTCTCAGCCCATGTATAAGATGGGTTGTTTGATTTCTTTGTTTGTTTGGGGCTTTTTGTTGCTGAGGTTTTGTTTGTATTTTCTGGCTAATAATTCCATGTAGAATGTGTAGACTGCAAAGATTTTTTCCTGTTCTACAGGCTCTCTCTTCCCCTGGTTAACTTTTTCACTTGTCAAACAAAAGCTTTTTAATTTCACGAGACTAGTTAGTTTGTCAGTTTTTGTCTTTCCCCAAGTGACTGGAATACTATTCAGAGAGTGGTGTCTATGTCTTGCAATGTTCATTCTGTGTTTTCCTTGAGCAGTTAAGAGTGTCAAACCTCATATTAATGTCTCTCGGACAGGAGACAGGAATCATTCATTCTTTCCATTCCTCATCTCTTAAAGAGATTGTCTTTGTGCCAATGTGTATTTTTGGTATCTTATTCAGAGTCACTAACACCATTCTGAAAGTCAGGGACTGATGAAGCAGATTTCATGATTAAAACTATTTCTGTAAAGACTGGCTTTAGGATTTGGAAGGCTGGTGATTTGACTGAATTTGTAGCTTGTTTTTAGTAGTATGCTAATATTTAGAGTACCAATGCATCTAATCCATTAGCAGGGGAATTTTCACTAGGTTCGAAGTGTTATTTTAATTTATTTTAATTTCTTTCTTCATCTTCATCTTCATTGTAGATGTCTTCCACATCCTTGGCCAGGTTGATTCCCAGGTAGTTTTTTTGAGGCTATTGTGAAGAGAATTGTTTCTCCAGTTTACCTGTCATCAAGCCTGTCACTGGTATATATAGTGAGGTTACTGATTGCTGTGTATTAATTTTGTTTCCTGACACTTTCCTGAAAGTCTTTATTGCTTTAAGAGTTCCTGGGAGAGTCTTCATGGTCTTTTGTGTATAGAATCACATCATCCCAGAATTAACAGACTTCAGTTTCTTCCTTTCCTAATTGTGTCTCTTGTCTTGCTGGTCTAAAATCCTCAAGTACTATACTGAATGAGAGCAGAGAGGATGACACTTTATATTTCTAATTTTAAAGGTATTGCTTTGTGATTTTCCCCACTTATGATGATGTCAATGATGCTTTTATTATATTGCAATATGCTCCTTCATTTCTTACTATCTTAGCACCTTTTTCACAAAGGGATTGGATTTTGCCAAATGCCTTTTTTTCATCTCTTGAGATGACCATGTGATTTGGGTCCCTTAGTTCACTTGCATAAAGCATTTCATTTATTGGTTCACATGGGTTGAACCATCCCTGTATATCTGAAATGAAGGCAACTTGATCATAGTGAAAGATCATTTTGATGTGTTCTTAAATTTCATTTTCAAGTGTTTGAGTGAGAACTTTTGTTTCTGTTTTCATCAGGAGGACTGGCATATGAATCCTATAGAAATATCCCAGCTCCACCTGGGTTCTGTCGAACTCATACCATGATTCCAATGAACTCACTCTTTGTGATGTCTTCCAGCCTTCGTGAATGTAAAGGAGTGATTATTTCAGTCGTGGTCAGGAAGAGCTTTGATTGGAAAGACAGGAGGAATTTCCAGCCTTCATTTTAAGAGGAATTCATGTTTTCATTGAAAAGAATTAATCATTTTTTCTCATTTTAGTCATTGGATATTTACATATAAACCATGGGTTATGTTTACCAAGAAGTCAATAAATAACACAGTGGCATTTTTTTTTAAAAAATATTCTGCATTATCAGGCCCTCTCTTTCCTTCAGAATGGGGCTAGTGACTCTATGTAAGCTCTGCTCTTTCAATGCATGATTACCGAGTTCAGAAATTTTGTTACATAAAAATTCATGTGGCAAACATCCAAGAACAGATGATGTTTTAATTAGATAAAATAATAATTTCTGCTCCTTTTAAAGTATGTCTAGGTACTGTACAAAGAGGATTTGTTCTGTCTGTTGGCAAGGTACACTTATTCCAGTACAGAAATGTATATTAAACTTAAGATTTTAAAAAAGAATCCCAACATGTGCTATTGAATTAGATCACTTTATAAAATCCAGATTTGTTACTTAGAGTAACACATTTTTAGCAGTGCTCAATCAGGTGCTGCCATGGAATTACCATCAAGGTAGGATTCGGTGTCAGTCTGAGGAAGTGGGCAGCTGGGAGGGGTGTGAAGAGGGTACTCAAGTGAGCTGGCTAGCCAAGAATGCAGAGGGGAGGGAGAAGGGCGTGAGCAGAAGAAAAATGTCCCTAAGAAGTGATGGGAACCAGAAGCTGCCTCAGGTGCCATGAAAACTCTGGAAGGAAATGCTGCAGAGCTGGTGTCAAGAGTAGGAGTCCTGGAGGAGAAACGAGATAACGTGAGGATAGAGAGGCCAGGCTCACAGAGAGCCACAAGAAACCCAACTTCAGCTGGTTTCCTTTTCCCTTTGGAGGCTGCTAAGCAGACTGTGGTGACGTTAGATCTCTGAAGTGTATGGTCACACCATCATGTCCTATCACTTCCTACTCAAGACTTTGTGGTTCTCCCTTCTCTGGACAGAATAAAGTTCAAAACCCTAGCTCAAAGTGGATACCTTTTACCCAACAATGCTTCCCGAAGTGTGGTAGACTTCCCATTTCAGATCTGCAACAAGGCTATGATTTCATTGTTCTGTGTCCTCTGCCTACACAGTTCTCTGACTTCTTTGTACAAATCAGATCTATGTTCATTTTGTAAATCAACATAATTGCCACTCCCTTTCTCTCTCTATTTTTGTTCCTGTTACTTCTCCATCACATTCAGAGAAAACATAATCTTCTAAACCCACAGTCCTTCTATGTCTTTTTTATGGCATTTCTCACATTTTCTCTTCAGTTACTTGTACATATGCATGTTATGTATTACATATACATGCTCCTCTATAATATGTATTACACATACGTGTGTGCAAGTGTGTGTGTATCTCATCACTAAACTTTAAGGTCCCAGGTGCAGAAATTACCCATGCATTTTATAAGTGTCTCCTGCAGGAGCCTCTAGCCAGTGCCTACCCTTGGTGCTTTAGCTGGGGGAGGCAGGGCCCACTGTATCACTGAGAGTACATGGGCAAATGTACTCTGCAGACACAATTTTCGGGAGCACATCCAGCTGAAAGGACATTTCAAGCTTTGGGGACTAGTAAGGGGCAGGCCATTTGATGAAACAACTTTCAAGTTACCCCAGAACAGTGGGCAGAAGCAAGCAGGATTATACAGTAGTATACATCACTTTTCCATCTGAGGATGCTCCAGGCTTTGTGTAAGAAAAGTCACCTGGGTAAATCTCTATTCAATTGAGTAAGATGGGATAAAAGTCTGTAATAGATCTGAGAGTGTTAAGTCACCTTTGGCAAGTCTGATGAGTCTCCTGTGGTTGTTTCTGGGTTGGACTTGTGAGATTTGATCTACCCAAGTGCTGTCTGTGCTTCTCAGATTTGATTGTTACACATTGTCCATATCGCCTTGGGTTGCTGTCCGTAGTATATTTGATCTTTTGAGCTTACACATTTGTTTCAGTCTTTCTACTGGTGACTGAATAACACACTGAACAGTTATGGAAAGTCTGTTTCCAGATTTGCCAGCATGCAGCACCACAGCGGGCACACGTGAACTTAATGGGCCGGCTTCATGATGTGTTCAGCAGCAGTGAGTTTAAGAAGTTAAGATCAGGAGTTGCATACATGCTGACACCATGCAACCACCATTATTGCATATGGTAAAACTGCGGCATGTTAATGTATTACATATATAAGTATGAATATGTATGTATTCATATACACATGCACACACATAGAGAAAGATGAATACCACCTGTTTAGTCTCTAAAATGTTACTCATATGCATATGATCAAGGTTGATCACTTGGTATTGGGTAATGAATTGGTTCATTCCTTTTCCTGTTTCTCTTCCCGAAGGCCATTTCTTCTACTCTCAGCACTACTTAGTTGTCTGAAGTTTTGTGTAGGGTTGAGTCCAGTAAACTCCCCCTGGCCATATCACCAGTCTACGGTTTTGTCCTTATTCAGACCATACTTGAAAGAGACAAGAAAGTGGGTGCAGAGGAGTAGTCAGAGGGATAAAGGGAATGAAAGATGATGTAATTATATTCCAATCTCAAGAAAGTATGGTAAAAAGTGTGGCCTGTTTCTGACCATGTATAATAGCGCAGACTCTTTAGATTTCATCAGCTTTCTGTAATCATAACTTCCATAATTCCCTAAATACTGGAAAATTATCAGAAGAAAAGCATGATCTAGCATCTTCTATGGAACAAAAAATGTTATAAATGCTGTGGATTAGAACTAAACTTAAACATTGAGTGCTTCTTTGAGATATGTGTGCACTCTCTCTAGTTTCAGAAAGTAGTCACAAATGATTGAATTTGTGTATTTATTTATTTTTAGAAATATGTGTATCTATTTTTGTGTCTGTGTATCTCTCTCTCTCTCTCTCTCCTCTCTCTCTCTCTCTCTCTCTCTTTGTGTGTGTGCATGGTAGGTAGATGTATATAATTATTTGTTTTATGAAAATATCTCTTCTAAGAGACTGGAACTTTTGCTGGACCTCACAGGTGAGTTGATAATACACCTTGAGGTCATTGAAGACTACAACAGCTATCCTACTGTGTAGAGGTCTACTTGCCTTTAAGAGAACAATTTAATGCCCAACTTTATTTGCTTTGGATTTCCAATGCAATCTGCTTTTACAACCAATACTAATGTATAGCTATAGTCTTAAATGATGTACTCTTCCATGCCCCTGACCCAGAGAACAATGTGTGTGTGTGTATGTGTGTATGTGTGTGTGTGTGTGTGTGATTATCTTTTGCTGTAAGCAGCAAATAGGTCAAAAGTGACTTTATATAACAAATACCACCTATAAATGCTGGAAACAGCATGCAGATATTATTTGATAAATGGTATGTTTACAGTACTGTTTCTCACCTGAGTCAGTAGGACTCAGTATATTTAATATCTTGTAAAACTTTGTTAAAGATTTTTGTAAACTATCCCTCATTTCTTTCCCTTGTGAGGCTTTCTGTGTTGTTCAATAAATCGAAAGCAAAGTCCCTTATGAAGGACAAGGAGACAGGGTCAGGCAGTTAGACAATAGGCAGGCATAGCTAAACACATATCAGACTAGGGATAAGCTGGAAAGTATAAGCTACCTGAGATGAATGTATTTTTTTCCTTCTCAAAGACCAGTATCCTTTGGGGAGGTAAAGAGTTAATACAGAGTGCCTGCAGAACTGTGAGAATGTCACAGCCATCACACGAGTCAATAAGTACACATCAGCTTGGGTAGGAAACCATCTTGGCAGGGCAGTGACTTAGAAGAAAGTGAGGCCTGGGACTGTTAGCGTGTGTGTGGCAGGATGTGACCAGCCAGACTTTTGTGAGTCAAGTCTGAGTCACCTCATGACAAGTCTGTGTGGAATCTACTGAGCAGCCCCAGGGACAGCAGGAACCCAAAAGCATGCTCGCTCATGGGAGGAGTTGGGTTCTAGTTCTCATGATGAAGTTAGGGAGCAGAGGTCAGACTTCCTGTGCCCCAGTCTTTCCTTTGTACTGTGAGAGGATTATCCTGCATCAGCAGGAGGCCCGATGCGTTTGAACTCATGTAACTGTAGGGAATCAATGAGGAAAATCTAAATAATTATACCCAGGAGAAAAACAAAATACAATATGCCATGCTGGGGTATCAGCTAGCTAACTGTGGGGTGTCCACAGTTTCCAAAAAATGGTATACCTGCAATTTTTAACTGATTTCTTCTTTCTCCTAGTAGGGGAGGCATAATCATGAAGGAGGAAAAGGAAAAGCAATTAGAGATACTCTCTGGCATAGTGTCAGAACCATTCCCGACTCATCTGCACTAATTAAATATGAAGAGTTGTAAAGTGGCTCATTCGTGCAAATTTTCTCTTTTAGTTCAGCGCCCATACACACGGAAAAAACATGTACAGAAGGGCTGAAGACGATTGATCTGTAAATACACAGAACTGAAAATGGATGAAGACGGTTTTAAATGTCCAATAACTCAATATGTCTGTTTTAAACATGGGTAGAACTGGGCATGTAGTTCAAGATGCCAAAGACATTCGGGATTGGCGGCATTGATTATTCTAATGGGTTTGTTTTAAAATGTGTAGTGTTTTCTGCTTAGTTAAGCAGGTCTAATGATTTTATTTCACCATCAGGAAGAAAAATGTAATATACGTATTATATATTTATATATCCACAATATATACCAGCCGCAGGAGTAGCAAATATGAGAGATGACAGATGCGAACAGCTGTTGCTGTGCACTGATGAAATACGGTACCCTGCAAAGAGAAGCCGTTTAGACTGAGCTCTGTGCTACTATGCCAGAATAGACCTTACTCCTCCAGTAGAGTTCTATAGGATATAAAAAAATTCTTGAAAAAATAAATCAAGTTTGAAATTCATAGAACATAATTATTCTTTTTATTTTTCCCATTTGTGTCAAATCAACAGCAAACCATAAGCTAAATTTATCGAGACTAGATTTTGAAAGGAGAATCTACTTTTATGGAGTAAAATTTAACTTTGTGTAAATCTTGAGCGCTGAAGAGCTGTTAAGAAAGAGCATGATTATAAGAAGCATTAAATGAGCAGTTTGCTGAACAGGGTCCACGGCTGCATATTGTAGGAGAAAGACTTTTGGAATTAACATCTGTTTCTTTATTCAGCTTGTACCTTAGAAACAAAAAGAACCTAGTTTTCAGATTGCAAACTAAGAGGCTTGTGACTATGAATTTACCTAATGGACTTTTAACAGTCACTATTACCTGTGAATCTTCCCAAAATGGAGAGCACCCTGAAGGGAGGACAGGAGGATCCACCCTGGTGTGGTTTGCATTCTCCTGCCTTCATAGCAGAAGTGGGGCTGGGAAGCTCTGGTGAGCAGACACTCCCTCAAGACGCTGCGAGCTAGCGGGTTTGACACTGGCCAGAAATAACATCACTGAATGTTTTTACAATTTTTACATTTGGGTAAAAAACAAGAAAGGGAGAGACACATTAAAATTATTTTTTTTAAAAAAATAAGATGAATACAAGCAGAAAAATATAGCCTTTTCTATTTGGGAAAAATGAAAACTGACTTTGATTATCCAGATTGTTTACTTACATGCTTTTGAGTAGGAAAATTATCGCATGCTTCTAAAAGAGTCTAAAATTTCTGTTTACTTCCCCTCCTCCCCCCAATGTAGGCTACTGCGCTAAGACGACAATTTTTTATTCACCTCTCTGACCTGCTCGCACATTTCCTCCAATGGGAAGACACACACAGCCTGCTGCTTTCGGTCCTAGGAGCAGGTCACATGCTCGCACGCTAGGATCCGGTCACACGCTTGCACGCTAGGAGCAGGTCACACACTCGCACACTAATAGCGGGTCACACGCTTGCACACTAATGGGCTTTTGCATATTTCTTAACCAAATAATTCTTAATATTTGTATTTTGTAGTTACATTTTTCATCCCCATCAATCAGCATTTACTAAACACGAACCAGTTAGTAACTGCAAACACTATCCCAAAGTGCTAATTCGAATATGTTATGGGGGGGGAGAAAAAGATGTTGTTATTGAGTACAATGCTATTTTCCAAACTCTGAAAGGGATAGCATGGTAATACGAGAAGAACTCCGGATCTTTTGTCTTTTCCTGCTTTCTTTTGGATGTCCGTTTTCAGAGCAGATGATAAACATCTTTCTTGTTTCAGACCATTGTGGTATTGCCCTGGGTTCCTTTTGAAATGGTTCCCACTTGCCTCTGTCGCCATAGCTGTCCATTATCCAGCAGCAGCCGTGGGCTAGCAGCTCACATCAGTAAATGCTCTGCTTTTTCTTTAAGGCTTTTCTAATTTTTAATTAAAAAGAAAAGCTAGATTCTTGCTGATCACCCAGAGTGTGACTCTCCATGGTTACCTGTCACTCAAAGAGCCCCGGCTCTGAGGAATGCTAATTAGCCCCGCTAAAGCACCATAATTGAACTGGAGGGATGACTGCGGAAGGTGCAGGCTGCCTTCATTCAGAACCGCCTTGCCGTCTAAATGGATGGAGCCATCCTGACAATGTGAAGACATAAAGGGAGAAGAAGAGGAGAAAGGAAAAGCAACGACATTCCATCTGCCATTTTTTACTCCTAGTTTTAAAGTAATTATCAAGATGTAACCTGGATACCGTATGAATACCAAAAGGAAAACAAAAGAAAAAGAAAGTTTTCTTTAACCGGCAGAGAGCGAGCCACACAGCACCTGCTTGACAATGATCGCTATGGTGGTGAATGCATTGAACTGTATAAAGATGAATCATTTGAAACAAATAGATGCTTGGGACATCAGTGTGGATGACCATAATGATGATATTAGGCACAGGTTTGGGAGAAAATAGATTTCATTTAAATCAGGGTAAAATTTGAGTCACCGACCTCACAGGAACGCTGTGTTT
This sequence comes from Chionomys nivalis, assembly GCF_950005125.1. NCBI lineage: Eukaryota > Metazoa > Chordata > Mammalia > Rodentia > Cricetidae > Chionomys > Chionomys nivalis. The sequence continues at coordinate 80,709,354 of NC_080090.1, forward strand.
TTTCTCAGAGAAGAAGAGTATAAATCTTTGACATTGCAATGTCCTTCAAACCTACAGGCTTGACATTCAGACGACGTTGGTGGGATAGGAAACCTTAGGCTATCGCGAAGTTAAAGAAACAAAGCTAATGCAATCGGTTGCCAAATAGTTTTCATCTCTTTTTAGTCTTGGTTCTAAATATTAATGGGAGAACTTAGAAGTGGTGAGGCGACAGAATAGCAGACATGACAGGGCAGTATAATGTTTTATATTATCATGGAGTTATGGCTTGGAACTGCTGGGGACTTAACATATTAAAATTAAAACATCAAACAAATTAAACTTTAGCAGACTTCATTTGAGCCAAAGACAATCTCCATGTCAGGAGCCTGTGATGGAGAACTGTGTTTATAACCGGGGAATGTTGATGCCCAGGAAACAGGAAGTGGGTCCCACAACAGCTTAACTGGTTCCAGGTGGAGACTGCTGTTTTGAATGGGTCCTCATTAGTTGGTCGCCTGTGATTTGAGGAAGTTTGATGGCTATGATTAGCTGAGAGTCATAAAAGATATCCCCATAACTTAGCTTTTCTATTTATGCCTGTTAGGCCTCCGTTAACTATATTGAAACCCAAAGTAAGGCAGTATCCTCAGGCTGTGCTGTGTCAAACAGCTTCCACAGGTACACAGCCCAGGAAAGCTAGGCTTAGAGAATCGGTGAAAGCCCCAGTCTATGCAGAGGATCTGAGGACTCTCGATGCAAGTTTATCATTTCAGGTGATCAATCAATGTGATTTGATTGTAGGTAAGATAGTGAATCGAGCAAGAGGCATGGGATCAGAGCAATTTATCTTTTCTTTGTCACGCTGCAGGGTCTGTACTACTGGAAGCAGAGCTTGGTACTCCTCATAAGTTTGTGAATGAATGAATGAATGAATGAATGAATGAACAGGCATATTCTTAGACCACTCAACTTTTCCACAGAACCTTCAGATGTTTGAAAGGCTAAGCCAACCATCAGGTGACTTTCCTTCCTTCCCTTCTTTCTTGTTTCCTTTTCCTTCTCTTGTTCATGTTAGCAGTGCATCAGTGCCCAAGTTAGACTGGGTGTGGTGGCTTTGACAAATGTCTTTAATAGAATGACTGGAAACTCCTGGTGTCCTCACTCACTTAGCCATTGTGTTGTAGACGAATTACTTTCTCTGTCAGAAAAGCGGTTATCACACCCCTGAGCAGCATACCTGGGAAGCATAATGTGAGAGTAAGAGAACAGACAAAGCCACAGGTCTAGTGTCCCTGAGTAGCTGCCGTAGCCCAGGCACACATTCTTTTATGTGATGCTTACAACAAACTCATACTTGTGATATTATCTACATAGTTTTGCAGAGAGGAAAACTATCGCTAAATACAATAAAAATTTTTCTTGGGTTCACAAAGATATCAGCGAAAGAACTAAAATGTAAACAAAGTACTTATTCCTTATACCTATGCTCTTTGTAGAATGCTGTTTTTGTTCATCTTCCAACTACAATTGCTTGGTTCACATGCAAGTCCGCACAACTCAAAACTGACTTTTTTGCATGTCCTCACAGAGTTGGCAATTTGTTTCATACTTGAGGAACTTTACCTACTGAGTAAGGGTCTCCCTACTTTCCCGGTGCTAACAGAAGACTTCTCTGAAGTGGTGTTTTGTGGGAGGGTGGTAGGTCTAGAAACATCTGGAAGATGGGCCATTGGGCATGTCTGTGGAAGGTTATCTTGACTGCATTCATTGAAATAGGAAGATCCAGCTCCTATGGCTAGGCAGTCAGAGGCTGGAATCCTAGACTGTATAGAAAATCACAGCCATTGTTGTCCTTTGCTTCTTGAGTAAGGATGCGACATGACTGGCTCTGACATGCTCCTGCTACTGTGTCTCAGGCATCACCATGGACTGAAGCGAAGAAGTGAGAGCCAAAATAAGCCCTCCCTTCCTTATGCTGCTTTTGTCAGGGTATTTATTACAGAATCAAGGGGGGAAAATAAGACCCACATGAGGAAGTGAGAGCTGATGTGTCCAGAAACACAGGGGTCATCAATTTTTACAGGATGGATGGACAAACAAAGCAGTTAGAGCTTTGTACCAGCTATCGTAGGAAACAACTGCAGAAGTTTTAGTGGGGATGGGTGCTTAAGGTTTGAAAATCTCACCTAGGCCCGGCGATGGTGGTGCACACTTCTAATCCCAGCACTCGGGAGGCAGAGGCAGGCAGATCTCTATGAGTTTAAGAGCAGCTTGGTCTACAAGACCTAGTTCCAGGACAGGCTCCAAAGCGACAGAGAAACATTGTCTCAAAAAACAAACAAACAAACAAACAAACAAACAAACAAACAAGCAAAAAACACCTCACTTAGGAAATGCAAGCAGAGGAGGACCTAGCAAGGAAGTACGTGGCCCTGTAAGGGAGCTTTCTTAATAGTGCCAGAGAAAAGAGTGGGGATGTGGTTGTGGTGAGGGAGGGGTGGCAGTGAGTGCCATGTGCCAAATGAACTCTAGGAAATGAACAATTTAAGGTCACAGTCAGGTACTAATTTTTGTTGTGAGGATCTCAATACACTGAAAAAGACTGAAGGGAAAATGGGAGATTTGGGCTGCTGCATTTTGATCAGAACGATATAGCCTAAAACTGAGCAAGGCTACTTACTATTTTAAAACCGAAACAAAAATTAAGGTATGTAGAGTCGTTATAAAGAAGGATAAAACAGATTATGCCTCAAGGAATGCATCTATCACAAAAGAAAAGGGTAGAATGATTGGGTAATTTCTTCTCAGGGTTGTTTTAAAAGGCCACGCAAGACAAAAAGAAAAGGGAAGAAATAATTTAAAGTATTTAAGTGTTTCGTCTGCCACACCCTTTCCCCACTGGTAAATATGGCATCTTGTCACATCTGGATTGCTGCAGCCAGCCCCTCCCTCCTCTGCACCTACCACTGCCTTTACTCTAAAGCAGCGGCTCTCAACCTGTGGGTCGTGATCCATTTGGGGGTAGATCAACCCTTTCTTAGGGGTTGCCCGAGATCTTTGGAAAACGCAATATTTACATTACAAGTCATAACAGTAGCAACATTACAGTTATGAAGTAGCAAAAAAGTAATTTTAAAGTTGGGGGTCACCACAACATGGGGAACTGTATTAAAGGGTCACCGTACTAGGAAGGTTGAGAAGCACTGCTCTAAAGGAAAAGAAACAAACTGACCGTAGTGTCAGAGCCCCGAAAGAACCAACTAAACCAGCTGCTCCTGGCTTTCAGTGTGCAAACATTTGTTTCTCAGCTTAGCTTTTTCTGTTTCTTTTTTTTTTCTTGTTTACTAGACTCTCTAATTTTAGCTTTGTAATTAAATATCATTACATTAATAACCAATACCAGAACATGTTTGTTCCAAGATTGGCAAAAGGCTATTTGCTGGTTATTTGTTAAGGATACTTTCCTCAGTACTAGTTTTGTTTCTGCTGCTTCCCCAGAAGATGGTATCCTCATTCCTCACACCCCTTTCTCTAGCTGGTGACTGGAATTGCCTCCCTCTCCTTTCGGCAGACGGGTCTGCTTCCTATGGTGGTCGTTTCTTCTTTTTCACACTTTCTCAAACACTTACATAAATGGGGGCACAGCAAGACGAAGAGGAGCACACGTTAGCAGAAGGATGGATAGAGAAATAGCACCTTAACAATTGTAAGGCATCCTTATGATGCCTGAGTTGAGACCACGAGCTGGGAGATCTGTTCTGCTGACTTCTTATCATTTTTGAAGGCTGAGTGTGGAATGCCCCAGGACATGAGTGAGCCACAGACGGTTCTGACTTTTAAGATGTATGCGTTCCATCACTGTGGTTATTTACACATTGAGTATGTCTGGCGTTTTTTCCCCATATTATCCCCTATGGCTAGTTCTTTGATCTTCATTATTATAAAGAAAATTGGGAGCCAATAAAGTAAGTGCTACTCTGACTGATGTGGAGGCACAAGTGACAGTAGCCATGTGTCCGAAACGACCGAGAGAGGGGTGGACGTTTTCAGTCTCTGACGTCAGAGTATTTTTCGTACGATCCATTATCAACTCTATGTGCTCCATTTTTATTGTGTTTGGAAATGACATGATGTGAGTACTTACCACAATTAAGTTATCCGAAATTTTTTGCTATTTATCTTTGGGTATTTAAAGCTGCAGCGCTTCTGTTGCCTGACATTGTGATTATCTCCTGACATTTTCAAAAGCAGTAGTAAAGACTGTCGCTCCAGGGACCTGGAGATGGATGTGGCTTAGCTGGTACAGTGCTTGGTTGGCACTCACAAAGCCCTGGGTTCAAACCCCAGCACTTCATAAACTAGGCATAGCCTGGTGTAGGTAGATGCAGCAGGTCAGTGTTGTCTTTGGCTGTACGGGGAATTCAGAGGCAGCTGGGGTTACAGGGAGACCCTGTCTGGAAACAAAACTATACTTCCAAACTTCCAAATGGACTAAGAGTCGAAGGAAACCGTTCTGGCAAATGAGATGTCAATGAATTTAGATGTTAATGACTGATCTCAGTTTGAGGAGCCGAGGCACAGTTCCCCCTTACTTCTTCCTGTTGTTAAAACAAGTGGAAAACTGTTTTTTTGGACCAAATGGATGAAGCCAACTCCCTTGGAAGCAAAACTTTCTTGAGAAAGATGTTAAGATTCTCATGACTTCATCCAACAGAATTGCAAACTAACTAACTAACTAACTAACTAACTAACTAACTAACTAACTAATCTAAGCTGCTTGGTCAGTGGGCCCCCATTTGACTCTTTTTTTCTACCACTGCAGAGCCGGGATTAGAGAGTGTGCTACTATACACACTTGTGTGTTTTTACGTTTCTGATTTTTATTTACTTATTTTTTTTTTTTTTTTAAACATGGATTTTAGCCGGGCGGTGGTGGCGCACGCCTTTAATCCCAGCACTCGGGAGGCAGAGGCAGGCGGATCTCTGTGAGTTTGAGGCCAGCCTGGTCTACAAGAGCTAGTTCCAGGACAGGAACCAAAAGCTACGGAGAAACCCTGTCTTGGAAAAATAAAAAAAATTAAAAAAATAAAAAAAAACCCCATGGATTTTGTTTGCTTGAAAGTGAGACCCCAGCCCTCTAACACCCCTGTATCCAAAGAGTCTGGAATGTAGTATTAAGTTAGGGGTGTCACCCCAGCCCCAGGCAATCATCCTTGGGGCACCAATGGAGCACCAATGGAGCAGAAAGCTCCATCTCAGGCCCCCTCCCCCTGGGAGTTGCCTTGGGCTGGACTCCACAAAGTCTGCCAAAAGTTGACCCCTCCCCAGGGAGGATCAGGACCACTTCCATAGGCTATTTTGGATCGCGCCAGAAAAAGGAACACGTGGTTTCAGGTTTTGCTTGTGCTCTCCCTCTCTGTCCCCCTCCCCATGCTCCCAGCAACTGGAGAGCACTGCATTCATTAAATGTGGGCATTTTTGATTTGGTCTAATCTGGTCTAATTGGGGCTATTTTGCATTAGTGGAGAGGCCCATCTTAAGATTTTACTTAATAGATTTTAGAGACTGAGCTCAGGTCCCTGTGCTTGTATGGAAATAAACAGTTTACCAACTAAGCTATCTCCCTGGCCCCTTAACAATGCTTTTTAAAAAACTCTACAGAATCTCGAACACAGTCTCAGCTCTGTGTAAACAGCCACATTGTCTACATTTTTTATGAATGTATTTCTATTAGATGAACGAGAAGGATCTTAGTTAAACCTATAGGTTAGTTTATGTTACATATTTAATAGCCGTGTATCACATTTGTACTGGTATGAATACATTAAAACAAAGTAACCATTTTTAAATGAGAGTGTTTACATTAGTATCTTTTGTTTAAGTATTAGGAACCAGAAGAGAGTTTGGAATGTTCTATAGCATATAATCTTTGGAATGGTTTATAATTCAGCTTTGTCAAAAGAAATAGAGTGGGCACTTGATACTGATAAAGGATATGCTCTAGACCTTCTTGAAACTCCTAATTTAGACAGATATAATTTCCACATAATGCAAACAAATTATAATGACCAAAAATATTTGATGTTGTCATTCCTTTAGGGAGATTCAAAGTCTGTATGGAGTAGAAGCGCAATAAAGCCGGGAGATGTGGAAGCTGCTCTCGGATGTACCTCCTCGGTCAGCAGCTTGTGCGGCACAATGTGCCTGAACAGCAACAGCGAGACCAAACAGGTGCTGTAGGGTAGAGTGGGTTGGGTTAGGCTGAAGACTAGAAATTACTTGAGAATTAAGACCTTGTAGGTGCTTGAAGCCAAAGGTCTGTTACAGGGCACTGCAGAGTTTGTTCTGACTGATTCTCAGGGGAACATTTTATGGCAGTTGTTATCTAATGACCCCTTAGGAAAGAAGTCAACGTTGAGGGAACCCCTGAAGGGCAGAGACAGCTCGGTAAATGTAATGAAAGACAATTGTGCTAAGTGCTTCTTTCTAGCATTGGGCCAACCCAATAGCAACTTGTGCAGCTGCTCTTAGGAAGAGTCAGTGGGAAGTGTATAATTCAAGACTGATTGACTCCAGGATAAACATGTTCTCAACAAGGGAAGGCTTTCAGGAACTCTGGGAGCATAGCAGCTCACACTGCTTGCAGATGAGCGCGTATTAGTCAGAAAACTACTGTGGATAAGGATTCATTTAACAACAATAAACTGCGGGAAGGTAAGTCCTGTGACAGAAAGGTCTTTCTGAAGGAACCAGTGTAGATCTCTTAACATACTTGTCAGTTAGCGGGTGCTTAGCAAGGTCCTAAACTGTGCTGAGAACTTCACGCAGAGAGTCTCATTGAGTTATGTCTCATGGTTGCTGAGCCGGAGACCAAATCAGGGCATCCCATCTGCTAAGAAAGTGCTCTACCTCTGAGCTACAAGCCCTGCCCCGACTGAGCCCTCCATCTCTGACGTTGTTACATTTATTGATTAAACAGAAACTGAAATTCAGAGAGTAAAAGAACTTGTTCCAAATAACAGAGCTCATAATTGACAACACTAAACCACAACCCAGGCTCATTCCCTTTTATGAAATATAAACCAATTTATGAGGAAAAACTGAGTGAAAGACCCCCATATTTGAAAAACCCCCCATACTTGAAAGACCCCCGTGCCCACATACTATGTTAAATTCTGCTGAAAATTTAGCTGGGCCCCCGGGCTCAGCCGATGCTAAAACTGGATATCTATGGGTTGCAGACTCACTGACTAGGCTAAGGAGAGGGATACTCCACCCCCTAAGACATCCTATCTAAATTGCCAACTTACTACAGAGTGTTTTGTCTGTCTTTATGGTTTTTCTGGGAAATTTGAGAATAGACATGGGGCCATTCCCAGGATGAGATAAGCCCACCAATTTGAGAGCCAATGAAATGCTTGTACTATACTACCGTCTTATGTAATCATTTTCCCCTATAAATATGGCTGTTTGAATTTCCCGGAGTGGGCAGTTGGTGTAAGCTACTGTTGCACCCTCAGACACCTGTGTAATCAATAAAGACACCTGTTGCTGATTGCATCTGTTGGCCTGAATTATTGAGACTGGGGGATTTCTTCCACCTCCCTTGAAAACGAGGGTTTTTCATGAATAATTGTAATAGATTTTTGTTGTTGTTTTTTAGAGCCAAGGTTTCTCTGTGTAGCCTTAGGTGTCCTGCAGGTATCTCTGTAGAGCAGGCTGTCCTCACAGTCACAAAGATCTGCCTGCCTCTGTTCTGGGATTAAAGGTGTGTGCCACCACCACCCAGCTGTAATAGCTTTTTTTTTTTTTTTAAAGAAACAGTGAATCACGGTTTTATAGCAATAGTTTCTAAATAAGCCATCGAATCGATTCACACCTATGGTGGAACCTTTTTTTTTTTTTTTTGGCTTTACTTTTGTTTGCTTCTAGCAAGAGGCACCTGGTCTTCCAAACAAATTTCTCAGTTTTCTGGTGAGTTTGCTCTTCCCGGAACATACTGTTTCTAGTGTCCCATCCCTGGGATACCTAGAAAGCTACATGACATCATGGATCTGCAGGCATCTAAGAAAAAAGTAAATGGAACTATTTCTTAGTAACCTTTCCCTGGACCAAATGATTGGGAGTCAAAACCATACTTGAGAAACAGAACTTGGAATTGAAAACAGGTCTGAAGGTGAAAATAGCGTTCACAAAGGAAATCCCCAGGCAGTAAGATGCAGTACAAGCAAGGCCCTGAGTTTCCATCGCCAGCATCCAATCAGTGCTAAAAGCCAGCTATGGAGGCATGCACGTGTAACCCAGCACTGGGAGGTGGAAGCAGGATGGTTCTAGGAGCTGGGTCCGCTGCGAGTCCGGCAAACTTGGTGAGCTCCACGTTAAAACGAGATTTTGTCTCAAGAGTCAGAGGATCAGGGAATTTGCTGGGAGATTGTTGCCCAGTGTCATCAACAGCTACACCGGTAAAGTCTCACCAACCTGACTGCTCAGATGTGAACAGAACAAGGAAGGCGTCAGTGAACGTGCCAAACCGGACGGGAAACCCCCAACGGCCCCAGCCCTGCAGTAAGAACTATGGGCAGCTGATCAAAGCAGGGAGCAGGAGAGGTAGTTTGCTCAGTTTTCTTCTGAGCTTTGCTCTTTCAGAGACAAACTGATTCTAGCGTCCCCTTTGCAGTGGGGCTTCTTCGGAAGAACACACCAATTGTTTGTACAATGCCCCAAGGCCCTGAAAACACACATACAAGTGACATTATATGGACTCACGGGGTTATATTTAGGAATATCTGTGTACATACAAATGCACACATGTATTTGTATTTAGGGGCATGCATGTATATACAAATATATACATGTATGCATATTTGGGGATATATGTAAATACAAATACATATGTACATAATTAATAGCTAATGAAAAGAGGGGCCATGAATTTGCAAGAGAGAGGGAAAGCCGTACTGGAGGGAGAGAGAGGGAGGGCCGTATTGGAGGGAGAGTTGAAGGAGGAAAGGGATGGGAGAAATGCTGTCATTTAAGTTACAATCTCAAAAAAACAAAAAGGCTAAGATGGGGTAGCAACTGCGAAAACACTCAGCATTGGCCTCTGGCTCCACATGAACACACACTTATAAATACACACTCACAAAGATTTTACAATGAGATTTATTTGCAAGATTGAATGATTCAGACAAAAGCAAAACAGCGCTGAAATAAGGAAAGTCAGCAGAACTTCATTTCCTGGAGATGTTCCAGTATTGACAAATCTTTCAGGGAAAAACATGAGAAGACTATTTTTGACAGTTTAAGTTGGAGGAAACTCCATAATAAACCACGTGGTCCAAATGGTGTTAATGCACTGTGTTTTGCTTCTCAATCATTTCTTACAAATTAGTATTAACTTTTTATGGTGGGCAGAATCACCATTTCATTTGATGTGTCTCTTTAAATACTTCATTTTTATAGTTTGAAAAGTTTTAGGATCAACTGCATAGATGAGGAAAATTCAGTGTATATATGTGTATATATGTATATGCATACACACATACTCACTCAATCGACCTGATATTAACTGAGCTTCATGAAGGAAGCACTTTCCTAAGAGGAGATTGCAGTTAGTTCTTAAGAATGGCTATAACTAGATTTTAAGCTTCAGGGGTGGAACCTGGGGCTCCACACGTGCCAGTCAGTGATCTACACCTCACCCTCACCTTAGATGCTACAAAATTCTCACTCCATTCACATTTTTTTTTGTTTTGTTTTTTTGTTTTTCGAGACAGGGTTTCTCTGTGGTTTTGGAGCCTGTCCTGGAACTAGCTCTTGTAGACCAGGCTGGTCTCGAACTCACAGAGATCCGCCTGCCTCTGCCTCCCAAGTGCTGGGATTAAAGGCGTGCGACTTTACTGGCCTGGTTTTGGACTTGCAATTACTCCTGCTGAGGCTCTGGGGAGAATGCCCTGTTGCCCCGCATTGGGTTTGGTCCCTCTTCCACACTCCCCTTGCTCTCCACTGAAGCCACAGAATCCTGGAGGATAATAGTCACTCAAATTGGAAAATGCTCTGTGGTGGATTTGCAAATATGAACAGAACTAAAGAAGAACAGACCTCCCACAAGAAAACGCCTATACTCGAAACAAACCAACCCCCCAATAAATCTGCATCTGCCCGCGTTGCTTAGGATGCTCCTAGAGGGAGCAGCCGTGACTGTTATCACTGAGCGACAATGAGTAATTGGCTATTTAAAGTCCACTTGTTTTCCTCAATGAATCAATAGAACAAAAACCAAACGACACACCCACTGCTGCAGATTCTGTTCTTGCAGGGCTAGGCAGCCTCAGTAAAGATGGTTCGCTTTCACCTAGCAATCACTCATTTTCCAAATCAAGAAGCTGAGGCTGTAAGCAATCTCCCCTCAAGGGTGGATTTGCCTCATAAGGGAGTCTACATTGGAGTCTGGCTACACATCCCCAGGTTCTCAGCTTTCTCTGTACTTGGTCTGATTTCGCACTTCCTAAGAAGCCCTTCATGTCAGTGTGAAGGAGCAGGCATCCTCACCACGTTGTGCTATAAACCACGCCTAGCTAATGCATTCTGCTGAGAAAAGGTAGGACCTTCATAAAATCCCCACCTGGAAGCATGTCTCTGGCCTCTGAAGTTAATTGAACAACGTTCACAGGTCTCTGCTCTTTAGAAATCTGGGATGCCAACTTCATCTTATAGTGCCACTGATGTGCTGTGGGTATTCTGTCTGCACCTAACACAATGTTGGTAGAGCTACAGTGAGTTTCAGATTACGATCTTTATGCGTTTGCATGGGGAATATAAGCACACACACAAGGCATGTGCAAACACGCATTTGTTTACAAATTAAACATAATGCATAGAAACATTAAAATAGATCTTCAAATATTAATCATTGATATCTTTTATGTTGTAAGTGGTTCCCAGAAAAAGGTAAATTTTATTTCAAAATAGAGTGTTAATAAAGTTTTATAGTAGCTCTTGCTACCATAGAGATTCTTTAGGAAGCCTCATCTCTGAAGTCATAGTGTTATTGCTGTCTTTTGATATAGAATTACTGTAGAGTTGAAATGTATTTCATTATAATTGTGGTAATGAATGCTGAGATTGGGTGCCACGTGGGAGAAAGAAGGCTAATATGGGTTCAAACCAGTCAATTCCCCACCCCTGGTAGAACTGAATCCTTGACCAAATGGATGTGTGGCCAGTGTGTAGGTTTTGAGGATATCCACAGATCTCACCAGAGTGACATATTGGCATTCTACATAGTGACACAGGCAAGAAATTTAGGCATGTAGAGAAAACGATGGTTAGCTGTTAACACAGCCAGGGGAGACTCCATTGTGTGGTCAGCAAAGCTTAAGGAATATGTCAGAACGTATGTTAGGCTTCCCCGTTGTTACACTGTGGCATGTTGGCACAGAAATAATGATGGGCAGAAGGAACAAAGGAAAAGTAATGAAGTCTCTTCTGCAGAATAGGCCAAAGCTTTAATAGCAGCTGCTTGATTGACTTTGCAATCTGGGGACGTAGGAGAGGGTGCTGTTTAGGTTCTTCTTCATATTTTCATCTGCAATTGAAGACAAATTAGGTAGGTAGCAATGCAATGAACAGAGATCACCTTTTGCTTGCCAAGCATTCTTGAGTGACTTTTAAAATGGCTTTTTAACTTTGGGCTGTTACCGAATTTTTTATCCTTAGTGATGACTCTGGATAGCCAATCACCCTGGCTTGGAAGATCTGCTTTAAATGTTCATAGCACCTTCAAAGTGGCTTCACAGTTTAAGTATTTGGATATGGATGGTTGAGATCTTTAGCTGTCAGGAGGACTAACTCATTTTAATTTAAAACCAAAGTTCTAAGTACATTAATGGATAATCTATAATTATCCATTATCTATGATCACAGGAATCATATATACTATATTTTGAAATATGAGACCATGAGAAAAGTAATGGCCCACCAAAAGCTGAGTGCCTTTGGTACCAAGTGTGGAAATGTTCATGTTCCAGTCAGAAAACCAAATATTAACATCAGTGGATTGGTGGCATATCATTGTGAATCTCACACAGTCAGAACTAAACAAGGCATGTAAAGTGATCAGATTTTAAAGTAGTGGGTAAGCAAACAGGAATCATATATACTATGATTGGGTGGGTATACTACGAGAGAATTATTGGGTTATTGTTAAAAGCCTCCTTGAAAAAGGATCTCCAACCATTGTACTTGGGGTGATATGTGCAAATATCTTAGTTAAAAAATGTAAAGAAATCAGGAAGAATGAGATAGGAAGACAGTCTCATATGCATTATTTCATGTAGAATTTGATGAATGAGATCATTCTGACACTTTGTTTGTGTGGTTACGATAAAAAATTTTAATTTTGGAGCTGGAGAGATGGCTCAGAGGTTAAGAGCACTTCCTGCTGTTCCAGAGGTCCTGAGTTCAATTCCCAGCAATCACATGGTGGCTCACAACCATCTGTAACAAGATCTGGTGCCCTCTTCTGGCCTGTAGGCATACATGCAGACAGAACACTGTATACATAGAGAATAAATAAATCTAAAAAAAAAAAAAAAGAAAATTTTAATTTTTTAGATAAATAAATGGTAGGTAAAGATGAGGATGACAGGTAAGTGACTGATGCTGGTGGCGGTGGTGTGTGTGTGTGTGTGTGTGTGTGTGTGTGTGTGTGTGCTGAACAAGGCTCACATCTCATACTCTAGCCCCCGCAAGCTTCTGTACTTCCCTAAGCATATCAACCAATCTCATAGCTTCATGTTTTTGATGAATATAGTTTTCTCTTAGCTTCGAAGTTTTCCCCACCCGACAAGCTCCTATTCCTCCTTTAATTTGAGCTTACACGCTCGGTTCTTTCCATTCCCACAGTTCTCACTGTCTAGGGAGAACTCAGGCCTTCTTTGGAATTTCCATTCCAATTCTGCCTTTGAGTCACAGTCAACTTTTGCAAGGATTTCGTGAAATACTCATTTGCATCTGACCTCTGCTGTGTAAGGGCATTGCCCACTGCACTACAAGCTGCTTGAGGGCAGGAGGTATTTCTTACTGTTGTGCTGAGCCATTGACGGAGAACACTAAAATACTCAATTAGGGTTGTAATGAACTCAGATAATAAACATCATTTTTTTAAGAGCTAGTTTTCTAAAGAATGCTGTTATATACAAGTTCTTAGGGACTGAATAAAAATTCTTGAACTCATATCATCAAAGATTATTAGAAGAAATAAAAATATAATTGAAAACATTTTAAATATCACAATGACTCATACAGCATGGGGGTGAGGAAAAGCCTTGCTGTGGTATCCTATCGAGAATGGCTAGGACTCTTCCAGGAACGAGGAGGGCCTAGTAGTGCTAACAATTATGATCTTATAAATACATTGTTTTTGTTACAGAAGTTGTATCTTATGAGGAAACCGTCGTGAACATTAAGATTGAATTTTATAAATAGGTCACAGTGTTCAAAAATTAAAGATTGGTTGTAGCAATTAATACAGGAAGTAGCATACAGACATTAAAATAATGCAGTAACTGCATGTTCATGACAATTAAAGCACATGAAATCCCACTGAAAAGCCACACTTCTTACTTTGAAGAGAGTAGAGAATGATTTATTCTGGAGCCAGATATGAGTGCCCATAACTGAGGAACACTGATTTGATTTGCTCCAAACACTGTGTTCCAATGAGGTAGCAATTCTTATGTTTTAATGCTAGCAGAATAAAGAAGGTCATCAATCAACACCCCCTTAAGATATATTTCTGGGTAACATCAGGTAGGCAGTATTGACAGAGTGGAGAAATCTCTGCTCTAGGCTTCAGACGCTGTGTGGTGGCTTTCTTAGCTGTTGGGTTGGTGGAAGGTAGGAGCCTGTTCATACAGTCTTAAAGGACTGACTTCATAGTCACAAGGATGTTAGGGCACATTCCAAGTTAGGTAATAAATGCTTCTTTAAAAGGCTACGGTAACTCAGAGAGAGTTCGATTCTGGATCTGCAACATTCCAACCTCTTTACAGCCACTGAAGTTCCAAGTCGGTCATCCTGGGAAAATGTCCATTGTAGGTAATGCTTCTTACCCAGAGCTCCAGTGAACAAAGTGTCAAGATAAGAAACAGATTCTAAAGTAGCATGTGTGCATTATGATTCCATTTGCTGAGAATAAAACAGAAAATACTGGATGCACTTAGGCATTCCTCAGCAACCAGTTATTTTGAGCAGTGCTTTCTATATTTTGTAAAATATCCACCATAACCATGTCCCCATCTGGTAGAACTAAAACTAAAATGGACACGATTTAATTTAAGAATAATATAGGGTCATAAAACATCCCCTCCCTTGGAGCAGCCACTAGACAGAAGCGATGGTGGTGTTCTCAGATGAAGCAACTGATGGTAACTGGAGGAGTGGCCACCTCCGAAGGGAGCAGCCTGCACTGTGAAGCAATGGAAGCTGGAGGGGCAGGGCTGCATTGGGTGTCTTCTCACTGCATCCCACCGGGACTCGTGATATCAATTTGTCCTATGATTCACCAGCGAGGATGACTCTGGTGACTTGAAAGGAAACAGGAAGTAAATCACAACTCTTTCTAGCCCATGGCCATCTTGTGGAGCCACGCTTTGAGAATCTATTCCGTTCATCAGCAATCGTTCTGTTTAATCAGTCAATGCCAGTGTGAGTGTGTGGGTTCTTATTTCACTAGGGGGATTGCTGGCCATTGTAAATCCATAGTTTCAGGTTTTTATTAGCTCACTGTGACCAGTGCGAGGCGAGCCTCTTCAAGCTGGTGTCTGTGCTCTTGTCACCCACTTCCAAAGGCCTCAGGTACTTTCTTATTTGTTGGCTAAACAAAGTACTCCAGGCTTACACGCCACTCTCTATGCCAAGCTTGGAATCTGCTCGCTCTTTCTGGAGGTAGGTGAGGAGCTAGGTGGAGCTCAGGCACTAAGATCCAGCTGGGAGGTGTGCTCGCTGCTACAAGGCATTGCTGCCTCAGTGGGTAGAGCAAGGGAATTTCTATAGGTGTAAGCATGCGCACACTCATTCCTATATAAACACTTGTAGGATACTTATTTCTATATTTGCCCCATATACAGAAGAATGTGAGTTTACTCCAATATTCCCAATTCCACCAAAGTTACAATATTCAAACATCTTCATTTCTCTGTATTTGTAATCATACCCTAGTATGACATCATTATTAATATTATACGTCTCATATCATAAAGTCCCTGTATATAACAGTCTCTTGGGGATAACACTGTCCTGCTCATTCCACTTGTTCCAAGGCCTCTGCTGGTATCTGTCAGCCAGACTTGTGTCACAGTCACTAGTTGGAGGTCACACCAGTCTATATAATGACACCCAGGCTAGCCAGGGATAGGTAGCAAAATCCTATGTAAAAATAAATAAGTAAATAAGTAAATAAATAAATAAATAAATAAATAAATAATAAAAAACACAACGAAGCCACAAATGAAACCAAAAGATTACCTTCATATTTACAAGAGAACAATTGCAAAGAGAGTGCAGAAAGGTCACTTCTATCCATATCTAATGGCATCTGCCATCACCTGTCCCAGCTGAGAAATAGAAACTGAGCATTCCCCGATTAAGCTCAAGCCTCATTCAGGCTGGTTTGTTGTTGTGTTTGTTTTTCTGTTCCAGGATCCTAGCCAAGACATGCCATTTCATTGTCAAAGTTCCCAAGGACCCTATCGGTGAAAGTTTTGGGTGTCCGTTACAAATCTGAGAAGCCCTAGCATTTTCTACACTGGACTCCAGGAGGGATTTATGTGATATCATGATTAGCCCTGGGTTATTCGCTTGAGAGGAAAGATGGTCATGGAAAAGTACCATTGGCATGATCTGTCACCATCACTGCTAACCCTGAAATTTCCACGCTTGGCTCTGAGGTTTGGAAGGAAGTCCACCAAACACAAGGCACAGTGAAAGAAGGGGTTTATGCCCCACCCTCTGGGAGGTCTGCACCTCCTGAGACAGCTCAAGATGCCTAAGCCAGAGAGTACATGCTCACTCATTTCTCCCAATTATTTCTGTCACCAAGGACCTGCAGATTCTTATTGTATACTTGGGATTTTATGAACTTTTTGATTAAGGGAACTCACTGGTTGCCTTTTGCCTGCCGATCTCCTCCACTCAGCTGGTGGCACTTGCCGCCACAGGACCACATTCCTGGCAGACGAACAGGGGTCTGAGAACACCCACTCTGAACATTGTTGTTTTTATACACCGTTACTTTATCCTCTGGAATGCCTTTGGCTACATTTTGGAGTTGAATTCATGGCATTGCTTGTGACTTAGTGTCTGGCCGGAACTTCAACTGGTATTCATTTCCTTGGCAGTTCAGGGCAAACCTCTCCCTTACTATATTTAATGCACTGTCCGATATTTGTTAGCCTGTCGGTCTTTGTAACTTTATTACAGGGTCTCTGGGATTCCGGCTCGTTCTCCCTCCTTCTCCTTCTCCCTCTTTCAGTCTGAAGCAGTCATGTGTATAATCTACCTGATTCCAGGGATGAGGAACATGGCTATGCGCATCAAGAGAACTGATTTTTAGAAGCATTTGCTTGAGTCCTTTACAAAGAAGTGACACTAGGGATCCACCATTCATGGGATACGTGTTCGCCATGAGCTGGTTTATTTTCTTTCTCCAGGGAGGAGGCTTTTCTGATCGCCTGAATTTCCATGTGCAGGAGTGCCTGTAGATCAAGTATTTGTAAAGCAGACCAGCCAGAGCTGAGGGCATGGTCCCTAGCCAAAAGAAACTTCCCACGGGGACTAGGATCTCAATAGTAGACTGTCCTAACCAACTTGGCCAAACAGCTAGGCCACAAAGGAGGCAGACAAGAAGTCTAGCAATATAGACATACACTTTGCAATGCACAAAATATCCCTGTGTTGACACAAACAAACCGCCTTCACCATTTTGACTGTCAGGTAGTCAAGAAAATATTTAAGTCAGTCAAGAAGCAGTCAAATTGGCCAGCAAACCTGTCTGCCTCTCTCCTCCAACTGTACCCTGTCTCCTGATTTCCCTGGCTCGTGTTTTAGAAGCAAGCACGTTTGCCTGCCAGACGACGATGCTTTCTTTTTCACCGAAACTTAATGAAATAGCTGTTACATCATATAAATTCACTTCCTTAACACTATGTGTCAGATTATCAAATCAGTTAAAGGAAAATCCTCATCTTTTTTTCTCTTTGAAATTACAGACTGGCTGGTTGGATTCCTAATTCAGTGAGTTCATATCGCCATCTAGTGTTCAAAATAGGATTGTCATCACAACTGTGGAGAAAATTTCAATCCTCCATTAGCAGCAAAAAGCAAGTTTTTTTCCGGGCTGTATGGAAGGCTCATTTTGGTTTGGGGCTATTACTCAGTTAGCTTGATATTTATGTTTTGATAGAATATCACACTACTGAGAGAAATGGGTTTAGCTTGAAAACAATGCTCAAAACATAACCAGAAACAGTCCCTTTCCCTTTCCTCAGAGGGTAGGAATGAAATGATCTCCCAGGTCAAACCATCCTGTGGAAGGCAGATGTTAGGATAGAGCGAAACTAAGACCAGAGGAGGGATGCCATCTTACTCCTCGTTTCTGTCTTATTTAAGTCACAAAACTGTGCACTGAGGAGATAAACACAGCTCACAGATGGGAAAATATTTGTTTCCACTCGAAGTCCGCAGGTCCAGATCTGTTTATCTTAACCTTGGTTGTCCTCCATGCTTGCATAAAAACTGGACTGGTATTTTCAGACTGGTATTCACAGTTGTGGAGGAAAATGCACACAGAACCATTTCTGTTGAGGGCACAGACTGTGGAAGAGTCGTAATTTTTAGAACTGAAGACGAGGTCTTTCTGTTTCTTCTTCACACACTGAAGAGTTGAAGGCACTGTCATTTCCCTCTGCGGGAGCATTGTGGTGGATTCAGACCCTATCTTACAGCGAGTGGCCGAGCTTGCTCCCCCAGCTTGTCTCAGAGCTTCATAGCGTTGAGCTCATTCCTTCTGGCTGGGGTTTTTAAGGCTTTGATGAGAGACAGTAAGACAAGAAGTCAGGATAGGAAATGGGCCAAAGGGGAGGAAGGAAGCCCCATACCCAGGGGGACTCAAAGTGCCTACCAGAGACAGACTGTGAAGGGCACCTTATGCAAAGTTTTTTTTTTTTTTTTATTCTTTTTTACTTAAAATTTCCAACTGCTCCCCGTTTCCCATTTCCCTCCCCCTCCTCCCACATATTGCCCCCTCCCCCTGTTCCCCTCCCCCTATCCCCACTCCACTTCTCCTCCCTCTAGTCCACTCCCCCTCCCTCTCGATACTGAAGAGCAGTCCAAATTCCCTGCTCTACATGAAGACCAATGCAAAGTTTTTAACCAAGCTTTTTTACCCCTACAGTTACAGTTCCCCACAGAAGGCAAAACTGATTGCCACTCTTGGCACCAACCCCATTTTAATGAAGCAGCCCCAAACAGAATATCAGTAAATAAACTCTAAATAAAAATTGCCACACAGTGGAACAAAAATTCAAGATGAAGATGATTTATTACATGAGCAACTTTGTATTGATTACAACTCATATATGATCCAGTGTTTTGCTTTTGTTCTTTAAATTTTCTTATCCATCCTGTTCCATTTTGGGTAACTTTCAAAAACATCGTTAGCAATTCAAATCTATATTTTATAATTACTTGCAACAAATAATTAGCATGTATTTTTAATATAATAAGGTATAGGCAGCAATTTTGGTTAGTCATTGTGGACTATTGTTCTATATAAAAAGTAGCTTTCTCACATTGTAAATGTTCTGACTGACAATGATCTCTCTCTGAGGAAATCTTGGCCGTGGAGTCTCACATTTCCAAGGATTGAAAAAAATCCCTTAAAACTGAACTACTTATGACTTAATCTACGCACACTCTGAGCTCATCGGGCCTTATTGGGAAGCAATCACAGTGCCTTGTGGCTGCAGCTGTCCTGCCAGAGGTGGTAAGGCTCATGCTGACAGCCCTGCCTGGCTACCACAGGCCGCTGCAGTGTTCCTTGCCCCTGGCAAAGAGCTCCACAGAGAGCACAGGAGAGGCATACATACAGCCAGTTTGCCAGTTTGCATATTTCCCCACACTCCTGCCGTCCAGTAGCTGTGGGCAGAGCTTACAGCTTTGCCATTGTTATGGGCTTTGAACGAAGCATTTTTCGTTTGAGCCCTTGGGTGAGTTCCTGTGGGCATTGTTTTGAGGAGTACTGGGTAAAGATATTTTTTCTTTGTTTTAGTTTTTAATAACAACAAATCATGAATTAATTTGATGTACACAGAAGCTAAACAAAGGAAAATAATCCTTGGGGGAATTAGCTTTGACAGCAGTTGGCAGCCAAAAGGCAGAAAACATTTGCCACCACACTTAGAAAGAAGAATGCTTATTTGACTGGGTTTCTTTTCTTTTTTCTTTCTGTCACCCAAAGCCTCTTGCCTTTGCTGGCACAAAGATAAGCCTGTCCACACCCTGGCAACCCTCCTTCCTGAAGTCTTGGTCCACTGGTGACAAAACTTCCCTTTACGGTAAGCGTGAGGCTTAGGGTGGCTGGGCTGACAGGACAACTGGTACCCAGTGAGTCACTCACACAGAAAGCTGCAGAGAGGCGGAGTTCCGTAGGGCACCACTGAGCTAGCAAGCATTTGTGCAAGTTCAGGAACAGAAGCATTAGCCACTTCAAGCTGTGAATTTTTTTATGTTTTCTGGAATATATCAGGCTTTTGCCTTCTTAGAATTTTCATAGGACAGTAACAAAGTAGCCACCGCGGCAGTGGCTGTTCTAACACTTGATTGTATCAATGTCATTCTGGCTTCGCCACAGCTGGGGACGGCACTTCGCGCTGGAAAACTCTGTGTGGAATGAGTGAACTTACAAACCGTAACAGTAATAAAGAGACTGAATGAAATGAAATTCAAATAAGGTGGAGACAGTGAGGGATGATGGCACACATTATCCCAGCCCCCTCGGAATGGCACAACCTCCGCAAGTGAGCAGTTGATACCAGTAGCTGCGTGGGTACCAAGCCATTTCAGCCCATGTTTATCAGGTCACATGTTCTTCCTTAGAAAAATATTAGTCTTTTTCTGCAGCGCACAACGCCTGTCTTCACTCTATGTGCTACCATGCAGTTCACGAGCTTCCCAGCTTCAGGCAAGGGGCTGGAGGTTGAAACTCACAAACACACACAGACAGAGACAGAGACACGGACCTCTAGTCACTGGTAAGAAGCCCTTTATTCAATAGCACCATGGATGCTTATATACCCAACAGTCAGGTGGGCCAACAGGTGAAAACCTTATCCTCTGACCCTCAAGGCCAAGGCAACACGTGCTCGTGAAGCAGAGCTGGTAAACAACTTTGACACAGCTTTCAGTAACTCCGATCAGAAGGAAAGTAAAGATCTCTAGCAGGGAAGAGCAGCTGGAGGCCAGGACTCCAAATGGTCCCAACATTTTTTCACTGCCAAAAATAACCAACCATCCCCTCTTTTTAGTAAAAAATTTATTTTTCTTATGCCATAATAGAAATATTGAAAAGTAGATGATAATTTAAAAGAAAACTGCTATTAACAATGGTTTGGTAATAGGACTAGTCTAATTTCATGTGTGCTTGTGTTGTACGTAGAATGGTAATGATTAGACCACAGATTCTAATGGATCAATCTGTAGAAGGCTTTCATTGGAACAGCAGAACAAGAAAAAATATATGGCAATACAAAACTGGAGAAGATCACTGTTCTTTTTCTTCCCTTCCTTTTTCTATCATTCTTCTGTTCAGGCAGATCTGTAGACAAATCCTTCTTCTTCCTATTAAAATATGGTTCAGGGTAGGGAATCCTGCTTCACATAGTACGTCAGAGAGGTGATGCCAATTCATATTTGGAGGAGTGTGCTGTCTTCTTGGTTTCAGGTTTGCAGAGATCTGAGTGTTCCAAAGCAAAGAGAAAGCAAAAGCAACAAGAAAAGGAAAGCTTTATAAATGCTGTCTTTGAGAAAAACTGCTGATTGAACATTGAAAAACCAAGAGTCCTGTACTTAGCACATGAAGTCCATCCAGGAAAGTGCCAGATCAAAATGAAATAATGGAGAATCTTGTCCAGCACTAAGCAGAACTCACACGCTACACACAGCACAAACAACAAAGAGGAACTAGAGAGCAAAAAGCCAAACAGTTCTCTAAAATACAGGTAAAGGTTTCTCTTCACTGAGGAAAGAGTGGCACCTAAAATTAGTCTGTCATTATAACTGTAGATATATATGACTTTTTAATGAAAATACAACTCCTACTCAGTTGGTATATACCATGGACTGAAAGGTTGTGGCTCCCCAAAGTTCCTATGATGAAACTCTAATTCCCAGTGTGATGGTATTTGATGGTGAAGCTTTAAGGAGACAATTAGCATTACATGAAGTCATGAATGCGAAGTTCCAGGATGTTACTATTATGTTATGTCTCTGAGGGGCATTTTGCTAAGTGAAATAAGTCAGACACAAGCCAATGACTATACGATCTCATGTAAATATTATATATATATGATCACACACACACACACACACAGGTCTTACAGAAACAACAGCTACAAAGATAGTTTCCAAAGGCTGAGCTGGGTGGGGTGAGATGGGAAGACCTGAGAAAACTGTACAAAATTTTTCAACCTTCCTAATTCTTTGACCCTTTAATACAGTTCCTCATGCTGTGATGACCCCCAACCATAAAATTATTTCATTGTTACTCTATAACTGTAATTTTGCTACTGATATGAATTGTACTGTAAATATCTGATATGCAGGATATCTGATATGTGACCCCCAGAGGAGCTGCAACTCACAGGTTGAGAAGCGCTGGATTAGAGGAATGGAAACCTGTCTTAGTTATCTACTGAAATCTGTGCGGTAGCTAGGTAGTCATAATGTAGTGTGTATTTCAAGACTTTTAAAAGAAAGAGTTTAAAACATTCTCATCAAGGACACATACTCAGCAGTGTAAGCTAAATGTACACAATTATAAACTTTAAAAAGAATATCAGGAATAAAGTTAGAAGAGACACACAGATAAGGCAAGGACTATAGATCCTCTCTACTCTCTGTCTATGAGCCAGGAGGGAGACCCTCACCATTACACGTATGAACAGGTGCCTTGATCTTGGACTTTGCAGTCTCCAGTACTGTGAGAAACAAGCATTCAAACCAGTGGTTCTAAACCTGTAGGTCACCAACCCTCGAGGTTCACAGGGGTCACATATCAGATATCCTACATATCAGATGTTTACATCATGACTCATAACAGCAGCAAAATTGCAGTTCTGAATAACAACGAAAATAATTGTATGGTTTGGGGTCACCACAGGATGAGGAACTGTACCAAAGGGTCACATTAATAGGAAGGGGGCAAGAACCACCGATTTAAACCAACCAGTTTGTAGTATCTGTAGTAACTTGTCATAACAGTCAGAACTAAAATCCTGCTAATAAATATTGTCATAGGAATTAAGTCCTTTCACAATTCTAAATGTAATAAAACAGCAAACCCCAGTAAAAAGGTAGATTGTTGAGAAAGGCCCAGGCCCCAGGAAGACTCAAGGATTTGGGGTAGAAGCCTGCTAGCAGCTTCGCTGGGCTGTTCCATACACAGCACCTCGTTACACGGTGCCTCTCTATCCATATGTATCTGTTGCCTTACCCTTGCACTGTCAAGGCTCTCACGCTTTCATTTCCTATTGTTTTACAACGTGAAGCAGTTGATTACTGCTTGTTCTCTGGTGCTGTCTGACATCAAAGCTATTTCAATAGTTTCCCCCACCCTGGGGCAGGGTTTCCATGTTAGGACTTATGTGGAAGTATCTCTTTTCTTCATTGTGCAAGTGTCACTCTGAGTCATCTTATTCTGTCTTCTTCATCTTCTCTGGTACCAAGAAAGGATGAATTCCAAGTCCTTTTCCTCTTCCAACCCTTGAGACTGTTTTACAGTCTTCTTATCTGAAAATGGGGTTAGTAATGGATTCTGTCTGGTCTGGTTTCAAAATTAAAGATAGAAAAATGGAGCCTGAAGATTCCCCAGAGTGTTACCAGAGAGTTCCAGGTTCCTGTTGCTTCCTTTTCTGTGAAAATATCCCACCCAAGAGTGTGCATCAGCTCTCTGGGCCAAGTTACTTACAAAATGAAAGGGAAGAGAAATGAGAGCTTGATTTGTCAATTGTAATGATGGTCAGCTTCTCTCAGGGAAACCGGAAACACTGTGCCATTGTCCAGCTCTTTGGAAAGGGAGTCTGAGACATACTAAGCCTAGCAAATGAATGGTTTATCTTCTCTCTAAGATCTGGAGCCAAGAAAACACGCTTTGGAGACCGATAGTGAGCTATTAACTGGGCCAGAAAGGATGCCATTTTATTCCCTGGATTATCTTTGGAGCCTGATAGGAGCTCAGGTTAGATATTTTGAAAAATATGACATCATCATCTTTGTATAAAGTATTTGAGACCCCACTACCTCCTTTCCTTTTCTATAGCTCTCTCTAGAAGAACAAAAATATTAGTTTCCACAAGATTAGATATTAAAACATAAATATTGTCATTTCATATCAGAAATTTCACCCGTGTGGTATGCTTTGGAGGGATGGTAAGGTACATTTCTCTGTGTGATAATAATATGCTGAAATGTTGCTGTAGTTTTCTTCAATAGTCTTTCTTTGTGGTCTTTCTTCAGTGTGCAGAATCCCTGGCTAGGCATTTATGTATTCAGGGAAGGTAAACCCACTGTAATAGGAAGAGCTTCGCACTGGAGTTTCCTTGGGATTATTGGGTTTTAATAGGCATGGATAAAAGCAGGAGGGACTCATGAACAAAAGGTACACAATTAATTCTCTAGTAGATGTACTGGGGAGGAACCGTGTACCATTAAGAATATGGCTACAATCTAGTTATCCAGGCTGTTAATCATCTCCCAGAGTTTCTTACACCCATGGTGCTAAGAATCAGCCATAGAACAAGAACATGGGGGAAAAAGGCACTGAATGTCATTAGGCCATTAATGGCATAAGCCAATAATAATCTCTACATTTTTGGGTAGGAGAACTAGCAACCTGAGAATTGAAGCTGTAGACACATGCTGGGGACCTTTTGCTGTAGGAAACCTTCATGGGTAATAAGAAGCCAGTGGATTTTTTTTTTTTTTGGCTCACAGTTCAGGGGATACAGCTAAACAATTATGGCAGTGGATGGTTACTTACTCGAAGCACATCAGATCTGGAAGCAGAGAAAGGGAAATTCTAGTGTTCAGCTGGTTTTTCTCTTTCCCCTTTCTTATACAAACCGGGACCTTAGCCCTGGGATGGTACCTCTCACATTCAAAGTAAACCATCTTCCCTCGGTTAATCCTGGGAACATATCCAAAGCTTGACCTCATTGACATTTTAGGCCTTTCTCAGGCCAGTCAAATTAACAGTGAAGATCACTCATCCCAAGCCTACCCCTTATCAACTTGACACACGAACACACCCCTTTAAAAACCACAGTATTCCACCCTGGTTCCCTGTGCGTTTATTGCCGTAAGTAATGTGAAACACATCCAGGCTATTGTCAGAAATAGTCGTAGATCGGTACAGTCTCTACATTGTTGCAAAGTTCAAAACCTCTCCTGAGATTCAAGACAATTGCTGAGTGGTGAGACACAGTAATTGCTTTTTTCAGAAGTTACAATCTTTCCATATAGGATATCAAGCACAAACATTCCCAGGAGGGTAGATGAGAAAGACTGGAGCAAAGCAAGCCCCAAACCCAGCAAGGCAAACACCAAATCCCACAAGTCTCAATTCAGCAGCTGACGTCCGGGCGGACACATGGGGACTCCAGCGTGCTTCAATAGCTCCAAGCTCCCAGTTTTATCACTTGCAGAGTGCGTGGCCCGGCCCTTGGGTCAGCTCCACTGCCCCCCCCCCCCACAGCCTTCCATGGTCCCCAGGTCTCTGCTGCGGCTTAGGCCTCTCTTTCACAGCTTCACACAGTCTTCATCCTCTTATGGGAAATCCGACTCAGCCACAAACTTCCTGGCCTGAGAGGTTTTCTGAAAACCTGACACAAACCTCTATGACACCCTTCCTTTTTGTGTGTTGGATGTTTACCAAACCAGCACCACACATATGAGACAGCTGAGCCTGGCTATAAGCTTCTTATGTCATTTGGCTCTCTTCTAGCTTAGCTGTGGTAACCTCTGTGTGCCCAGGGCCTGGATTTGGAAAAACCCTTTCTCAGGAGGTTGTTTTCAAACGGGGACCTACAGCAACGGCATTCTGAGTTGTCTCTCCCCTTTCAAATAGTTTTTATATTTACGACGGGAGCTCCTGAAAGGGTAGGGACTTAGCCCCTTTCCATCGCCCCAGGGCCCTGTGTGAAGTTTCTCTTTATTTGTGGTATCAGTTGCATAGTTACCACTGCTTGGTCTGAAACTGTGTTGTCTGTAGTCTTCAACTGGCCCATGGCTCTTTCCTCACCAAACTGCGGTCCCACACGCTTCCCTCTGCTTGTTTCCTTTCTAAATAGAAGCAAGAACAGTGAACTCACTATGCCACAGTTTGAAAGTTACACTGTCTGGAAATTTCCTCCATTAAACTAACCCATTGTAATAGTTACTTTTCTCATTGCTGTGACAGAATGTCTATCAAAGTCAGTTTAGATAAGGAAGGGATTTATTTCAGCTAACAGGTCCAGGGATGGCTTTCGGAGCTTGAGGCGGCTGGCCACCATGGATCTACAGTCAGGGCGGAGAGGATGATGAAGGCTAGCACTTGGTTCAGTGTCTCATGTTTATGCCGTCCAGGACCCCAGCCTAGGGAATGGTGCCGCCTACAGTTAAGATGGCTCTTTTAACTTCAATCAACATAATCTCTAGAATCCTTCACAGGCGTCCCCAGAGGCCTAATAGGGGATTCTCGATCGTGCCAAGATGACACAGTACAAGTCTACTGCTTCCTTGTCAACGTGAGACAGGAACGTTACTTTCAATTCATAATTCTCAGGCCCTGTCTCCTTGTTTGCCCTGGCTTGTGGCCATCTCATAATGCAAAATGCATTGGGTTCAACGTCAAAGTCCCACCGTCTTCAGCAATTCCAATACTCTTTAAAAGATTAAAGTTTCATCTGAAACTCAGGCAATCCCGTAACTGTGTTCTATAAAGGAAAACTCCAGTTGCACAGTTCCGCTATTCCAGGGCAGTGTAAAGAGCCTCATTTCAAAAGGGAAGAAAGGTGGTGTTCTAGTGGTGAGCACAACTGCCCTCCAGAGGGGAAGAACAAGGACATGGCAAGAAATCCTTAGATCAAGCCCCGACCTTAACCCATCAGGGCAAACACCAAGTCCTGCAGCCCCACGTCAGAGATCTTGGCTCCAAAGGGCTGGGTGAAGTAGCTCTGACCCTGGCACCTTTGCTGCCAGTACACAAGTTGCTTCTCTTGAGGTGACTCCAATACCCTCCTTCAGCTTTTCTTGTTAGATATCTCACACACACTTCTGGGATCTTCAGCACCCTGAGGTTTCCCCTCAAACAGGTTTCATGTTCACAGCTTCACACAAAGGCTTTTCAGGGCCTCTTTACAGGGTCTCTGACGCTGTCACACATTGCCTTGCCTCAGCGGTTACTCAGAACTGTGGAACAAGGCTCAAGAGCATCCTGAGTTTCATCTTTCATGCCTCCAGAAACAGTGCCATGTGGACGATGCTGTCGGGTTCTGCTGCCAATTCGTGATGGAGTCTGACCCACCTTGGACCACAGTTGCAACTACCTCTGTGTGCTGGCCATGGGGAAACATTGTCCTACACTCTTGATGTGCAAGGGACAGGAACTTCTTAAACAGCATTCTCAGTTCCAACTCTCTCCTTTCAAATACATTTGCATTTTCACAAGTTGGAGGCTTTGGTGAGTCTTACTCTCTGGGTCCCCAGGTGACAAGCCTCTGAGCATGTGTGTGGCAGATCATCCAAATCCAACTAATTGAGGTGGAAAACCTCATCTTAACTGCAAGCAACACCAGTCTACACTGGGATCCTACATTGTATAAGGAGAAAGTGTACTGCCTGCAAACTTTGGCCATAATGACTTACCTACCAGGACAGACTAAATGATAAGCCAAAAATAAACACTTCTTTCTTTGAATTGATAGTTCAGATACCTTGTAATAGTAATAATAAAAGTAACTCAGTCTTGTCAAGGTGACAGCACTATCATATCCATTACCTTAGGATCCTGCCTCGTTTATATTTTAAAAGATGTATTTTCATTATTTAAAAGGCTCTGTATATGAGTGTTTGTGTGTGGATACATGCATTAGAGTGCAGATGTCCATGAAGGTCAGAGGTGTCTCGTCCCTCTGGAGTGTCAGTTACAGGTGGTTGTGCGCTATGTGACATGGGTGCTGGGAACTTAGAGTGGGCCTTCTCCCAGAGCAGTAAGGACTCACCCACTGTGCCATCTCTGCAGACCCCTCATTAACAATTTTAGGACCTCGCAAAGCACAGTCAGATTCTATGTTATACAGAATATAATATGATGTCTTCTATCCCAGACCCTGTTAGAGTTCTTGTTTCTGTCTGAAACCTCATGGGTACAACCTTTATAGTCTGTGATTGTGTTGGCATCATCTTCCAAACCCACACCAGAACAATCCATTATATTTAGAACATCATAGCACTTCTTTAGTCTACACCTCTAAACTCTTGCATATTTCTCCCACAAACCAATTCCAGAAACCTAGAATCCATAGAATCGGCTGTCACAGCAGCACCCCATTACTTGGCCTACCTAACTTTCTATGTAGTCTATTTTCCTCTTGTGGTGACCAAATCCCTGAGATGAAGTGACTAAGGGAGGGGAGGTTGTATTTTAGCTCACAGTTCAGGAGCCATGGGTCAGTCTGGTGGGGGAGCACGGCAGGGGAGCCTGCTCACAGCTCAAAGCAGCAAGAAGCAGACAAAGGGGGACTTTGGCACTCTGGAGTGCGCTCATTTCCTGTGAAGGTCCTCCATCCTCTCATCTCTGTGACAGTGAATACCAGAGCAGACACTAGGCAACAAAGCTGGAGTCTACTGTCTAGAATGCCTTGGGATTTGGGATAGAAAGCGATCTCATTTCTGCTATCTTTTTATGAGCCCCTCTGTTCTGTAGCCCATCCACTCTTCTCTCTGTCATAACCATTTGCCTGTGTCACTCATGACACAGGGGCTTTGTGCTTGCCCTTCCCCAGGCCCTCACCTGCTGGAACACTTAACCATTCAGGCTATGGATCTCAATTTACCTTTTCAGGTGGCATTTGTTTGTTTGTTTGTTTTGTTGTTGTTTTCCATCCCAGCAGAAGGATTTCCTTCTGGCTTTGCATGTATATTAGCTGAAATTTCCTGTATCTTTCTCTGGCTCCTTTTATGATCTCCACGAGAACAAAGATGGCAGGAAATCAGGAATCCAGGCACCTGCAATGTCAGGGGAGGATCCATCTTGGCTCTTCACACACGTACACAGAGTAGGGGTTCAAAACATTTCTTAAAGGAACAATTGAAACTGAAAGCTGGCCTATTGCTGTAACATGGTGGCAAGATATTTGGAAATTATTGACATTTAGTATCCATCATCTTCCAAGAAAACACCACTAATAGAGGAAACCAAAGACATAAATTGTCACTAAGCAGTTGTGGAGGAAAAGAGAACAATATTCGGTTACTGAGAAGCAAATGAATCAGAACACCATTCCTAGCTATATAAACTGGATAAATCCTGGTTGCAACTTAAGAATTATAAGAGACATCTAAAGTTTATTAGCATGGATTATGATACATACTTTTAAATAATAGATAAAGTTCTAGTACATGGAATATTCTAGATATTTCTTTCATTCATATCAAGACCAAACCATGTTCAATGGTTTTCATATGCTCTACCAGTGCATATGTTATTTGCACTGTTTCTGTTATTTGTGTGTGTGTGTGTATGTGTGTACGTGTGTGTGTTGTCCTGTATAACTGTTTTCTCTGCTGCATTCATCCTAAGCACACAGCCCTGTTTCTTATACACTTCTGCTACTTGAGAGTCAAATCCAGGGCATGAACAAATCACATTGCTGCTAAGTGTTTTAGAAAGAGAAACGTGTGTGTATTGGAGAATGCGGTTGACATTTGAGCAAGCACAACTAAAGAAGATGAAGATAGTCTTCTACCTACCCTACCCCATCACCAAGTGACAAAAACATTTACACCAGCATACAGTAACTCTCTTCTGCAGTTGTAGCAATGACAACAACAATGATGAAAATACAGTTCACCTGTATTGATCAGGCATCAACAGGAGGTTTGGCCAAAGAGCTAGAAGCAGATGACAGAGACTGGGGTTGAGTTAGAGGAAACATATTTGATTCTTACTGAACAAAGCATTGAATAGTCTCACAAGAATCTGAAGTGAAGGAGCGATGTCACTTCCCATGAACTGTGCCTGTGCCACCTGTGTGATTGAGTGGAAACCCATTCTCCTGAAGTACTAGCATTTACAGTGTTATCTTTTAAAAACTACAAAGAGCTTAGAATTTCTCACTGTGTTTTGGAGCTGCAGAAGAAAAGTCACAGAAACAGAAATGGAGCTCCGTGTAGCTTGAGATCCTGTAAAAGCCTTTCCTGGTCCTTTCATTGCACCTATATGTGTTAGCTTTCTGCACTCAGCTTGATTTTAATAATTTATAAGAGTTTAGATGTGGTTATCTAGTACCTTATTTACAAATTATTTATTGAGACCTACTATGCACCTGGCATAGCTCTATACTTTGAAAGTAACAGTAACGTAACAGTAACTTAATATCGGAGGTTCACACAGACAATGGGAGCAGGCAGAGGAGTAACAAAGATGGCATTAAATCAGCAATGCACGTGAGAAGAACAAAGCCAAGTAGTTACAGACAAGGAACACACTCAATCTGCTCATCTCCAGGGCATGCTAATGGAGTCTAAAAGATTGTGCAGGCAAAAATGAGGAAAATCAAAGATAAATAACACCTGAATCACAATGAAAGTCACACATGCTAGCATGAGCGAAAGTCAGCACACTCCTTATAAGTGAGCCCTAGACAGCATTGACAAAGAACAGTGAGACCTAAACACAGCACACTATCAAGTTTTCATGGAATATTGTGCATGGCTGTCCCCCAATTCGTGCTGTTTGAATTAATGTTAACGTTCTAAAATAGTATTTGCTAGGATTTTAGAATAATAAAGTTTAGGTCATGTATTCATAGCCAATGGCACCATTCATTCATGAATTTTTTCTTTCTCTGAATTGCCTTTACTATTATGAAGTGAGTGATAAGCACAGGAACAAAGCAAAAGCTGCCATGACTAGACCAAACAATGGAGGTGCTGTACGGTGTAAAGGGAAATCATTGAACTGATCCTGAAAAACATGAGAAACTGAAGTCAACCATATAACAATATGAATAAGTCGAGAAGAGCAGGCTTATAGTTTAGGAAATGTAAAGCAAATTTTATATATAAAGTGAAAAGGCATCAAAATAGATCAATTTTGTGACATTGATCAGCTTTGACCATAAAAATGACCCATAGGGTTTTAGAGTTGAATTCATAATGCCCCGTTTTTATAGTAATAAAATCAAAACACTAAAAATTTGTCATTAAAATTCAATCAAAGCACCAAAGGTTTACAGCAGTGTGCCTGTGGGTACTGTCTTGGAGAACACTGTACTTGCAGGACTGTGGGTTTTTGAGAATGATGAAAGCAACATCAAAGACCATGTACCTTATAAATTCAAGGCAAAGAACCTTCTCTTGAAATCTGGGGGATCCCAGTTGTCCATGGGGATATCCCCAGCTAGGTCCTTGGGCAGCAGAGCAGAGGGTACCTGAACTGGCCTTGCCCCACTATCACACTGATGATTATCTCAAATATAGATAATCATAGAATCTTCGTCCAGCGATAGATGGAGATAGAGACAGAGATCCTCATCCGAACAACAAACTGAGCTCCCAAGGTCCAGTTGAAGAGCAGAAGGAGGGAGAAGATGAGCAAGGAATACACCCTATGATAAGTATGTCTTAATTTGGTAATTCAATAGATCAAGAGGACAGTGGCTCATAATGTCTGTCAGCTCTGGTTTACAGGCAAGGCCTATGCTACACTTTAGGATAGGAGTCATCCTTGAAGGAGCCTTATCACTTCACTGCAAAAGAGAACACACAAATACACACACACACACACACACACGCACACACACACACACGTACATACACATGTACCTTGTGGTGCAGGTCTGTGTAACATATGAAAGCCCTGGTAGAAACACTTGTGCGGATGCAACAGATCAGACATGGACTGTCAGGAGCATTTCTTTTCTATTCACTATGATCTTGACTCAGATTGTGCTAGGTGGGATCTCTCTGCTTCAGAGACAGGTCTATTTTTTTTTCTAATTTTACTCCCAACTATTTTTAGCTTAATATTTCATTGCTTACTAAATCTTCCAATTGGTTATTTTGAATTTGTTTCATATTTAATATGTTTAAAAGAAATATTTTATTTGTAGTCTTCAAAGTCCTTCTTCCCCCTGATAACTGCATTTTTTCCTTATTTAATTGGGCTCTTGTATTCATCATCATTAACCTATTTATGTCGTGATTAATAATTACACTCTTCAGAATTCATCAATGTTGTCTTCTTTTCCTTGTGTAATTCAGTTTAGTTTTGATTCATAATCTTTCTTATCAAGCTTATTAAGATACATATTTAATTGAAAGAGAATCCTTTCCATGCTTTATTTAAAATTCAGATTCTGAAGAGAGTTTTAAATATTTCTCACTATTTCCCTATTGAAATTAGTTTCACTTATCTAAATAATAAATTAAATAATAATTGACCTAATATTTACACAATGGAATATTCATAGTAACTAAAGATATGTGAGCACACTAATAGCATGGGGCATAAAGTTTTTCCAGCAATATGTTCTCGATTTTGCTAGATAAATACTTACATGAAAATAGAAAATCTGTTCAAGTAGAAATTAGTAGGTATGCCGCCACTTTTCTTATTTTCTTTTTATATTGCTATTTTTCTGATTTTTAGTAATTACTGTGTAAATATTTTATAATTAACAAATGATATAAATTTAAAACAAATATCTAGTGGTTTTCATGCTGCTTGATAAAAGTTAGATAGTCATGGCTGGCTCATTAAGACTCTCCTAGTTCTGAGATGTACCTTAAGATTTAGCTATTCCACTCTTGGACATACACTGAAGTACTCTACAGCCTACTACAGAGACACTTGTTCATCTGTGTTCATTTTTGCTCCCTCACAGTTACCAGATTGGAAACATCCTAGATGTTCATCAATGAATGAATAGTTAAAGATAATGCTATACATATGCACAATGGACAATTATTACTCAGCAGTTATATGTGGAATCATGAAATCTGTAGGTAAATGGATGAAACTAGAAAAAAATCATCCTCAATGATGTAACACAGACCCAAAAATGCAAGTATGGTATGTATATATGTGGATGTTAACTATTTTAAATTTTTGATAATCAGGCTTCAATCTCTATTACAACAGAAGCTAGGTATGGTGTAAGGGGCTAGAGGGGAGGGACTTATCTCTCTAGGAAGGAGATATAGAATAGATAGTTATAAATGGATGGAAAGAGGTGGAGTAGAATGGAAGGATCAAACAGGGAGAGAAAGGGAAGAAATGGGTAAAGGGGAGAATATTAGAAGGAACAGTTAAAACTTAGGGCCATTTGAGGGGTCGTATTAAAACCTACTACAGTAGCAGCTTCTTAAAATATATACGTATATGCAAGAAATATAAATGGAATCACCAAATAACAGAGGAGACAAAATCACAAGCAGACATTTCTCTCTACAAAATGAAGCTTCCAGTGCCAGGAATTGCCTTGTCAGTTGCCTTGTTTGCATCTACAACCTGATGGTCAGGTCCTATTGCTGTAGGGACACCTATATAACTCATTGCACATAGAGAAGTTGGACTCCTGCCTAGAGACTTCATCCCTACTGACTGATGTTCATGGTACTGGAAAGTACTATGCATGCCAACAAAGACGAAAGGTAAACACCAACCCTGTTTCAAACTCTTTGGTCTCCAGTGGTGACCTGCCTGCAGGATAGACTGGAACAATAGTGGCACAAAGCTTGTGGAAGCAACCAACCAGTATCTGGTGGGACTCAAGGCCCAGTCTGTGAGATAGAGCCTCCTTTTGATACATCTGGGTGGCTAAGAACCTGGGACTAGATAGGTCAGGTGCCTGGGGGCAGGGGCGAATACTGCTGTTCTGCTGAAGGAGCATAGCAGTAAAATGACTCCAGATGACAGCCTGTTATATTCATAGATCAGCATCTTTCTCAGTCCTCATCAGAGAAGCTTCCTTTTGCAGCAGATGGGAACAAATATAGAGACCCAAAGCCAGATAATATGCAGAGAATGAGAGACCTTGGAACACTCAGTCCTAAAGGGGTGTCTCCATCAAATTCCTCCCCTCAGGGCTCAGGGAACTCTGGGAAAGATGAGGCAGAAAGATTGTAAGAGCCAATAAGGTTGGAAGACACCAAGGAAACAATTCCTCCAGACCCAACAGGACTTATGCACATGTGAACTCATAGTGACTGTAGCAGTGTGCACAGGGCCCACACGTGTAAAGTTATATGGGGTCCTAGAGCTGAGAAGCGACATGGATACAAGTCTCTGCATCTATATGTGTTCTTGTACAGTTTCCTTGGCTTCTTTTTCTTCTCTTTGTTTGCTTTGTCCTATTCATTTCTGTTTGTTATTATTTGATGTTATTGTTACTGTTCTTTCTTTTTTGTTTCAGATGTCTTTGTTGTCTAATGAGACAGCAAAAAAGGGAGTTTATTTGGGTGGGCAAATAGGGAGGTGGGGAAGATCTGGGAGAAGTTGGAGCAGAAGAAACTGTAATCAAAATATATTGTATAAAAATATTTTCTATCAAAAATGAAAACCACTAAAAATTATTCTTACTCTGACACAGATGACCTTTCTCCTACTCTATTCCAAGCTCAGATCTCATTCCTTAGTCTAAACTGGACCTACTCACAATACTCTATGGCCATTTCTGCTTTACTTCGTTCACTCTGCTTTAGATATATGGTCTTCCTTCTTCCCAGATTCCACCCGTCTCCCAAGGCCCACACCGGCCATCATATTTCACCTATTTTTAATGAGACAACTATATCCATTCTTGATAATTTATCAGTTAAACATTTCTATGCCGTTTTCAGATTAAATAGTCTATCTCTGAAAAATACAAGCTACTATGTTACAAATTACAGTCCTTGGAGAACAAAGCAAATTGCCTAGACCTGGTACCATATAGCTCTGTGTCATTCTAGGGGAGCTCCACCAGAGCTGTCTCACATAGATACTTTTAGGCCGCACATGAGAGAAACCAAATTCACCTCAGCATTTTAGGAGGCCAATGCCTTATCCATTAGGCAACTGGGGCTCTCTACCTCAGCATTTTAAAATGAGGGCATTAAAATGGTCTTCATCGTGGTTCTCAATCTATGGGTTATGACCCCTTTGGGGGTCACATATTAGATATTTACACTGTGATTCATAACAGTAGCAAAATTAGACTTATGAAGTAGCAACAAAATGATTATATGGTTGTGGGTCACCACAACATGAGGACCTGTATTAAAGAGTCACAGCCTTAGGAAGGTTGAGAACCACTGGTCTATGTAAATGTCAGCGCAGAGCTAGAGTGAGTTTTATGGCTTTGGTATGCCTCTCTAAGGGCATCTAAGGTTTTCTTTCCTATGCCATCTCATTCTGTTCTCAGGGAGGCTTGCTGTGTAGTAGAAGCAAAAATGCTTGCAAGGAATTTAGACTTTCTGTTCACTGCAAGATGAATTATTGGAAAGTTCCAAGTTCATTCTGATGGCCACTTGATCACCTTGTACCAATGTCTGTGCTGAAGAACAAAAGCACTGCTTGCCTGGCTCAGGTTGATTTCTCTGTTCTTGGAACTGTAGAAGGGCTTCCTCTAACCTCACACATCAGACAGCAGGTACTGGGAAAGCCGAGAAGGAGAGTGAGAGGCAGATAGGAATTCTGAACATAAAGGTTGTCTGCACTACACCATGCCTGAAAACTGATTAGTACCCAAAGTTAGAATTTCTATGTCCTAAAACTCAAACAACATATACCATTCATATCACTACAGGAATGCTTGCAGAACTGAAATCATTCTTACATCAAACTGCTAGCGAGTGTACTTTCAAGGTGTGTGATTAGGAGACTTTTGGATTGAGACTGAGATGGAAGTACCGCTAGCTAAACGCTGGCTAGGGCTACACCACACATTTCTTTCCATGGCATGGGAGCCCTGCATTGGCCGGATCTTGACTTTTATTGAGCAATTCTGTGAACAGGACTGTTCCAAAATGGTCAACTAGAAACCCACCTTAAACATCAAATGCTTTATACTTTGAAATGTATCCACCAAAGATATTATTGTCAACGTTTAGAGCTAGATTAAGTTTTATGCAATTCTAATCTTGTCAAAATTTGGTCCCAACCTTTTGTATAACTTTTAATTTGTAGGTGATGCTAAGTTCCAAGAGACTTTGTCAGATGATGATACTACAATATTTTCCTGTCCAAGTAGTTTGGGGTCATGTTTGTATCTTTGCAAAATAGTATAGTATCAAGATGAGACGAAGACCAGAGGTTTTTACCTGAATATCAGAAAATGTCTCAGAAATAATCAACCTTTGCTTATTTAATGAATTGATTCATGTGCATACACGTTTGTGCAATGAAGCAGGTATGGAAGTCAGAGGACAAGTCACAGCAGTTGGCTCTCTCCTATCATGTGGGTCCAAAATATCAAACTTAAGTTGTCAGGCTTTGTAGCAAGTGTCTTTACTGCTGAGCCATCTCATTGGCCTTCCCAAACCTG
The DNA here is from genome assembly GCF_950005125.1 of Chionomys nivalis. NCBI lineage: Eukaryota > Metazoa > Chordata > Mammalia > Rodentia > Cricetidae > Chionomys > Chionomys nivalis. The sequence continues at coordinate 80,745,404 of NC_080090.1, forward strand.
AAAAGATGATGGATGGATGTGCTGCTAGCTTCCTTCTTTTGTCTTCCACTACAACTGGACTACTACTTTCCCCATGCTTATGTATCAGAATTGTTTTTACAAGTTTTTCTTATTTTCACAACCTGTGGGATAGATGACAAATGACAAAAGGACAAAGAGAGCTCATGGACCATGAAGGACTGTTTCTTTACAGGTGTGTGCAGAGACACGAGGCCCCAGGAGAAACACTCCAACCCAAACCCGGGAACTGCAGTTCACATTCCAAAGGCAGTGTGGACAACTGGTTCTCCCTTTAGACTCCCAAAGTCCCAAGATTGAATCTGTAAAATTAAAGCAAACCAAGTGTCATTTTCAAGTGTGACCTAGGGTTGTGCAGGAAATTTCTACAGGACTGCAGAAGTCTGAGAATAAGAAAAATATTCCTGGACTAAGTAAGATACTTGGTTCCTTGAAGACCGTAACACCACGCTGGGAGAAGGCTTAAGAAAAAGAAGGAAATCACAATAATCAAAGAAAGGATATTGTAGGCACCGAGAAACTAATTACAAGTAACTTTCCACTTGAGAAAAGAGAAGGGTTCTGCTTTCACAGGGCTGAGTGAATATGATCCTCCAGCTGGGAGGGAGGTTATTATTATTTGGGTCTAGACAGCCAGGATAGAGTAGAGTCCTTTGTCAATGGGATACTATTTGTAACCTTTATGGTGAAAAGGGACACATTTCCCCACAGCTTTTAATAAAAGGTGCTCAAAAGTAGCTATACCCTCTTTAGGTCCTGGAATGAAAGAGCCTGATAAAAAATACTGAAGCGAATCCTATCATCTCTCCCGAGTGAGTGCCGGGAAACCCTGGGGCCTGGAGGGGAGAAAGAGAATGCAGGAAGAGGGTACTGTTTTGAAGTGCTGTGGGTGGATGGGGATAAAGAATATAAAATTCTGGTTGTGGTGGAAGAACAAAGGAAAATGGAGACAATGGCAGAGGGTAAATAAGAGGATGAGCCAAAGGAGCAGTAGGGAGAGGATGGCCCAGTGAGGCAGAGAGCACTTCAAGAGAAGGAGAGCTTTGTCTGAGTTCCATATGAAGAGCCAGGAGGAGGGAAACATCACAGAACTGAATAGATGGGAAAGTAAAGGAAAATGAGGATAATAGGTTTCACCAGATGGGACCCAGCCCTGCCACAGAGAAGGGGAGGGCATCCCCAGCCTGGGGGAAGGAATCACATCCGCGTAAGGCAAAGGAAAGGACCCTTCGGAGAATCAAGCCTGAGGGTTTACAAACATGGAGCCAGTGCAGCTCGAAGCAGGAGGAAACACTTTCCCACACCTAGAAGCATCTCCACTCGAGTGAGACTCTGAAACTCAGAACGCAGAAGAACACAGCCTCTATTGAACAGGAGTCAAACAGTTAGGTAGAAAGAGGAAGACATATTTTAGAGTGTCCCGGAAAAAAAGACGCTTGCTGGGCAGAATTGCCATAAGAATAAAGGCTTTCAGTGTGCAAACACCAGACATTGAAGGCTGACAAAGCAAACATACTAGCCTATCTCGAACCCAGGTTAGACTGAACGGAGTAGGCTGGTGGCTGCTGATTTTCCAATGAAGGAGAGATGGCGAGGCCATACTGCAGCAATGCACCTGTCTATCTCTAGGATTTAGACACCGTGTCTGAATCCTGGTTGTGGCATTACTGGCACTGCCACGTTGAGCAGATTATGTAGCCTCTGGGTTTTAGCGTTTCAATGAGATCCACAACATGGCACATGTTGAAAACTGTGAAGCACATGAAGACCTTAGTCCTGGGTCCAGTACAGAGCACACTGCTGTCCCTGTCACTTCGTGAATGCTGTGAAGTGTGGTATCAAGCCAGGCCCTGGGACTGCAGACTCCTGCTTCGCGGTCCCTTCTACCAAACTGTACAGCTAAGTATGATACCTGCTTGCAAACGTGTTCATGAACGCGATGGGAAAGAGGAGAGACCATCAGACTCTCAAATGAAATGTAAGAGGCTGATTTTTTTGAATGACATGGGAAATTACTTCACCTAGAGCTTTTGTACATGTACAAAGCACACCTACTTGCACATACACATATAGACACACCCCCATATACGCACAGCCATATACACAACCATGCATGCACACATACACATATACATGCAAGAACACACACACATCTGCACACAGAAACATACATTAACACACATCCATGCACACATACACACATGTACACACATGTAACTGTTTAGGCATGTACACACATGTATACAAACATACATGGTAACAGAGAAAATCCTAGGTAAATGCATTCTGTGGATTTAAATACTTGTAGCTGAAGAGAAGCCAGGGTGGACCTGGGCTTCTGTGGTGGTGTATCCTTGCACCTGTGTGGTCGGTGAGTTTTGGGAGGGGAAGGTGAACTTTGGTGGTCTGTGGTATAAGGTAAGTCCTGGTTAACTCAGTGCTTTTGTGCATGGATGAAGCAGTTCACAATAACAGTGTACAAGTGTGTCCATTTCTCCATGCCCACCCACATTTTTTTTAGATGTGGGAATTGGGGAGAGAGATAATGACCAATTTTACAGACTCAAGTGAATTCATCATGGTTTTAATTTGTATTTCCTAGATGATTATCAGTGCCAGGTTTCATTGCATTTGCCTCTCAGTTCTTTGTAAATCTTCTTTTTTGGAGAAATGCCTGTTTAAACCCGTTGTTCATCAAAAATATTTATTATTGTGTTATAGGCATGCTCTCTATATTTTGAATATTAATCCTTTATTAGATATATGCCTTAAAATACATTCTTCCATTCTGTGGGCTAACTAGTTGCTCTATTGATGGTTTCCCTTATTCTACAGAAGCATATTCTTGTGACAATAATTAGTAATAATCTTACTTGAGTTTCAGATGTCAGAGCTAGGCTATCATTTCGAAGGCGCATGTTATGAAGTATGCTTTGTATGTTCTTCTAAGGACTTCATAGTGGTAGTCTTACGGTCAAGGTTTTGATTATTAGTTGAGGATAAGATGTCACCATGCTTCCCAGGCCGTCCTCCAAGTCCTGAGTTCAAGTGACCAATACTGCCCAGTTCTTAAGTTATAGGGGCAGCAGCATATGCCACCATGCCTAGCACGGTTGGACTTTTGTGTGTAGTTTAAGAATATCCATACTTGTTAGCATGACTTTCTACCAACAATGTTTGCGGAAAAGACTAGCTCTTTCCGTGAAATAGCTTCACTATCTTTACTGAAGATGATCTGACCATATATGCATGAGTTTTTATTGTTTGCAAATATCTATGACTTGAATAATTCCACTAGGTTTATTTTCATTTCTCATAATTATTTTGGAAAATTTTTGAGTTCTTGTGACTTTATATGAATTTCAGAACTGTCCTTAGATTTCTTTTCTTTGGGGACGGGTGTGCACGAGTGTATGTGGTCTGCATGTGTGTGTTGAACTGCCCTGCTCGTTAGTGAAGGCACCTGTGGAGGCCAGCAGTTGATGCTGGGATATCTTTCTCAATCACATCTTTATTATTAGTATGTTTATATATGGGGGGAAGAATGGAGAGAAAGGAAGGGGAAGAGAGAGAGAGAGGGAGGGAGCGAGGGAGGGAGGAATGGGAAGTCTCAGGAAACCTCACTGTTTCAGCTATCTGGCCAACAAGCTTCAAGACCCCATTGTTTTATACCCACCACACAGTGCTAAGGGCACTGACATGGGTCATTATATTCACCTGCTACAGAGATGCTGGGGATCAGTCCCCCGAGTTAGTGCAATGAACACTTAACCCACTGAGCCATCATTTCCTGTGCCTCTATTTTCTACTTCTTAAAAGTGCCTTTGGAGGGCAGCCAAGAGCAATTGCTATAGCCTGTGTAGTGTGCTAGCACCATCCACCAGCAAGCTCCACTCTTTAAGGGTCTGGATGTGGTCCACAAGATATATCCTAACTCTTCAAGTGAGAGACCACTTCCTGCTATCCTGCCCATCCTGGCCTCCAATGTGTATAATAGAACATTCACTTCTACCTGTACCCTGCTGTAGGTCTTCCTGATTGGGCTACTAGTTTTCTAGAAGCTTCCAATATGGGGGAGTTTTTGTTTGTTTGTTTGCTTGAAGATAGGATCTCACTATGCATTCCAGGTTGGTTAGAATATCCTATGTAGACCAGGATGGACTCCAGATGGGATGCCTCTTGTCTCAACCTTCCAGAAAGAAGTATAAATCTTTAAAAATAAATCTTGATCTCACAGCTTTACTGCCCAGTAAATGTCAGAAGCAGGGTGTTAAGGCTTTGGGGTGTTACTTTGTCCTCAAGTGTGAACCAGATGTATCATTAGAGCTTCTTTACAAGGCTGCATTCCAGGATTCAAATCAGGGTGTGGTGGCTAGCTTTACATCAACTCAACACAAACTGGAGTCATTTCTCAATTGAGAAAATGCCAGATCAGCCTGTGGCCAAGCCTGTGGTGCATCTTCTTGGTTGATGACTGATGTGGGAGGACCAAACTCTCTATGGGTGATGCCGCTACCGGACTTCTGGTCCTGGGTGCTATAAGAAAACATGCTGAGAAGTCAGAAGAAGCAAGTCAGTGTGGTGGCATTACTCCGTGGCCCCCACATCAGCTTCTGCCTCCAGACTCCAGTCTTGCTTGGGTTCCTTCCCTGACTTCCTTTAATGATGGACCATGATATAGAAGTGTAAAATGAATACTCCCTTCCCTCTATAGGTTACTTTGGGTCATGGTGTTTTATCACAACCAAAGAAACCCTAACCAAGACACTGTTCATAAAAATTGAGACCCAAGTGCTCAGGAAACTCAAGTACTTTCTCTCTTCTTGCTGTACTAGCTAAAATTAAAAGCTTTGCATCATATTTGAACATGAGGTCCAGTTCTCTGACATCTCTAGCTTAATTTTGACCTCTTTAGACATTTTTGGGAAATCAGAGACCTAGAAAGCTTTCCAGGTTATGTTTTTAAAATACCTGAGCTTAGCATACAAGTAGCAGTCTTTGCTTTTTTTGTTAGCCTCATTGAATCTCCTGCTAGCTGGTTAGCAAGTCAAATTCTTCATAGGCACTCATTTGTTCACTCATCTGGCCATTCATCCTGGTAACAAATATTTGATGAGTTTCACCTATGCCAAGCATGACTCTGAGAGGCACTAGTGACTCAGTTGTGTGAGCTAATTTTTATTGCAGATTAGTGTTTCTGAAGCTCTTTGCTTGATGTATTGTATTTGTTATTTATTCTTTACAATACACAGTAGGTTTTTCGTGTTATTACAAGGAGATGGTGAGTTAGAAATTATGTTAAAATAGAAATGGCATGGCTGAGCATCTCCATCTATAAACCCTGATTTTCGCTATGGGTGTTTTCTGGCTGCTTTTCTGATATCTCCTGCCTTGCTGTCTATCATTTCAAATACCCACCTGGTTTGGTTTTTCTTTCTTTTTTCTTTTTACTCTTTGAGCGCCCACCACCCAGCTTCCAAATACTGAGAGACTTATTCTTTCTTATGAATGCCGAGTCTTAGCTTGACTTGCTTCTAACCATCTTTTCTGCCTTGAATTGTCCAATTTCTCTTTAAGGACTTCTTACCTTTATTTATTCTATATATCTTGTTTTCCTTTGTACTCCATGGCTGACTAGGTGGCTAGGTGGCTGGCCCCTGGCATCCTCCTCTCCTCCTTTTCTTGCTCTGCCTCTCTTCCCTAGATTTTTCTCCTATTTGTTCCCTCTGCGTGTCAATTCTACCTATCCTTTCTCCTGCCTAGCTATTGGCCATTTTTCTCTTTATTAGACCATCAGGTGATTTAGGCAGGTAAAGTAACACAGCTTCACAGAACTAAACAAATGCTGTGTAAAAGAACGCAACACATCTTTGCATCATTAAACAAATGTTACACAACATAAATAAATGCAATACATCTTAAACTAGATTCCACAACAACAACTCACCTGGCTACCTGTGCTAATCAACAGATCTTGTTTCGGTTACTAGTTGTCATACACTTGGAATCTAAGACAGTCTGGCACAAGGTTTTGGAAGTTGTACGAATACAATGCACGACTTTCATTCTTTAGGGTCATGAAGAAAGGCAGTTGGTACCACAGTTGGAAAACCAGAAGAAAGTAAGGTATTGTCTTGGTGACATGACTGGGAATAGAGGCTCCATGTCATTGCTAGATGAGGCTTCCCACAACTTAACCACTGTTTCAGTTGTATTATACGAAACATCCCCTGTGTGAACCAATTTGTCTGTAGTTCACTGCCAACAAACACAAACATCTTAAACCAACTGTCTTCACAGTCTGCTAGTGGCGTAGCTACAATCAAGTCTTCATGTATTTCATTTTCTCAATTTTAACCAAGTCTGATATGGTCCAGATCTCAAAAAAGTGACTGCATGGTCCCTGGGAAGCCCACATATGGAAGCTGCCTTCCCTCTTTTCAGTAGAGAGGTGTTTGCTTCTTCTGTATTGCCCTTTCTAGCATTCCATGTTCCTAACCCCGACTTGCATCTGGTGAAGTCAGAAATGTCTCTAATCTTCTCATGTCTCTTTATTCTGTCTCCCATGCCCATAACTTCTGCTACCACTTCTCTGGACAGATACAGAAAAAAAGGAGACTCCTTGCCACACCCCTGAGGCTGAGTGTGTTGAGATTGTTTCTGGCATCTGATGTGTGAACTCACAACATGCCCTTGCATGGCAGCTACATGCTGGAGTCTCACGGGCATCCTCAGCTGGGCATTCTTTATCACAACCATAATCCTTACCTCAGAACCATGCAATTGTAACCTCTATGGTGGTAGTCCCAAATCCACATCTTTAAGGAGGTATGAACTCAGTGTTTCCATTCTTCTCCAGAATTTTAAAACAACTTCAGCACAGGTTGCCTGAGAAGTTGTGTATATAAGTAATTTAATGTTTGGGTCTTATTACTTGTAGTGGGATATTATTTGTATTTTGATAAATAAATCTTGCCCAGAGGCCAGAGGCAAAGGTAAAGCCACTAGAGGCCAGGCGATAGGGATAAACACCTTTAATCCCAGGATTTGGGAGGCAGAATCAGATGGATCTCTGTGAGTTTAAGGCCACCCTGGGCTGTGTAAGATCAATGCAGAAGCAAATTCAGGTGGTGGTGGGCTCACACCTTTAACCCCAGTCCTAGGGAGTCACACGCCTTTAATAACAGCACTAGAGAAAATATAAAATGGGAGGAGAGAGAGGCTTAGTCTGCTTAGTTTGTGGTCACTCAGCTTTGGTAGTGGTAAGACCTCTAGTGGCTTGGCTACTTTGCCTTTCTGGTTTTTGGGTTGAACCCCAATTTGTGTTTCTGGGTTTTTATTATTCATGCTATGCTACAATAACTCCCCTTGGTAGAGGTTGGTATCAACAGGGGTTATTATGATCCATTTGGAGGTCATCTAATTCCATTGGAAAACACACACACACACACACACACACATATATATATATATATTCATAACAGTAGCAAAATCACAGTTATGAAGTAGAAATCGAAGTACTTTATCGTTGGGAGTCATCACAACATGAGGAACTGTTGTAAGGGCCACATCATTAGGAAAGTTGAGAACCACTGCTATAGCAAGATAAGTGTGTTTGCTGTACAAAGTTATTGTGGGGGTATATTACTTTTGGGGACAGAATCTGGTACTGTAGCAGGAACAGATTGTAAGTAATAGAAGGCAGCAAGAGAAGGGAGTTTCCAGGAGAAAATGGGGTGTCAGATGGTTATCCTATTGAGGGTGTCAAAGCAGGAGTTTTTGAAAAAGTAGGGAGAGACAAGTCTCCAAAGATTTCCCATCTCAAACACTGCAGAACACCATGTGTCCCTTGAAATCAAGGCAAAGATAAAGCCCATTATATGCTTGGAGATACACCTTTCCTAGGAGCCTGTGATGTTGTCGCGAACTGACTTTAGGATGGAACAGAGACTGCTTACACGTGTGAGGTGGCAGCTGTGTATCCTGTGAAAAGATGTTCCAAGGGCCTTTCATAGGATTGCTACACCTTCCAGGTTTCTTAGTTGATTATATCGTTTTTGCCTTGCTTTTGGGGGAGGGTGGCAAAGGAAAGAAGACAGTGGCCTATGTTAGAAAGCATGAAGAAATTGGAATCAACCAAAGTGGATGGAAAGTTGGGGCTGTGATCCAGAAGAAGAGTGGAGGTAGAAACAAAGTTGAATTTTTTATGAGTTCATTCATGTTACATTAGAAACAGTTCAGTTTAGTCTTGATACCCTTGGCTGTGAATGAGAAAATTAGTACTAGTTGCACCGGTTAAAGGGATACAACATGATCTATGCCCTGGAGTGAGCAAACCAGGATGTAGGTGTGGCCGACCTCAGCTTATGCCCTTAGTCCTCCAGGGAGGACAGTTTCTTCCTGCTGACTGCAGTCCTTTCATTTTGTTCAAAATGTACTGACTTGAGCACCCTGAATGCTTCGCTGGCCTTATTTCTGAGGCCACTTCTACCTCTTATCATTTCTCAACCCAGCTCTTACGTGTGTTCTAGCTGGAGATCAGGACCTACTTAGCACCCTCTTGGCTTGCTATACTAGCCTCATTTGGGAAGCCCTTATCTCCAGGTTTGCCCCTTCTTGCAGACTGTCAGAAGGCTGCACTTGGCACAGCACACAATGCTTCTGTGCTCCTTGAAGTCCTTCACTTGCAAATGAAGAACCTGCTTCTCACAATGGCATAAAAGCCCCTTCATCACCACACCTCTGAGCTTTTCAACAATGTGTGCTTTCTCCCTAAAGAGGACACTTTAGTTCCATTCACACTGTATTCTCTATATCTGATCATTTCTAATCTTCTCCTCTCTGGCATGATGCCCCTTGTTCCTTCCCAAACACCAGGCTGACCCCTATGCACATTCAGTTTTGTTAGGTCCTTTAGTTGTTTTTTTTTTCTTTTTAATTTATTTATTTTTATTTTATGTGTATATGTGTGTCCCTGAGTGTATGAGCACCAAGTATGGTGTGGGAGGTCCTTCTGTCTATGTGTTGCTCTTATTGGTTAATGAATAAAGAAAATTGGCTTGGCCTATAGCATGGGAGGAGGAAGGCAGAGTCAGAGAGATGCCATAGAACCACCAGAGATAGATGCTGGGAATATTACCTGGCAAGCAACTGCCATGTGGTGATACACAGATTAATAGAAATGGGTTAAATTAATATAAGAGTTAGCCAATAAAAAGCTAGGGCTACTGGGCCAAGTGGTGATTTAATTAATACAGTTTCTGTGTGATTATTTTGGGTCTAAGCTAGCCTGGAATGAACAAGCAACCCTCCCCCCAACACATGTGGGTGTAGATAGCTAGAGAGACCAGAAGACTGAATGTCCTGGAGCTGAGTTCCAAGAGGTTATGAGCTGTCTGATGTGGGTGCTGGGAACTGAACCTGGGTCCTCTGGAAGAGTTGCAAGTGCAGCTCAGGGAACCATCTGTCAAGGCTCTCCCTACACTTTCTAGCAAAGTGATTGGAGATTCTAAGAATGTTGTAAATTTGGACTACATGAAATCTTATTTACATTTCATAATCTCTGACACCCTCATATCACAACAGTAACTATTGGGTATGAACAACATTGAATTCATTCATCATTTACCAATATAATGCTTTAACCATTAAGTCAGGCCTTGGGAGAAAAAGATGAGCAGAAGTCACTCTCTGCTAGGATGGGAGTCATATATGGGAGAAGAGTTGACAAACAGAACTAAGAGCATGTGGCACGGAATGAGCCATGAAAGAACTGCAAAGCCATCCAGTGGACACCACCAGCTTTCCTAGGGGCCAGAGGAAGTGTACAGAATAGGGAAGTAGTAAAAGGCCAAGGGGATCTGTCAGGCAGAGAAGGGATGCAGACGAATTCCTGGAGAGGAAATTATCGTTTCATTGTATCAACTGGTCTTGACATTTTACTTACTACTGCAGCACACGGTACTGCTGTTTTGAGTTTCCCACCTCGAAGGAAGACTTAAGTTAATGAGGACTGTGTGGGTTACTGCATATTAGACAGATCACTCATTCCATGGAGGGGGTGGGAGTGTTTTCAGGTCGAGTCGCATTTACTGCCCGTTCACTTCTCTTCCCTTTCTGTGCGAGCACAGACTTTGAAAGTCTTTAGAAAGCAGTGGTCTATGAACCCTGTAAGTAGTGCAATCAGAGCTCTTTAAAGCCTTGCTGATTCCAGCACTATTACCACCCGGAACTCCTGTGTGACTTAAATTCACATGGCTTTCAGTGTTGATGGGTTTATTTGGGGTGTTTGGACATATTTACATTTGTGCTTAGGAAAGCATCTTTCTGAACTGTGACAGCAAACTGTGAATTCCACCAGGAAACAGGGTTTCTGAATATTGGCAAGGTTCTCGTGTTCACTGGAATCTCTATTTAAATATCTGTGGGGCCTGTGTTGCAGGACACATATGTTCTTATTAATTGATTGCACATTAATAAAAATAACAAGTTAACAGTTTTAACGCTTTTTCAATAGAAGTGCTAGCATGATAAAAACAGGATCCCCTAAACTTCTGTTTCTTTGGATTCTACTTAACTGAACATGAAGAAACAACAGAGTTTATTTTTAAAATGAGACATTCTTTCTGCCATCCTAGCATCTTGGAGACAGAGGCAGAAGGACCAATTCAAGGCCAGCCTGGACTATGTATCAACACTGTCTCAAATGCAAATAGAGATGTGGGTACATGCACCCATGCTCACACATACACACACACACACACTCACAAAAACTTACATATACATGAGAATGTGACCACACATGCACACCTGCACACATATGTATGAACACACATACACAGGCACACACACGTACACATGCACATATATTCACACATGTGTGCACCACAGGCACACATGCATGCACAAACACAGAGATTCATAGTTCTTCTGGTATACTGACAGTAGAACATTATAGCAAGGTTCTGCCTCTCTCTCTACTTTACAGTCTTCTTCAGCAGAAATATTCAGACCAACCTATTTTTTTCCTTTAATAATTTCTGATTATAGAGACACTATAACCACATATATATGAATCCAGACATTCTGGTCCAGCTTATGTCACTTTTCGTCTTCAGCAACAAGTATAATAAATATTCCTTCTGCTTACAGTAGCAAAGCAGACATTCAGTTGATCCGAGAAGACTAGGAACTCAGTGCATTCAGAGTCTACCTGATTTTAAACTGTTGGAAACACAAGTCACTGGAGTGGTGGGATGAAGGATACAAGATATAGGATGGAGCAGATACATGATAGGGCAGGGTTCAACAAATTCGGTTAAAGAACTAACGGTCAATGAGTAACTAATATGCTCATGTTGCAAGACCTCTGAGCTGTCTAAGTCATTAGTAAATACTTCTTGTCACTTCTTGAAGAAAGAAAATGCATTGCACCAGTACCTCCTTGCTCTGGTAAGGACATCTAGGTAATGCCAAGAGAGTATGGATCTGTGAACCAGAAGTAGGAGAGCTGTGCAGAGTCAGTGGGAGCTGAGAAGGCACAATCATTACTTTTCAAGATCTGTACGTTTATATGTATTTTGTCCTATCACATCACTTCTAGTAATACAACTTTCTTTTCATTAAGGACAATGAGTTTGGTGTCCTGTTGCGAAGAATTCTAGCTTGGTCTCAGTGCTGAACTTTGTTGATCTGGGGTCCTCGTGGGTGAGTCTAGAGGTAGAAGCAGGCAGACTATCTGCCTTTCCGTGACCATCGCTGGAGACTCCCAACCTCACTTCAAAAGCGTGACTTTGGCTTCACTCCCGATGCAGGATCAAATCATGATGACAATTAATGGAGGAAAAAGAATGGCGTTTCCCTTTGGGTACGCAACCGACACTGCTGGCGATCCTGTTATGGAACTACCATAATCACCTTCCTGAGTTCTAACTATGACCTCTTCTCATGCCCCCCCAAAGGTTCCATTCTGTCTCAGATTATCATTTCACCCACAGTGCATTTGAAAACTCCAGATCCAGCACCAGCGTTCTCATCTTCCTCCTGCTAAGCTTCTGAGCCAGTGGTTCATCAGTCCATACCCACAGTGGATTTCCTGTTAGTGTAAGTGTCCCAGTCGTTGTGTGAGGCCACTACACGTGTGATTTGAATCCTATGAGTCTCCCACCTCTGAAGAATTCTATTTCTACGAAATTGCCTCTCCCTATTCTTCATATCAAATACGACCTTGAATTTTAACTGGTTTATGAATATAATTTAAGATTTCCCATCCCTGTGATAATCATAACCAGGTCCACTCAGGTGTACCCGATACATGTTCTCCTTACATGGCAACACTATTTCTCTGATAATTTTGTACTTTCCTGGTCATCCATGACTGCTGTTCCCACCTTCCATGTTCTCTTGCTGAGGGTATATGGTTCTGAGTCACACACAGGCTGGGTTTTACTTGAAAATTGAGCAGCAGTCGAGACAGCCAACACACCCTGCCCTGTTTGGTAAAGCTCAGTAAATAGCTATTGATTACCAATCAGGAGCTTATGGATCTTCTGGTGCTTAAGCAGCTTTGCTGAACTAGGCTGGGCTAGTTCTAAAATGACCTAGGATAAGCTAAGGCCTTGGCTTTGCATACTCAATCATCAATAATCTACTACTTGTTTATCATTAGAGAACTGTAGCAGTAGCTAACCAATGACAGGTTTTGGCTCTTACGTTTTTTTGGAGGTGCAGTCTCACTATGTAGTCCAAGCCTATTTCCCAGTCCTCCCCGGTTCTGACATTCCATACAGGAATCACCATCTGCCTAATACTTGGCTTTGTGTGTGTTTGCTAATATGGAGGAAAATATTGTGATCTTTATATTTATCTCCAGCTTGGCAAATAGCAGAGTTTTGTCTTCAGCTGTAGTGAAGAAGAGTAAGAACTCAGGAGGGCCCGTTGCCATTTTGTAGTGTGTGCACAAAAGATCCTGACAAGAATAGAGAAGAATTAAAATATGCTTAGGGGTATTCATTTCTCTGTGAAGAACTGTGTGAACAGAAAAGTGAGGCTTTTTGCTGCCACTGGAAAGGCTTTCAGCAAAGTGGGTTATCTCTGAGATATATGAAATCTTTCATATGTAAATAAAGTAAAACTTGGCAGCTGTACCATCTGTGAGAATGTGAGAGTTCTGGGAAATGAGTCATTCAGTAACAGAGATATGAAACTGTTTTTGAATATAAAAATATGTGAGCTACTTAAGAGTCCAGGATGCTGGGGTTAGCACTTCTGGCAGTAGAGTATCTCAGATTGACAGGGGGCGTCGAGAAATAGCAAACACTACAAGTAATGAAAGGGGAAAGCTGTATGAAGTTAATACCACTTAAAAAAAATGGTATAGCTTCATAATCAGAATCAAATAGTAAAGTTCTTAGGAGAGATGGCTAGTTCTGCATAATTCTCTCGGCTGGAAAAACCTGGGGTTTAGGGACAGTGGGCGACTTGCCTGTGGGACGTGTGGAGCAACAGCCTCACGCAGGACAGATACAGCTTGCCAACAGCCGGTTCTCATCTCTTCCTTCTCCGTGGGACACTCTCACTTGTGAGAAAATCGGCACAGACATGGATGTGCTCCTAACGTGCTTAGGTCCCAAACAAGCTTGGGTAGGCTCAGAAAGTTGTTAGCTTGTGTTTAGAATAGTGTGTTTAAAGCGTCCACATGGAGAGAATTGACTTTTTGGTTTTCATGAGATGAGACAGAAAACAAAATCTCACCGTGTAAGGCAAGCCACAATCTATGCTCAGTGGTGTTCACTTCATGACTTTTCAAAGGGGAATCTCTCATTACTTCATATATCTACCACTCTCTCTCTCTCCTCCCACCCCACCTCCATAATTGGGGCCTCCAAATCTGAGGTGAAGAAGAAATTCCCCAACAGGGAGACAATGGAGGCAGCTTCTTTGGGACGGTTTGGACTTTTCTGTTTATTAAGGAATAAGTTATTTTTTTTTATAATGGAAAAAATCTATCACATAAAGCCCAGAAACTAACTGGATTGGTTTTCCTTATTCATAAAGTTGGAAAAGTAAGACATGACATGGAATTTCAATTTCCTCCTGCTCATCAAACTTGAATATAAAGTTGAATGTTTCTGAGATGTAAAATGAGTAAAATGATAATAAGGTTTACTAACCTCTGATTGCACTGGAATGAAAATTTGTCTACATATAGTGTTTGAAGATCCAGTGCTCGTGAAAGTAATGCTGCATATCTTAGTTCTAGGACTCAGAAGGCAAACCAGGCCTACAGAGTGATATAGAGAGAACTTGTCTAAAATCAAAAGCAAAACGCAGTACTTCCAGCATCCAACTTCCTCAGTGGTGTGTATTCAGAAGCCTTCCCGGGAGGGAGCTTTGCAGCAGGTGAAGGGACTGGACCCAGGTGTCACACTTCTAGGGTGATGTCCTGGTGCCATCTTTTCCCAGGCAACTCATAAAATTCTGAGGCTCTAATGGCTATTATGGGAAGGGAATTACCACTTCCTCTACACCTAGAACTAAGGTAACTTATACATTGAACTGACAAAGTACCCAGCTCTCAGAGATTCAGCTCATTTAATACAGAGATCACGACAAGGGCACACTAATCCATTATGTTCGAGGTTCACTTCTTTACAAACTAAAAAAATTTGTCCAGGTATCTTATACTATCATATTTTCAATTTTTCAGAATCATTTTTTCAAAAATGTGCTTAAAAGAGAATAACATTGTGGTGCTTGTAGTTAGGTAAATATAACAACGATGAAATCCATTCTTCTAAGGCCACCTGTAACATTATTTCTTTCTGTCTCTGTTCCCACAAAGATCTTAGAAATGGTTTTTTGAACTAACAATGAGATCTTACAGTTTTTCTCATTTACTGACTAATTAAAGTCTTGGCACATTCATTTTAGATGTCTATAAGGATCACAATTATGTTCTCCTTTTAAAAATCATTAATAGACCATCTCCTAAGCCAATGAAAGGAAGTGTGAAAATACACCTTAAGAAGGCTCTGGTGATTGTTTTCTGCTTAAGTGTCAAAAATCAAGTTCCTCCCTTTCTTAACTGGCTTCATATTAAATGCCAGGCACACCTACTGCCAGGAGAGACGACACAGTGATATTTATTCTTTAATTCAGTGCCATTCATGAGACATGTGACATGAACGTTTGTAGGTATCCAGTAAGCTTCAGGTGCACAATTTCGATCTCTTCATAGCGAGAGAACACATCCTCCACACTATCTGCTTGGAAGCATGAAGAGCATTCAGTCGGTGGCTCTGTAGTTCACGTGAACTTCGGCTTGCAGGCTGCACACCATGCTCAGCAACTGATTCATCACACTCTCCATACATGCGTTGTAGCTCCTGTTCAACTCTTTTATCTTCTCTAGTGTTTGCGCTTCTATTTCATCTGATAGGTGGCTCTGAGAGCCCATTATCTATGAGAGCAGAAGATGAGATGTATTTTACCATATGTCGGATGAAAATAGTTGAATTATTTTATAAACATCATCATATTTTTTAATGGTTGTTCTACGGTGTGAGTGTATGTGTGTGTGTGTGTGAGAGAGAGAGAGAGAGAGAGAGAGAGAGAGACAGAGAGAGAGAGACAGAGAGAGAGAGAGAGAGAGAGAGAGAGAGAGAGAGAGGGAAGGAGAGGGAGAGAATTCTTTCTTCTGGGAACAGACAAGATTATGAAGACCCTGGTTATGGAGGATGAACATCCCTAAAAACATAGTGGGCTCTGTCCACAGACTGCATTCAGGTTTCTAATCTTTATGCCTTGCAATACTTTTTTACATCAAATTGAAAGCATTTGCAATAATTTCCATTATTTAATTTTCTGTTATTTAATTTTCTGAATTCTAATCCTTGAAAGTAGAGAAAGATAGCATTATAAACCCCTGATTTTACAGAGCAAAAATTATATTTTTTAAAGGAAGATGTAGACAAAACATGTTGCCTAAGGTAATTCACATGTAGATATCTATGAAATATGTAGATTATCAAGTATAAAATTGAAAATTTTAGCATGAACTGGTTTATTTCAGGTTAAATATGCTTGTTTATTTGATCACCTTTAAATTTTAGACACACTAAAATATTATTGATTGCTATTTATTTGGCAGTGCTTCCTTTCATTTTTCATTCCCCCCATCCTGTTGGCATCGTCATCAAATCATTATTTGTCTAGAATATAATGTAACAAAGAATGGGGTCAACGTAAAGGAAGGATGCAGTGAAACACTGGGAGAATCATTCTTTCCTAAAAATTAACGGTTCGCTCATAATTCATCTCTCTAAGCTCAGCCTCTCATCCTTCTCTTCCTCTTCTCCTTACTCCTTATCTCCCTCCTCTTCTTTTTGGGGATGGCTCTCATGTGACCCACATTTGCCCCAAACTCACCCTGTTGCTGATAATGACCTTGACCTCTTTGTTTTCTGACCTCCTCCTCTTTAGAGCTGGAATTACAGCCCTTGCATCACTATGCTCCACCTGTGGGTTCTGTGGATTGAACACAGGGCTGCATGCATATGATGTAAACACTCTACCAGCTAAGCTACATCCCTGCTTGATCCTTCTTAAACATGGATCCGTTAAGGATCGCTGTTGAGAGTTTCTGCCTCCTTTCTGTTTTAGAAGCTACGCATTGGATGCAACCCCAGGTATGCATCAGTGACTTCTGTTGTAGAGTTTTTAGGTCACCTTGACTCTAGAGTCTAGAACCTTTCTGGTTCCTATGCTTGGCATGAAACACAAGCCCAGCTGTTGGGTTCAAGTTCTTCTCTGTTTATATTCTAGACTCCAGGAGAATAAATAAAATCGAAGCGCCTGGTTCTGAGAAGCTACAGCCTCTGAGAATCAAGACAACCTTACCTAAAAGGGATGAGGATAACAGAGTGTGTAAAAAGTACATGTGCACAGAGTCAATTCCATGCTTAAAAATATTTGAGAACTACTTAACAAAACAGTTCCACAACATGCATATTTTAAATTCTAAATCCAGTGTGGGAGTCTACAAAATGAAACAAAGATTTAATTAAAAGTCTTATGTGGTTAAAAAAATTGAAAGGAAATTTTTGTCAAACTATTGCCTATGCTCAGTACATATTACTCAAGTGAGAGGCTCCCCAGGTATTGCAAATAACTCAGTTCCCCTGTTCTGGAGCTCACATTGCCCAAATCCTGAACATTTGGGGCATTTTATAAAAACGGAACTTGGTCATTCCATAGCATGCCTTGATACATGGAGGCTAAGAGTGTTGTTACTGACCATCTGTGTGCTCATTTTCAAACCTTTCTGATAGCCTTGCACTGATGCTCGTGTTAAGAGTGTTCAACACTTGATAATTTCCTCTGTAATTTAAATGTTGTAATAAGAGCGGCAGGGCTGCGTCCCCGGCACCCGGCCGCCCGCATGGCTAGCTTATGCCCCAAAATAATTACACGGAAACTGTATTCATTTAATCACTGCCTGGCCCATTAGTTTCGGCCTCTTATTGGCTAGCTCTTACATATTGATCTAACCCATTTTTAATATTCTGTGTAGTTCCATGAGCTGGCTTACCAGGAAAGATCTTAACCTGCGACTGTCTGGAGTGGGAGAATCATGGCGACTCCCTTACTCGGCTTTTTTCTCCCAGCATTCTGTCTGTTTACTCCACCCACCTAAGGGCTGGCCTATAAATGGGCCAAGGCAGTTTCTTTATTAAATGAAAGTAACTCCTCCATCATTTAAATATTCCAGGTGAAGGGGTAGAACAAGGTATTGACCCCAGGAGACCATGCCAAGGAAGATCTGCAATGATGGGTTTCTATGACGCTTGATGTAGCCCAGGCTCTAGCTACTTCTGGCATGGGTGCCTTTGATCACTGGACTGTAAACTGGCTTGGGTGGCGAGGAGTTTTGATTATTGTCCAAAGCACAGAGCATACTTCCAGTCAGATTTACATGGAATTGACTCCTTCCCAGGAAAAGAGACTCAACGAGCTTCAAACCAAGCACTTTCTAAATTTAAAGTCAGTTTTGTTTTTAACTTAACAATGAGATTTAGCGGTCATTTTGGGAGCACCTACAGAAAACAACCAAAGCTGGCTGTAGTTGGTGGAGGCCATCCTCTGTTCTAGTGTGTCATTCTTATGACAGGCTTAGCTAGCAAGGACAAGGACAGAGGGAAATGCTCACTGATTTGTTAGTTCAGCGAAGGTCTATTGAATATCCACTATGGAGCAGTAATAGGAAATCAAGGGAAGCAAAAGAACACAATAAAGAATTCACAATTTCTTAGACTTATGGTTGAGAAAGAATGGGGGACAACCACAATAAATGCAAATATATAATATATCATACAGTGATGAATGCTATGGAAAAAAATCAAAGAAAAATTGTTTTACTTTATTTTTAAAAGAGTTTTTTAGGTAGAGTGTAAGAAAAAAAAGCTAGCATTGACCATGGATAAAGAAAGATGAGAATGCCAAAACAGAAGAGGGCTACGAAGCCCAAGAACAGAATGAATGAACGCCCCGCAGAATTGGGATTCTTTGTTTCCGTGGAAAGAAAAGAGTCAGTACAATTAGAAAAGGAAAGTTTAAAAATATACAGAGGATATAAGAACCAATCACGAGGGCTATATTTACATGTATGGATAAGAAAGAGTTTAGAATTTTGGTTTCTAAACACTGATAGGAAAAATTTATTTTTCTGACTGATCCACTATAAGCAAAGGTGTTATGTGTGTCTGTGTGTGCACGCATGCATGTGTGTGGGCATGTGCTGAGAATTGAGCTCAGGGCCTAACCTGCTAGGAAAACCCTCTAAGACTACACTGAGCTATATTCTTAGACTAACAAGGAAAATTATTTGAACAAAAAATTATTGAGAGCCGGGCGATGGTGGCGCACGCCTTTAATCCCAGCACTCGGGAGGCAGAGGCAGGCGGATCTCTGTGAGTTCAAGACCAGCCTGGTCTACAGAGCTAGTTCCAGGACAGGCTCCAAAGCCACAGAGAAACCCTGAAGAACAATGGCAATGGGTTCTTGTTCCTATTGCACGTAATGGCTTTGTGGGAGCCCAGGTAGTTTGGATGCTCACCTTAATAGACCTGGATGGAGGTGGGTGGTTTTTGGACCTCCCACAGGGCAGAGAAACCTGCTTGCTCTTTGGGCTGAGGAGGGAGGAAGACTTGATTGGGGGAGGGGGAGGGAATGGGAGGTGGTGGCGGGGAAGAGGCAGAAATCTTTAATAATTAAATAAATTAATTAATTAAAAAAAAACAAGATACAAAATAAAAATTTCACCTTGTAATAGAAAAAAAAAGAAAAACCAAAAAAAAATTATTGAGAAAAGTTTTTTAAAATTTTGACAATTATGTTCAATTTTTGAATCTCTGTGAGTTTTTATGTATTTCTCATTGTTTTAAAAAATAGCTGTAAATGAATTTTAAACTTTTGTGCTTCATTTTGCAGTGGCAGCCTTCTGAATAGTGTTATATTTATATTTTAATGGGGCAAAGCATAGTACATAAACTTAGCTTTGATAAATAGAGCTTAATGCTTTTTTTAGACCGATTTGCAACATGACATGGTGGCCTTTCTGAAAATATAATGCTCTTATTTTTTATTATTTTATTGTTATTTACTTATATGTGTATGTATATATACATGCAGAGGCCAGAACAACATGCTGGATCTTCTGGAGCTGAAGTTGCCAGTGGTTTGAACTGCCAGATATGGGTGCTGGGAATTGAAGCCAGGCCCTCTGGAAGGGCAGGAAGAGTCTTGAATATTGAGCCATTTCTCCAGTTTCATCATGCATTTACCTTTTACTACAAACTTCATACACTTAAAAAAAACAAGAATATTTTTTAAAGCCAGGTTTTTCTCGTATTTAAATGATTTAAATGAAAAATCGCTTATTGCATCTGCTTGCAAGGAATAATGAGAAAATCCGAGGGGTTTTCTTAGCTTTTGAAACAGGGTCAGGATACCTTGAGCTCCAGCCTCTTAATTTCATCTTTTGAGACTGGAATTAACCCATTGTATGCTGCACCAGAGAGCTAGGGTGGGTATTTACATGTATCTGCTGAAGAGAGCTGACCTAACAAATTTATTCTGCATCTTAGCCTGAACAGCAGTCACAGACTCTGTTATTTAAAATCAATCCACAAAACATGCATCCCTGTGGTAAGAATACTTCAACTGATCCTTTCAGATGTCTATTTGATGATATGAATGTGAATACCCACTAAACATCAGACAAGCCGAGTGGCCTTCTTATATGTCAAAAAAAAAAAATGCATGAAAGAGAAATTAGTAACTCATTTGCTTAAGATTTGCTTGTATGTTCAACTTCGGCTAGACTGTGTCTGCTGAATCCCAGCAGATTGTTCTAGTCTTCTGCCTCAATCCCTACACGCAGGAACCCTGATCCAAGCACGGGGAAGTCAGCGCTGGTGGCTCGCTCACCTTGGACTGCTTCAGGCGGAACTCCTTCTCCATCTGCAGTCTGTATTGGTCAGTCTCGGCCACAGCTTCTTCCTTAGCTTGCTTCAGTCGCCTCCCTTTCCCTGCAAATTCACAGCAGCAGAAGCAACAGATTTCTTTTTTACCACTTACAGCATTGCAAATGATTGAAAAACATTGTTTTTTCTTTGATACAAGGTCTCACTATGTAGTCCTAGCTGGCCTGGGACTTACTTTGTAGACCAGAATGCCTTCATACTCACAAAGATCTGCCTTCCTCTGCCACCTGAGTGCTGGGATTACAGGTGTGCACCACCACCCCAGAAGCATTCAGCTAAGAGCTAGCACTGTTCCTGTAGGGCATCGCCCAGCTAACCGTTTCTAGTGGCTCAGAACTGCCTGTAACTCCATGAGTGTGCAAATCATGTGCACAGGCATACACATATTAATGCACTATAAAAATAATAAAAATAAATATTTGGGCTGGAGATATAGTTTAACCATTAAATGTAATTTTTCTTCTAAAGAATACTAATTTTGCTCCCAGCAAATGACTTTTATTTTACAGCACATCGATGAATCCCTGCTCATATATATATATATATATATATATATATATATATATATATATATACACATATATATCCCATATTTATATATTGATGAATCCCCTCTCATATATATATATATATCCCATATTTATATACTCCCCCATATATATATTTCTACTATGTCCAACCTCATTAAAATAATATTCAAGTTTTTCTTTTCTTTCCGTCAATTGGGTCCTTTAGAGCAACAAGTGACAACTTTCTTTCACACTTAGATGTCACTTACATGTTAAAATAAATTATCTACCCATAGACTCACAGTAGTAACAGCCAGGGAACAGATTTCAGCTGCCACTTACTCAAAAAAAGACATTATTTGGTCCGATTTTTCTGTCCTGACTGGTTGCCAGGCATCCTTCAGTCCACACCAACTGGATTCTATTTAGTGCTGGCAGACCTCCAAAATCGCTGCAGACTGCAGCTCAGACTCTATCAAATGACTTTCAATTTTTAGGGCATTTTATTGGGATTTTTTTCTTTCCCATTTGCTGCTCTAGAATGTCTGATTAAGCCCCACAACACATCAAAGTAGTTTTTCTTATAGTAGCTTTCTCTGAGAGGGACTTGAAAGAGGCTGTAAAACCAATTGTTTTTAATGGTTGGGAGATTTAGTTAAGTACCCCCTTTCTTTTTATTAAGAGCAAAGGTGTAAGCCTTAAGCCACAAGACAAGGTAAGATGAAAGTCTTAAACAAACACAACAGTCGGCATCATTAGTCAAGTACAAGAGGTAAGTTTGAGGACAGTCTGATCATAATGGTTGCTGTGTCCCCAGCAGCCTCCAGGAATGAATACTCTGTAGCACTGAAACTTTAAAGATAAACTCTGAACCTTATTATTTCTTCTCCTGCAATCTATTGCCATTCAGTGTCATTTAAGGCACTGTATTCTTGGCTTATTTGAATTATTTATGTTCTGATCAAGTCTCAAGTTTAGGTTACAAATTTTGTTAAGTGTGAAACTGTACAGAGTTCGAACTAGGTAAGTAATTCTTACCAAGTAGCAAGAAAGGGATTTAAAGCATTTGAAATTATCATTATTACTATTATTACTAGTGTGTGCATGTGTGTGCGTGTGTGTACGTAGGTGGATATGACAGTGTGTGCTCATGCCAAGACATGTGTGGACATCAGAAGACCACTCACTCTGCAGAGTGTGTTCTTTCCTTAGTTCTTTCTGTGGGATCAAACTCAAATCCAGTCCTCTGTGTAAGAGCCTTTGCCTCTTGAGTCACCTTGTTGGAACAACAAGCAGAAAATGTCTTGATATAAACGTTTATCTGTCACCTGTATCTTTGTAGCATTTGTGCCAGGTGCAGATTGCTTCTAAATTTCTCTCCTGGCTGGACAAGAGTTGTTTCAGTAGTCACTGAAAATATGTTTAGGATAAAGACAGATTCACTTGGGTGGGACTATGTAACGCTTGTTCAGAATAGATGATTAACTTTATATTCGCTTTCTTGAAAGACAAAGTCTGATGGAATCTACCACTGTCATGATGCTTTAAGGCTTAATGCAACACTAACAGCAAGGCTTTCCTTCTGCTTATGTATTTAATGCTTGCTGCCAATTGTATACTCCAATGCTTCAGGACATTGTGATTCTATGTATTTAATAGCAATAAACACACCCTATTCACAGAGATTCTCTTGTCACATCTTGTCATTAACATCAAGACAAAAATACCTTGGCATTTTCTTAGTGATAATGACTTGTATACATAGTTACCTCACAAGATGAATGGGGTAAAACATCTTTTTTCCCTATCTTAATCCCATAAAAAATGACTTATTTCAAAGTTATGACTCTAGTACATTTTTTTTTTAAAATGTAACAAAAGGAAAAGCTCTGTTTGCCCTACCCCTGAGCAGAATCCAGCACTGCCCTAAGAGGTTCCATCACATAGTGACAAGTTTGGAGCCTGTCTGTGATTCCTCTGTCGTGGCACCAGTCACCTGCTGGTTCTCATTCAATTACAGAGGAGAGCAGCGGGAAACCACTGCTGGTGCAGCAATTTTCCGGGTAGACTCAGCAGCTGCCGCTGTGTGAGAGCCTGCACACGCTATACCTGATTTAACCCAGTGGAAGAAATGAAGGCCTATAGCCGATGGTTTCGTTAGAGGTGAAGCGAAATGCACACATCAAATCCACTCATATTAAATTCTAGCTCACGTCTCTCTGTGCATGGGAAGAGTGCCAACATCTGAAAATATACCGATTTCTTAAGCATTAAAACAAAGTTACTGTGAAACAAAAGTTCATATTGGTTTTTATTCCCAATATATTCTGTGTCAACCATAGAGGTGACTACATGGGATAATCTGGATTTTTATATAACAGTTGATTTTATGCACTCATAATATTTATAAGGATATGTGGACTTATAAAGCCAAGAGTTCTGGTTTGGGGTTTAGAAAATGTATTCATTGTATTCATCACGATTTTAAATAATATTTAAAAGGATACTACAGAGTAGTTCCAGAAGGGATGGATTTCCTTTAGTCTCCCATTATTTGTTCAGTGATTCTTGACTACCTCCTCTATAAATAGGCAGAAAACCAGACACAGAGAATGAACAAGTGCATATCACATGTTGTCCTTGCCTGGAAAAGGTGGTATTAATTCCAGATAGTCTGAAAATACGTACATCCTGCCCCAGCTTCCAAGAAGAGCATTCTTAAATAATATACAAGATCCTACTAGGAAAATAATAACACATAAACACTATTTTTATCTGCTCTGCAATCATTGAAAAATCAGATTTAAAGAGAGACACTTCTAACCTTCAGCTTATGGAACATAGGGACTTATCCCTAACCTCACTCCATCATCCTGCATCTTTAGGCTCACCTGATTAAGTCAGGGGTCTAAAAAGACAGCTCCATCATGGGCTACAAGAAGATTGTTGGGAGAGCTTCAGAATAACTGGGGAGGGACCCTGGTCAGCTGTAAGGATGGACAGGCAATTGGGAAATGAAAATATGGGAGCTGGAAAAAAACAAAAGGGCAGTTCTAAGGTAATTTGAGAGACATTGTAAATAACTTCACTGAATAAAGTCAGCCAATTTTACATGTATGACCTGCTGTGCAGACAAACCTGGTCGGCATTTAATCAATTATTACTTAGAGGTCGTCTGTAATGCTCTTTTCTGAAGAAGAAAAGGGAGTTAGAAGTAATTGGAGTGATCTTCCAATGTTTGGGGAAAGAATAAAAAAAGAATTAACCTGGGCTAGCTAAAAGTGGTTTTGGGTAGGAGATGGAAGGCAATGCTCAGAGGCAGACACCTTAGTGGCAGGCCTAGGGCAGGCCTAGGGCAGGCCAACGAACTGTGTGTCCCATGATCCAAATAAGAACTGAAGGCACCAAGCCAACTCTCTGTTGCTTGGACTGTTATTTTCTATAAGAGAAAATTGGAGTTTCTTTTTATCAGCTTAGCAAGAAATAAGAATTACATAGTGGATATCATACAAAAGACAGCACACACACACACAAAAGCCTGAATCTATGAGCCAGTCACTTAGAATTTCTGAGTGTCTGCTCTCATCCAGACAGAAGTAATCATTTACCACATAGAGCCATCTTGGATGATAGCAAATAATATTAAGGAAGTGCTAAGCAAAATGCAGCAGTGTAATGGTTCTGACTACTTTTAGTAAGACACACTGACTTGAGGACAGGTCCTGGGATGTCACAGGGAGCCTTCTGAAGGTGTCCCTGAGGATATCCAAGGACTGATAATCAGAATACAGTTGGACAGCGAAGTCTGCATCTCTGGAGGATAGATTAGAAGGGAAGAAGATTTGCATGTCAGTCATACCTGTGTTTGTATGTGCTAATTGAGGCAATGATATTCGGGCTGAAATCAAAGGAGAGTATATGGGGTGAAAAGAGGGCTATGGTTTTTGTTTGTTTGTTTGTTTGTTTTGGTTGGTTGTTTAGTGTTTTGAGGCAGGGTTTCTCTGTGTACCTTTGGTGTCTGTCCTGTAGCTCTTGTAGACCAGGCTGGCTTCAGACTCACAGAGATCTATCTACCTCTGCCTCCCGGGTGCTGGGATTAAAGTTGTGTACCACCACCACCTGGCTAGGGCTATGGTTTTAACGTGGGGAAATACCAACGTTTAATCTTCAAAACATGGCATATGGTAGATAAGAAAGGAAAATGAAAAGAGAGAGAAGGTTAGGACTAACAGTGTACACACTGTAGGGAATTGGAGTGAGCCACCTGGTCAGTTGGTGTTGCTGAATATCTAGGGTGTCGTGCACTAGTCTACATCTTCAGGTAAACCAGTGGTAGGTCACAAACCTTGTTATCAGTCTGTGTTCTGAAGGCAATCCAGGAGACAGAGAGTAGGTAATATGTACATAACGTGACAGCGTTGTTGAGCACATGGAGAATAAAGGAACCTAAGGATAGAGAGAAATTGTGACAGGTAGCAGTTAATATAGATGAGGTTTTGTGGATGAACTGGCAAGTGAGCATAGGGATAAGACAAGTGGTCCCACAGTTACCTGAGGAAAAGCCTTATCCTTGTAGAAGCGACAGAAACACAATGAGTCCAGAGGTAGGTATTTAGGAAGTATGGTGTGCTAAGGAAGAGTTATTCTACCTAGAAAAGCATTCTTGATTTGGGGGCCTCATTAATATGTTAATAAACCCTTCTTGCTTTAAAGAATGCTATTATTTTTCACGATTGTTAAAAAACAATGGAAAAATAAACAAGTCACCAGGAAGCGAAACAAAACAAAACAAAGCAAAGAGAAACACCATCTTTGGTTACCATGATTGCTACCAAGACTGCATCTGATTCTTTCCGTTAGCATCTATGGTCCTCGATGTCTCAATGTACTTTTCTTTTGGTTATATTTTCCGCTTTAAAATTATTAAGAAAACTTCATAAATATTGGATTAAATATAAGCAAATGCTGTGACTAGATACAAATCTTCTGTAGCTTTATATGACCCACTCTAAGCTGGGAGAGCACAATACACTCAACAAATACTCTGTTAGTCTGTGGACTATAAAGCAAGGAGCCATATTTACAGGCCTGCAAAGTATAGAAGATGGGTCCACGAAATTTTATATAAGGTTTTTATTTTATTATTTTATTAAAAGTCATGTAATCATGAACCAAAATACCCAGCTGCAGAGTGAAGATTTTATTTTAAAAAAAGGGGGCTTGTTCAAATAACCTGATTCTCTTCAGATTTGGAAACAAATGTGTGATTTGTTGCCTTCCAAGCACTGACCGGTGACAGACCCACAAGAACAACACTGAAGAACTGTGTGAGCTGATGTTGGCTAAGGAGAAAGCAGGGGTGTTTCCTGAGTACAGTTTTCATCAAAATGATTCAGTGGTAAACATGGAGGACAGAAGATCCTGCTCATGAAGATCAGCACCTTGATGCTCTTTGAAAGGCAATCCTGTTTATTCTTTGAAGGAATAAGAATGAAATATCAGATCGTTTTTGCTGGCACAGTTACTCAGGACCACGTCATGAGGTGGTATTGTTCACAGAACTATTCTGAGACAGAGGAAGTGGGCACAGTCAGGTGAAGGGGTGACCTGCTCGGGGCTATGAAGACATTTAGAAGCAGAAGTTGCATTTGTAACAGGCGGGGTAGCTCCAGGAAGAAAGGACTTAGCTTGGTAGAGAGCCAGGGGTGTGCCCTTTGCTCATTCTAACCATCTGTAGCTCCAGGGAAGTTTTCAGCTTCTTGCTTGTTCAAGATTTCTCATATTCCGATGTGAATATTTAAATTATCGTAGTTTTGGGTGTGCATCCTATGATGCAGTTTATACTTTTAACAGAGAACACTACCCATTCTCTATAGCTTAAAAGAAGGTAACTGAAGTGTTTGTAATGCTATAAGATGGTTTAAACATACAGGCTCTTTGTATGATGTTGAGCTTCACACATGTGAACATTTCAAAAGAACAATCCCCACATGGAACTCTGGAGATTCTCAATTGCAAGAGAGAAAACCTCACCAAACACCATGTAATTCAGAGAAGGACCAGTCTCCTGGACTCATGTCAATGCTGATGCCTTGAGTTTCTAATTTAATTCTGAGTGAAGCAAGCCTCAACTTAGTGCCCAGATCTGGAATTCCTGGGCAAATCTTTGAGGTCCCCTTGTAAAAAGGTAGCTTGTCTTGGAGCGACATACTGCTTCTGTTTTGATTAATGAAGAACATATAGAGAAAATGCTGACTCCACACATGACAAAGTAGAGTAAGCCTGTCAGTCCCTTGACGAGTGCCACGATGCTTCGCAGGTGAGAATGTGTGGGGGCCTTATTGCTGGAAATATTACTTTAAGGTGTGTTACTTTTGTTGATGTTGCATTTGATTAGCTCTGTGAAGCTGTGATACTGTGTCTGTCTCGACCACCTGATGATCTACTCAAGCTCTGAATGGCCAATAGCGAGGCAGGAGAAAGGACAGACAGGGCTGGCAGGCAGAGAGAATACTGTGGAGGAGAAAACTGGGAGAAGGGGTTTGGAGAAGGAGCAGAGAAGGAGGAGGGCATCAGGCGCCAGCCATCTAGCTGCACAACAATCTATGGAGTAAGAGTAAGATTCACAGAAGTAAGAGAAAAGGAAAAGCCCAGAGCCAAAAGGTAGACAGGATAATTTAAATTAAGAAAAGCTGGCAAGAAACAAGCTAAGCTAACGTCATGGTTATAACTAAGAATAAGCCTCCGTGTGTGATTCATTTGGGAGCTGGGTGGTGGGCTCCTCCAAAGAGTCCAAAGAATGGAATCACATCATATTATCACTACCCCTTACAATCAGCCTAAGGACCCAGACCTGGCAGTGGGACTGAACAAGAATGTTAGATCACTTTCCTCTACTCTATACCATTTGTCTATTGCTTCTACTTACAGCATTATACATTAAGACTGGGTACCAAAACCACAATAATTCCATATATTCAGTGTACAGTCACACACAGAATTTTCTTCTTCAAATATCTTGGTTACTAGTCAGATTATAGATTATAGAGACAAATATAGTCATACAATGTCAATTTTTTTGCTTTTGTTTTTTGATTTTTTTTGCTTGTTTTTCGAGACAGGGTTTCTCTGTAGATTTGGAGACTGTCCTGGAATTAGCTCTTGTAGACCAGGTTGGCCACAATGTCTATTATTTTTAATGACTGAAGCTCAGAGATGCAAAATAATTTATATGAAGAAACACGTATGTTTCACTTGAGTGGATGGATTTTTTTCTCTGTTGCTTCATGGCCAGGCTTGTCCACTTGGTCTGCAGCCCTGACTGCTCTCCTCAGACTACCTCTGGTCGCCAGTGAGGGCCTTGAGAGCTGGTTGGGAGAATCCCTGCTGGTGCATTATGTCCACAGTCCTTTATCTGTCCTCTCCAAGTGTTCGTGCATTCTATTAGGTAACAACTCTGCTTGGATCTCAGGCAGCCCTCCTTGATGGACTAGGTAAGATTTTTCCAGTATAACATACACACCACCACCTCTTTGTTCTTGGGTTTTCCTAAAACAGTAAACTATGCTAATTACTTTTCTTTGTAGGAGGGTTTGTATTTCCTACTCCCCCCTTCCTCCCTCCCTCCTTCCCTCCCTCATCTTTGTTACAGTCTCGTAAGTGGTTACTCACCCACCTCAATGATGAAACTTCCCGAGATTCTGGCTTTCAAATAAATGGATTTAAGAAACAGAAGGTGATCTATTATCACCCTTACTCCGAATTTCTATTCTTCCTATACATCACATTTTCAGATGAACAATTTTATGGAAACGAATGGAGTCTATGTGTTTGTTAATATGGTGGCATTAACTTGGCATTTAGCTCACCAAGCCGTTCAATAAGAAAGAATGGAAGTCTACTCATGAGCCTACATCAGCAGGGCTTGGAACTAGTGAGCACCACAAACACTCTCAGACAAGTGGAGGGGTTGAGAGGAGGGTCAACATACCAAGTGTATAAAGTGGCATTTCTCTCTGCCACAGATCAAGTAAAAACCCAGTAAGGTGGGTATTGCTGTCCAGAAACTGCCATCTGCTGACAGAGAGAGGGAAAGCCATGTTGGGTGCAAACTGGCCCCAGGACTCTTCCTGACATAAAGAGGACACACTGACACGCCC
This sequence comes from Chionomys nivalis, assembly GCF_950005125.1. NCBI lineage: Eukaryota > Metazoa > Chordata > Mammalia > Rodentia > Cricetidae > Chionomys > Chionomys nivalis. The sequence goes on from NC_080090.1 coordinate 80,774,633, forward strand.
TGCAAATCTTAGCTCATCAGCGCTGAGAGCTAGAATGTTTTTCAAATGTTTTGAACATTGAACTATTTACTATTATAGGCTATTTAGTTCATTATTATTAATTATTAGCTGATTATTGGCTCAGACATTCATGAGCTAAAAGATAGTATATAAAATAAATTTGTGTATACACACACACACACACACACACACAGAGAGAGAGAGAGAGAGAGAGAGAGAGAGAGAGAGAGAGAGAGAGAGAGACATACGAAGCTGTCAGGTAATAAAATGGCTGTTTGGAGCACAGATAATAAAATATCTATTTTAATATGATTTCTGAGAAGTAGTTACCCAAGGTCAGCATGTTCACTGTGGAAAGAGAAGGAAGTTGGGCTTTATCTATCTTCATTATGAACTCAAAGGCACAATGCCCTCAGTGGCGCTCACCCATAAGCAACTTGCATAATTAGTAACATTTCTTCTTTAAACACTTTTAATAGAGAATAAGGTGGCTAGATTTATTGGAATCACAGAAAAATATTGGTCAGGCATGTGCCCAGTACATCCTTGAAGCATAGACAACATAACCTTTGTATCTTATAATATTTTCATTTTCCGAATGTTTTAAACGTGAGTAGAGTAATTTGAATTCAGGACACAAGAATTTTCTAAACTACTTAAATTGGTAGGTTCTAGACCATTTGGCTCTCTGCAGAATTACTGCATTCATGCCATCGTGTGATTGCAAGCATGGTTTTGTCATAGGAAAAGGATGTAGAGATGTCAGCAATGGTTTCACAGCACTTCCTCCTTCCCTGCCTTTGCTGTCAGCCCCACTAGAGTCTTCACTTCAGTGGTTGGGGGTCACATGGGTAAGTGTTCAGAAACCAATTCACCCTAAGGATGGGAAATGGCTTTACTGCCACTGTACATATTGGAGGATCGAACCAACACTGCCTACGTGCTTCCTTTCTGTCTTCCAGAAAGTTCCATAAGCAAGATTTTAGAGACATAGTAGCTCCCTCCGCATCAGATTTTGAATCTATTTGCAGACACAGCAGGAAAATTCATGATGAAGATGAACGACTCTTCAGATTGTTATACATTAGATAGCAAATGGTATTAGCTAAAATCCTGGAAAAACATAAATCTTGACTGAGGGAAGCAGGGTTCAGGAAGTAGGGCTTGTAGAAAAATTATGCAGACTTTCAGTTCTGCATCATTTAGAGCTGTCTGCAGACTCGGACCCGAGCCAACACTTGTTTGCTCTGTGTCTTCTCTGTGTGGCCCTGAGTATGCTGTAAAATGCCACGCAGTGTCATCTCCTCTCTTTCCACAAAGATTGTTATGAAAGAGTAAACAAAATAAAGACAGCATGGCCGCTGACACTATAATCTCAATTTTTTAAATATTGAGCAAATCATAAATCCTAATTTTTTTGCACTCATAAAATAGGAATAATGTTAATGCCTTATAGATACTGTGAACGTCAATGAGAGGAGGAAGAAAACAAGTTTATTGAAGACACTTACGTGCAACCACACAGATGTATGATTAAGATGTATGGGAAGAAGGAGAATAAAATAGAAACATATTTAAAAATGTTAGGATGTAAAAGCTACCCAGAGAGGGAGAACAAGCTATTAAAATTTATCCCAATTTAATGAAACTGTAAATGACTGGTAAGAAAGCATCAGTAATTTGCTCTGGTTACTGTCTAGTGATGGACTTGAACTGAAAGTTGCCCGTCTCTTAGTCATTTCCCAGTATTGTGCAAACTGAGGTGTGGGGGTGTAAGAGAAGATGCAGAGGCAGGGTTAATCCACATCCCTAACCTTATTAACCTGGAGTTGTACTCTTATAACATGGCCTTTCAGAAACATCCACAATAACAGAGCCCCATCCCTGGGTGGCAGTGTGGAACAGGTGGCTGGGTGGTCCCTGAGACTGTCTTAAGCTTTCACAGGGAAGTGGTGACGTCACACTTTAAAGAATGGTCTGCCTGAAAAAGGAGCCCACCGTCCTCTCCTTCATCCCTCTGTAGTTTCTAACCAACCCCTCACAGGGGACACTTACTCTTCTTTGCTTCCTCCAGCTTGTCCTTGGCCCTTTTCTCTGCCTGCAGGAGCTGTTGGATCCCCTGAGACTGGCTGGTCATGGTGCCTTGCTCCAAGGAAGGTGACTTCTGTGGAAGCTGGGACACACAGGCCCTTTTATCCTCTGATGGATTACCCCACAACTCGGCTTGTTTTGTCAACAGCGAACACTTAGCTGTCTGTTCCAAACTTGCCTGATTGGACCAGCAAGTTGTGTGCCAAGGTAAGCCCAAGGAGGAATCCAGAAAAACAAGTTAGTCACCCCAAGAAGTTGACAATTCATTTGGTCTCTGACTTCACCTCTGTATAAACAAGGTAACTCTAATGGGTTGTTTGATTTACTTACAAAGGAATGGGAGAGACATTTTTCGGTATGCTAGCCCATCATATACCCACAAATACTGAGTCGCTGCTGAAATACCTTTCAGGCTGCAACCTTCCCCCGAGCTCCTTGTGTCTGTAATACTTGCCTCAGGCCTTTATCTGTCTCTGCTAGCGGAATTATTTGCTTGAGGAAAACAGATTTTCCCTCTTTGAGGAAGGGAAAAATTTCTGTCTTTGTTGGGGGAGCTCTATTCTCCTCCTGTCCTAGGCCTCAGGTGACAGGAAAGAAAGAACAAATGGGGCATATTGTGTCGTTCTCTTTCAATGCTTTGTTGCAGTTCAGGGTGATCTTACTACAGTGTCTAAACCAACAATAAGAGAAATTACACCACACACACTTGAGACTAATTTAAGCACTGCCTTTTCCATTACTTGGTGTCTATGTATGCCTATGGACAATGCACAATGGTGCCCTCATATTTCATCTGATTCTGTAAAGTAATGGACAAATGAGAAAGCCACTCATGGAAAAGAATGTAATATAATATTTGTATGTATCCCCTACTTTTATTGGAAAGAAGGGGCAAATTTCTTTTTAACTCAAACTATGATCTACAGATTGGCTTTTCATGGCCTTTGGCTTCGTAAGTAACACTTTCATCACCTGGTCTGTCAGGGTCAATTTCTTTCAATAAGCTCTTGGGTTTGAAAGCAAATTTAAAACAAACTGAGAGGTAAACCTTTTAATGTTATTTTTTCATTATTGTTATATATATATCCTAATTATTGATTCTTTGGGAATTTTACAACATGTACCCAATCCCAATTACTTCCCAGTCACTCCATATCCACCCCTCCCGCTCTGCAGCATCCTTCCCAAAAGAGACCTCTCTCTCCCCCAATTAATTAAAACAACAACATCAACAAACCAAACAAGAAAACCACTTTCTCCTTGTCTTTCCTGCCTTTCAACACTTCTTCATTGTCCTAGTGGCTTTGGGAGCTGTGGTGTCACGCAGTACACCCTTTTGTCTAATCATCCCTGCCCACAGCCCACAACTGTTCATTGCATTGAGTCATTGGTCTGATTCAAGGCCTCTGGCCCCAGGCACACCATTATCACTGGACCCCCACTGAAACTCCTCCTCACACATCCTGTGGTTGACCTGAGTCATGGAGATCCTGCAGCTAAGGCTGTCTTTCTGAAGGATAGTCACTTTTCACACTCCAGCAGGTTATAGATGGGGTAGATGCCAGGGTGGGTCAACACAAGGTCCAGGATGTGGTCCTGGGTTGGTCAATCTAGGCCGCGGGGACTGCCCATATCAGGTGAGGCATAGAGTCAGCTTTCCTATGGCCATGTCATTGGGGTTAGCTTTCCCATGCCCATGGTGACGGGGTGTGACTATATCTCCCAAGTGAGAGGTTCCAGCTCTTCCAGGAGGGTGTGGAGCCAGCTCTCTTGCTGCAGCACTCATGAGCGGTAGAATTGGCTATCCTAGGGCCAGCGAAGGGTGGGGCACAACCCTCAGACTTAACAAGCATGTTTCCTGTGGCTCCCTGTACTAACACACACTATGGACATCAACACGGAACCTAGAAGCAGGAGGGTCACAGATCGAGACATGACTCTGCTGTAACTAAGGACAGACATCACCATGGTCCTAGTGGCACACAGATCAGCATGGCCCTAGGTGTGGCATGGCCCTTGGACACCAAACATGGTCTCAGGTGGCTGACCAGACCCTGTACATGAGCATGGCCTTCAGTGGTTACTGAAATCATGAACATCAACTCAGACCCTGGCTGCTATAGGACCATGGGCGCAGACAGGACCCTTGGCAGCAGCCTGGGTCTGGACGTCATCACCATAGCGCCAGGTGGAGGCAAGCAGGCCACTCATATCAGCCTTTACTCACCGCCTTCTCTTCTTCAGTTCTGCCACTTTCCACAGCACATGAATGTTCTGCCCCCCCTCCTCTCCCATTTCTGCACCATATATTTGCTCATCACAATGGCACCTACCTGTGGATGCCCTGTGGATGCCCGTGGATACCCATGGATGCCTGTGGGTGTCTGTGGATGCCCATGGATACCCGTGGATGCCCTGTGGATGCCTGTGGACACCTGTGGACACCTGTGGATGCCCTGTGGATGCCTGTGGATGCCCGTGAATGCCTGTGGATGCCCATGGATGCCCGTGGATGACTGTGAATGCCTGTGGATGCTTATGGATGCCTGTGGATGCTTTCAGCCAGCCTGGACTGAACCCATGCTGACCCATGGATGCCCTTGGATGCCCTGTGGATGCCTTGTGGATGCCCATGGATGCCCTGTGGATGCCTGTGGACTCCTGTGGATGCCCTGTGGATGCCTGTGGATGTCCGTGGATGCTTGTGGATGCCTGTGGATGCTCTGTGGATGCCCTGTGGATGCCTGTGGACACCTGTGGATACCTGTGGATGCCCTGTGGATGCCTGTGGATGTTCGTGGATGCCCGTGGATGCCTGTGGATGCCCGTGGATGCCCATGGATGCCTGTGAATGCCTGTGGATGCCTGTGGATGCTTTCAGTCAGCCTGGACTGGACCCATGCTGACCTGTGGATGCCTTTTACCCACCTGAGCCAAGCCAGCCATCCTGAACTGTGAGGACCCAGGCTGGCCCGTTTTAAGGTTTTAAAAATTATTTATTTCATAATCTTTTCAAGTGTCTCATCTATACAGTGGCATTTCTGTGCATGTGTGTGTGTGTATCAGCCTTGGCAAATCTTTCCAAGGCAGTGAGCTTTTGTCTTGCGTGATCATTTTTTTCTTTAGATATACCACTGTATCATCTGATTTTGCCTCCTTCTCCTATTCTCCTTTTCCTCCTTATCCCTTCTAAAAAAACAAAACAAACAAACAAACCAACAAACAAAACCAAGGTCTCATGTAGCCAAGACTGTGGCCTGAGATACTCTGTTGGGTTAACTTTGAAGTTTTGGTTTCTCTGGCTCCTGAGTGCTTGGATTATACACATGTACAGCTCCACCTGCTTAATGCCTTTTGAGGATTGAAGCCAGAACTTTGAGTGTTCTAGACAAGCACTCTGTCACCCCAACCACATCTCTAGCCCCTTGAATCAACTTCTACACTGCTTAATTTTATGACTTAATATAATAATTAGTACAACCAGGACCTGCTTAATTTTATGACTTAATATAATAATAAGTACAACCAGGACAACGGCCTTGTAAATGATCATAGATATTGGTCAACACACATTCCAACTGAGTTTCTAGCTGTCTTAGACAATGGCACTTTTCATTAGCTGATGTGCTGTCAGTTGTTAGTTATTCTGTGAAGTGTGAAGTGGAGATGGTTATAAAAAAGCCATCTTGCTCTTAAGCTGGCAATTTTATTGAATATCTTAGCCTTCTAGAGAAAAGGTAGCTCACAGGGATCGATGTTAAGTCAGAGGGATCAGTAGAATAGTCTTCATGTTGTCTGGAAAATGCTAAACGTCCCCAAGGTTTCCCCAATCCTCAAAAAACTCCTCATTGGCCCAACCCTATTCCCTTCCACGTTGCCTTGTTCCATTCTTTGAAGTAAATCTGCATAAACCATAACCTAATTGGGCATGTATCTTAATCAGCTGGAGGGGGTCTTCCAGTCTCATATGTAAGAAAGTTCATGATGAACACACAGAGGACACTTAAGAGTTAGTGTCCCTGACAACATCCTAAATGACTGTGAGAGGAGGTTGGACTCTGACAGCGTAAACAGCTGGCAGGTAGATAAAAGCTTACACTCAGTTTTCCTCAGAGACCTGTGCAAACGGTTTCTTTCTGCTCAGAAGGGTCACTGCTTTCTTACCTCCCTCTACCTCCAGCAAATGGGGTGTCTAGTTCTTTATTAGCACAAATCCTCAATACGTATCAAAGTCCCTGGGATCTTCTTATCCATAAAGTTACCCCCTTCCTCCCCCTCCACACCACACACACAACACACACACACACACACACACACACACACACACACACACACACACACTACCTTCCAGGTTGCTCCGGTCTATAGGTTTCACTCTCTTTCCAGTCTGTTTGTTTTATAACTGGTAAGGTTTTTATCTTCTTCTGTTCTCCCTGCCATCTAAGAGGTAGTCACAGCAGCTTTGGACTTTCTAAAATGTCTTTGGTTACTCTACCTTCCCTGAGAGGTAGCCATGGCAGTTTTGAACTTTCCCAAATAAAGCTCTTCATCCATGAAGTGGCCTAGTTCAGCTTCCCACCACTCCCATAAAGTGATATGTATGATACTCACTATGGGACTAATTATACCATAAGCACATATGCACTAGGAGAACTCAGCATTGACATAATTAAATATTGGTCTGACAAAACTGTCAAACCTCAATCAGTATTCTATACTTAAGTTCTTGTAGTAGTAGTAGTATTAACAAGCTTTGAAACTTACATGTTAAATTAGAGAGAAGGGGTTTTACAGTTATTTATCGGGCCCTTTCAAAATACCTGAGATTTAAAGTGAACACGTTAATGGCAGAAATCACTAAATGTGCCCCTTTTATAGTCTCTAAGAAAGTTTAATCTTATGATAGAAGAGGTTTATCTCTCTCTTGCTTACTTAGTAGAAGAGTCTTACAGTCCATAAGCATCCACAACAATGAATGTTTAGAAAGATGCAAAAGGGGAGAACTGTGGGAAGTCAGAAAAGAGAAGGACCCACTCAAAATCGGAATCTAGGTGGACTTCCTCCTCTCAGACCCTCTCCATTAAGAAGAAAGTGTGTTTGGGGGGAGTGAACAGTCCACGTAGGAACAGAAGAAGGCCTCACATCTCAACCAGAGGTTTCGGGAAAAGCCAAAAGAAAGCACAGGGTCAGCACCATGTGGGCTTAAATTAATGCTTTCAGGCTATTCCGTAGATGAAACCATACTCATCCCCAGTGACAAACAAATAAGACAGTAAGAGCGAAGAGGTGAACAACTGAGAAGATGGAGACTGCTCATTGGTAGTGGAGACGGAAGCCTGGCTAGGGAACTGGCAGAGTGTTTATATGTCGCTCTACAGTGGGTTCTTATAACTGAGTCATTGCCTCTTTTTTCAATAGAAGACTAGTAGCCCTTATCATCAAGATCACTATGTAGTCAGACTTGATCGCCCGGATTGCCTGCTACAGCCTACTGGGAGCACAGTCATGTACCACCACACTTCACTTATTCTTGATGCAGTGTTCACTTGCAAAATCAAATATTTGCATAACAATAATGCCATAAAAGTGTCATCTGCCCATGACTTGAAGTTTGACTATGTTATCTGAATATCTCAAATCTGTAAAGAATCAGTAGATAAGGATTTCTTTTTCTACCCATTAATAAAATACCAACCTTATGCCAAATGCTGAGTTTATTTCTTTGCAGTCCATAATATGTCCATATTTAACATTTGAACCTCAGGATTTCCTTCACACATCTTGCATGATACTGTGGATGTGGATGGTTAGCATACATCGTACTGGCTTACCATAGAGTCAAAAGACTCTGTGTAGATCACCTGGCAACATAAGGGAAGGGGGGCATCTTGTTGAGCAGTTCAGGGGCCACTGTCTGTCACAGCAGGAAAAGCATGTTTGCTCTTGTGACAGGTGCTCAATGATCTTCATACTGTGGTGGAAGAAGGGAAGCAGAGAGAGCTACGTTAGACAGAAGGGCTGGGATATACCCCAGTGGCCTAGTCCTTTTCCTGGGTCCCACTTCTTAAAGGTTCTAGAACCCCTCAACCCCACTAGCTAGGGACCAAGTAGAAACACAGTCACCTATGGGGGGAAAATTCATGTTTAAGGCATAATGGTTTATAAAACACACAAATATAATTAATGATGTGCAAACTCACTTCCTCAGAATGGTTTTCTTCTGTAACGTTCTTTTCCTAATGGAAAACATAAAAAGCACTTTACTTTGGCTAAAACTAATTTGGATTAATTAAAATTCAATGTGTTATGTTCACAGCTTCTGGCACTATGAACTAGGTTATGACCTGTTCGAGGTTTCTGTCTGTGACCAGTTGGCCCATGGCTTTGGGCCTTTGATGCCACAGCATGAAGGGAGACCATGGTGTAGCAAAACTGCTTTCCACGTGGCTTAAAAGAGGGAAGAAAGAGAGAACTGAGAGCTGAGTGCAGTGTCACCTTCAAGGTCATACAGGTCTCTTCATATACCTACCTCTTTAAATTCTACCGCCTCTTAATAGTGCCAAGATGGAGAGCCAACTTTTAACACCTGGACCTTCTGCAGAACATTCCTGATGGAATCATTAGCAATTTTGAGTGACTTGTAATAAAATATCACACAAAATTATATTTGCTTTCATGTAAGTGCCTAATTCTTAACTGTTGCTCCTCTAGGGTTGTTCTTTAAGCACCTGCAAGTCTTTCTGTCTGTTCATTTGATCAGCTCTTCCCTTGATACTGACTCTATTGTGTCTTCTTCTGTTATGCAGAGAAATTAAACTAAATAATAATAGTTTCTTTAACTAATGTAGTATTAAGTAAGTTTTGGATTCTGTATTAATGTTAATGGTAGTCTCTGTGTTAGAATACTTCAAAAGCACAAGTTATTATTTAAGCAGCGAGGGTGGGAGCAGTGATGGTGGGAGCAGCAGGGAGCAGGGCTGGATGCAAGTGGGCAGGCTGGTGTAGAGCGCAGAGGGAGGGTACAAAGATGCAGGTATCTATGCCCAAATGAATGTGGTGCGGCCCCAACTAGCCAGAGCTGTTATGGGCTCTAGAAGCCCCATGTTGGGCGCCAAGTGTACGATGAATAACCAGACCAACTCAAGAACAACAGTTATATTTTTAATAATTGAAAAGGGGAAAACTCACACTAACAGAGTGAGGGGGTCCCAAATCTGAAATGGCCCTGCAAGCACAGTGTAGAGAGAGAGAGCACACCTTTCTCTCCTGTTTCTCTACCTGGCCTCCAGGCGGCCACACCCTAGCCAGATGTGATTGGCTGAGCTTCCCCATCATCTATTTCATACTGTTATTTGATTTTTTTTGGTGTAGTTGTGTTTCTCATAATCTGAAGTGATAAACTCGAGTGTTAGCACTACTTTTTCCTAACAAGCCAGAGAAGTAGATACAGAAATAGATGTGACAGTCACAGCCACTTTGAAAGAAGTCTATCAGTGCAGTGTGCATTTAGGCCCTTGCTCATTGATCCACTTTTCTAAATGTTTTCATACTTTATTCTGTTAACACAAAATACAAGAAGCTAAAAGTGATAAAGTTTTTGGAACAAAGACCACACCCTAGTGTTGGAAGATCTAGCACTGAATTTTGAAGGATTTGTTGTAAAAAAGCTCTTATTTGTGTTCACATTCACCTTGGAAACTTATCCCTGAATGTTCCGAATAGCTGTAAGCATAAATTTAGCAACTGCTCAGCATAGATCTAGTTTCTCTTGATTAAAGTTTCATTTCTAATCAGACTTCCTCTTATTATCTCTTCCGTATTATGTTTCAGCTTGTCTTATGATTCTTCCTCCTGCTATGTCAATTTGACCCTTGACTTGGATTGTGAAAATTGCGGTAAGGTCTGGTCTTCTGAAGCCCTGAAACATCAAGGGGTCTCATGACTGGGAACATCAGTCTTTAAACACGACGCTAAGACTCAGTGTGCTGTCCCTGCAGAGCCTAGCACCCTTCTCTCACTTCCCATGCTCACTGTTGTTGGGTAGTAATACATAAAAATATGCAAATAAGACACTGATGAGTTACTATTTTCATATTTCTATAATTAGATGAGGAAACAATGGTTACCATTTCTGTCTCCTGCTCTGATTTTCTTCTCTACTCTCTCCATCTTACTTTTCTACCAAACTGTGGACGTTCCTACATCTCCTTATTCAGAATCTTCCTTCTACCATGAATATTTTCCTTGCTCTTATTTGTCTTGGGATAAACCACAGAGCCCAGTTTTCATGACTAGTTTAGAGAATGATGTTTCTAGTTTCTCTTCATCCAAATTGGTCCCTTGTCCTTCCTATGGATATTACAGTATTTTCGATGTTGTAGGGCATATTTGAGCTTCCACTCACCAGCTATGAGCTCTGTGATGAAATGATTGAGAATACCCCTGAAAGGACTCTGTAAGAATCATTTAAAGAATTACATTGATACTTTCATTCAGGTGAAAACTATATAGAATTACATTTCTTATCAGACATTTAAATGGGCAGGAGCCAAACTGCATTTTAGGGAAACAAGACACTCTGTATAGACTGAAATGATCAGCATGAGTTTAACAAGAGAAATATGTTGAATACACAGAAATATATTAATATACAGAAAAATGTATATAACATCATTCTCAGATCTTAAAAGAATTACCCCAGCTATGCTGAAATTATACAATCTCCTAACTAGACCCAGCACAATCAGATATATGTGTGTGTGTGTGTGTGTGTGTGGTGTGTGTGTGTGGTGTGTGTGTGTGTGTGTGTGGTGTGTGTGTGTGTGTTATGTATGTATATATGTGTGTGTGTATATACACACACACACATATGGTTCCTTGAATAACTCATTGCTTTTCTGTTTTCCCCTGAGGCCTATAAAGCATGGCACTCATTTATACCTTCTATTTATCAGTTTTAAATACTCGCCCTCTGCTTATCACCCAATGATTGCAAAGCTCCTGCCCCTTACTTCGTCATCAACTCCTATAGAAATGACGGCAATGGGAAATAGAACACTGGGATTCCAAGAGAAATTTCACATGTAGTTAAGTGGCTGAGTTATTCAAGATGATAAATAGATTCAGTTGAACTGAATATTTCCTTGCTGTCCCCATAAAGAACCAGGAAGTCACCATTTCTGGCCCCAGTTCGGCTCCTCCTCTTTATGTTTAATAGCTCCTATTTGTCTGATGAAGCTCCATTTTGATCCTGGAGATGTAGAGTGCATTGGAAATCTTGGCAATGTACTCTGCCAGCATTATTTAGGGATTTTTACATAAGCTCATTATCTTGCCTAATCCTGAGTCTGTTATATTGTTACCTAAGTTCTACTAAGGTACGTGCTTAGGCAAGAGGAAGGAGGCCATGATCTTTCAGAGTCCAGGTGTTCACAAGGTAGGCAAGCACCACCCTCTTCGCCATGTGTCCACTCCCAATCGAGTGATCTGAAAGGCTCCACTCGTGTCCCTCAGGCACGAGTACAATCATTCTGAAATCATGACATTTTATTGGACCTGTTGTTCTCCTTGGCAGCCCACTTTTTATTTCTCCTAAAAGTTGGAGTTGCCCTGGATTCAATCTTTGGAGCAATCTTATATTGTTATCATTTTTTATGGTTGTTTTGTTTTATTTCTGTATTTACTCCATGAATTAACTTACCTAATGCTATGTGTTTAAATGCCATCTATGTCTGTGTTGAGCTCACATCCCCTTGGACATTAACTGCACCATAGACTTGTATGACCAAAGTGACATCTGAACATCAGCATGACTGTTCACTGTCCATTTATCTTAAACAATGGTGGATTTTCATTTCTTCCTTTTCTTCAGGCCAGACTTCTTAGAGTCATTTTCCTCTTGCTATATCTAATTTCAGAAAAAAACCAAAAGCAAACAAACAAACAAAATGACAACAGCAACAAACCCAAACCTGCTGAGCCTCCTTTGAAAATAGAGTCAAATCTGACTTCTCGCCTTTCCCACTGCTTCTCAGTCAGAATCCCCATGGCCTCTTTAATACCAATGCCACAGTCTCCTAAGCAGTATCTGCTATCATTCTTGTCCTGTTTCCAGTGAAGTGCTGAGAATAAACCTGCTACAACTATTTACATGAACTCACACCTCTGCTTAGGGCCTAATACTGACTATCTGACCCATGTAATGGTCAACCATTTCCTTACTAAGGCATCAAAGATGCCCACTGATCATTTCACTCAAGCCATGCTCCTTGCTCTGTCCTCAACATACTGGGCACACAGACACATTTCTGGGGCATCCACAGGGATTGCCTTCTCCCCGTGTTCATATCCTGACTCAGAGATTTTCCTACCATTCCATTCAAGACTGCAAAGCTCTTCCTCTCATTGTGGCCAAGCCTAAACAGTAAGTAACAAATTCTTTGTTAATTTTTCTCTGTAGCTATTATCACCATCTCAAATTCTATTGCATTTATTTCTTCTGTCTGTCCCCTCTCATAGACTACTACATTCCATAAAAACATAAAGTTTTGTTCTCTTTAATTCATCGATTTATTGTCAACATTTTGTACACAGCCTATAAAACTGTAAGGAGCTCAGTGACTATTATTGGATAAACAACTGAATACCCAGGCTACCCAGGCACACAAAGTGACCACATAGCCAATTGTCCTGGTAATAAATGTGGGCATTTGTGTACAAGAGGCTTGTGCAAGCTTTTAGTTAAATATTTATACCACCACGCTAACTCTTTCCTCTTTTTTGTACCTAGAAGCATGATGAGATAGGAAAGGGGAGGGAGAGCAGAAGTAGAAAGATAACAAAGAAAGAGACATTTTAATAAATTATTTGAGTCACAGTTTCTCTAACTAGAGAGGAAATGATTTTTAACTCTTCCCTATGTAATTTAATCTTTGAATTAATTTTCAATTGCATCTAAAGTATAACATAATGATATTTATTCCAATATCTTATGTTTTTATCATATCCCTTAATCTTATATCTCCTTCTCTGGAATCTAAATGACAGAAGGAGAGAACCGAGTTCTGTAATCTTCCGATTTCTACATGTGCTTTGTATCATATACACACCCACACACAAGACAGATGGATGAGTGGATAGATAGATAAATAGATAGATAGATAGACAGACAAATAGGCAAATAGATAGATCGATAGATGGTAGATAGATGATAGATGATAGATAGATAGATAGATAGATAGATGATAGATAGGTAGGTAGATAGATGATAGAGAGATAGGGAGCTAGAGAGATAGCTATAAATAGATAAATAGGTAGGTAGATAGATGATAGACAGATAAATAGGTGGATAGGTAGATAACTAGATATAGATAGGTAGCTAGGTCATAGATGGACAGATAGCTGATAGATGCAACAACATTATCATTGAATGTCTATCTAAAACCTTGCATTTAGCCCACTGCTGTGCTACCCCCACCACCACTCAAATGCTTGTTATTTTCTATCTTCTCCAAAGAGATTATCATTCTAGAGTTTACATTTTTATAACAACATACAAAATTTTCAGTAACAGTTTTCTTTTCAAGAAAAAGGCAGTTTCCTGCAGAGTAGTAGTGCTTTGTAAAAATACTTTAGTTTGTGATTTATTATAACATATCACAAAAGTCTTCCCTTTGGCCTAGTTTTGATATTAGATCTCTTACCAATTTTCAACTATGGAAAATGTTTGCATGAGCTAAAATATATCACCAGGTCCTGTTCTGAACAGAGGAATGTCACTAGCAGAGAACTCAGGCTAATGAACAATCTTTCAACAGTAATCAGAAGAGATCTGAGGGGGTGGTCTTCCATGTTCAAAGAGCATGCCAATGGGAAGGGCAGATTCCAGTGCTGTGCTCTGATATGATTTATATCTTTTTACTTACCACAAGCATACCACTCCCTTGTTCAAGACAAGCAGAACAGCTCTTTTAATCCACTTGTATTTCATTCATCATTGTTTCAAAAAGGTTGAGTCCCCGACAGGCTAGCCATTAGCAATAGGGTCCAAAGACCATGAGACTGAGCTCCAATTCTCCTGTCACTGATAAGCTCTGTGATCTTGGGCACGTTACACAGTCTCAACTATGAGATAGCACAGTGTCCCACTCATAAGACTATCTTGAAGATTAAATTCATTCAAGTGTGAAAAGTTCTTGTTATACAGCAAACTCAATATATCTTCACTGTTGTCATTAGTCACTGGAAGAGGCAAAGATGAAACCAGAAGGTTATGCAATTTTGATATGGCCTAAGTTATTGCAGTGATTTCAACTTTCACACATCTGAACTTTGCAATTTTTCTCCTGAGTCAACATCACACAATCTGATGTAATTTGATGTTATGCATTGCAAAGAAGAAGAAAATTCTCACTGAGTCTGGAGAGACTGTGTACATTAAACAGTCTTTGTTTCTACTGAACATGGAACCGCCTGATCAGTCCTTATCGGAGCCTGTCAGGAGGCCTCACCGAAAGCTTTAAACATTTTCATAAGCAGTCATACGGTTATAGTACAGTCCTCTACATTCTGGCTCTCATACAGTGGACTGAGCAATCTCTTCAACCAGGAAACAAACAATACCCAGAAAAGCCACATGGCCCTTGTCCATCTAAGTCATCTAATATAGAAGATATTTTTCTTGAATAACTGCTCAGTGGTTATTTTCTTATGGTACATTAAGCACATATGTGTCCATGCACACATACCTCTCTCTCACACATACTCATACATCCCCAAATGTGCACACACATTGTACAAGCACCACACAGATACACACACTCTTCCCACACTGGATTTAGTTTTTGATGACACTTTGGCTGAACTTCTCCTTCATCTGCAGGACTGTATGTTTTTCATCTTTTTTTTGTTATCAGAGAAAATAGGTAAATTATGTCTGTTAAAATAGCTGGCATGTTGAGAATTCTGAACAAGCAGTAATTATCAATGTCAATTGCTGGAATTGTAGAAATGAAGGCGAAATGGTAGCATTCAGAGATGACTGAGCTGGACCTGCAGCTTAAGGAATTGCTGTAGGTCTGAAAATCTATAGCTTGTCTGCATTGGGATTTGAATGAGTGAGTACTCTTTGAAGCCTTATAAAGCCTTGAATTTGTTGATTCAAAATGTAATGATTCAGATGAGCCAGGCTAAAATAAATATATCACAAAACCAAACCAAACCATGAACGTTGGAAAGTGTTTGTTCTGAATAGGGTTGGGGATAGATGAGACAGAATTGGGGATTAGACTGTTCATAATGTATTATGTAGAGACATGAAGTTGTCAGAAAACAACCACCACTTCTGTGGCCAATAATTTTATGAACCCTGAAGTTTAGAAGCAGTTACATAGACCAAAGGAAACAGCAATAGGAAAATTATGGGTCCATCCTGGGAAATCCATTTCTTCTGGTCACAGCTCACTGGGTTTTGCTAGTCATCTAAAGCAGTGACTTAAGTTATTATATTATATGTACTTCTTTATTTTGAAGATTAAACAATGTAACAGGGCTAATGTGGTAGACTTATGTTTAAAATTAACCCTTTATCTTTAAGATTTCTGTGTCACCTTAAGAAATTAACAGGAAATATATTATTTTATTTAAAACATTTTAGGTCAATCTGAAGATTATAAAAACATGTCAGAAAATAATTTTCCCTATATCACTTTTCTGAGATACAAATTAGTTAAAATGACTGTTCATAAATTGGCAACTGTATGGTAGAAACAGAAATGGAAAACATCTTCTCGTGTAATCTCAAAACTAGAAAAGAGTATATGGTATGGTATCAATGTATCAGTATAGCACTTGACAGCTTGTAAATCAGTGTTATATGTATAATACACTTAGAGTATCATAAACCACTGAGGGATAGACAGGAATGTTATATCCATGTTCTATACTAGTTATATACATGAAGAAATGAAGACTAAGGAAATAGGCAATTTGTCAGAGTCCTTCGGCTTTCATGGGTCTTTAGGGTCAGGATTTGGTGTTTACTAGGAATCTGATTATTCTTTCTTCTATGCTCTTGTACTCATAAGAAACTTAAGAATAGCATGTTTGAGGTTTGGTATAAAGAATACCCAACTAAGGAATACATCCCTCTCAAAATTCATCAATCCTGTGCTTATGCTTAAAGCCAAAGGATGGTACATTTTACCACAGAAACACTTGCTTATGCATGTTCAATGTTCTCATGATAGTGAGAAACTGGAAACAGCCTAGGTGTTCATCAGTAGATGGACAGTGAAGATGTGGTGCTTTTACACAATGGGGGATATTGGAGTGGTAGAATTAAACATGGGAAAGAGAAGGAAGGAGAGGTAAGGTGGAAATGGGGAGGCAAAGCTGAAACGAAGTGCCATTTGAGGGGTTATATGGTAACCCATTACCGTAGAAGCTTCTCAAAATATATACATATATGAAAGAAATACAAATAAAGTCACCAAGAACCACAGAGATGATGCCCCAACTAGACTTTTCCCACAACGGCTAGTGCCAAGAATGGGTTACATCTAGTTGAGTTCTTGGTCAAAGATGCTCCATGGGAACCCCCACACTATTCAGGTTTATTGGTTGCTCTCAAAAAACTGATGATAAGGGCTGGTTGCTGAAGCCAGCACAAACACATCTCATTAATAACAGAGAAGTTGAGTTGGTGCTAATTAGAGCATTTCCTTCTACTGACTAGTGCTCATGTACTAGAAGGCACTCTCCATGCTACCTGAGGAGAAAGATAGCCACCAACCTATCTATAAAACCCTTCACTCCACAATGGTGACCACCTGCCTGAATGATATGCTGGTACAATAGAGCCACAAACATTTTGGGAGTGATTCAATCTTCTTCTCTGATTGGATTTAAGACCCACTCCTCTAGATTGAATCTTTGCCTAACTCTGCTTTGGTGGCCAAAACCCTCAGATTAGATAGGCCATGGGCTTGGGGGAAAATTAAATACTAGTGTTCTTTTAAAAGAACATTGAAATAAAATTACTGTAAATGACATTCTTCTATACCCATAGATCAATGGTTTGCTCAGCCATAATCAGAGAAGCTTCTTCTTATCATAGACGACAATTAACACAGAGACTCCCAAGTGGGAGATGTACAGAGAGTGAGAGACTTTGGAGCAGCCAGTCCTAAATGGGATGTCTTCATCAATTCCCTCTCCTCAGGGCTGAGGGAATGATGTGGAAGAGAAAGCAGAAAGATTGTAAGAGTTAGAGGGTGTGGAAGATACCAACAAAATAGTGTCTTCCAGACACAACGAGACTGATGCACACATAAACTAAAAGAGATCGTGGCAGCACACACAGGGCCTATGCAGGTTGAAGTCAGACAGGGTCTCAGTTTGGAGAGGGGAAAGTGTAAATGAGCTCCTGTCCCTAGCTAAGAAGCTGCAGCCAACTGATATCTATGTGTAAATGGAAAATTAGTGTTTTCTAATATAGTCTCGCTGGGTATATTAACCGCACTTAAGGGTAGCTAACTCATAATTAACTCAATGGTATTTTGTAGACTTTCTTTCTCATATAACTTTGAGCATTTCTTGTCTTATGGGTCTTTTGTTTGTATATTATGTTTTCCAATTTTATGTCTTTATAAAGTTGTGTGTGTGTGTGTGTTGTGGGGAGCTGCGGGCTGACGTTCCTGCCACCCAGCTCCCTGGCCGCCTGGCTAGCTTATGCCCCAAAATAACAACACAAAAACTGTATTCTTTTAAACACTGCTTGACCCATTAGCTCTAGCCCTTACTGGCTAATTCTCATATCCTGATCAACCCATCTCTAATAATCTGTGTAGCACCAGTCTTACCAGGAAAGATTCAACATGTCTGACCTGGTGACTTGCTTCATCCCGTCTGCCTCGAGAGGAGCTGCCCTGCATCTGAGCTCACTTCCTCTTCCTCCCAGCATTCTGTTCTGTTTACTCCACCCACCTATGTTCTAACCTATGAGGGCCAAGCAGTTTCTTTATTATAATTAACCAATGACCTTCCTCCATCATGTCTGTGTGTGTGTTTATGTGTGCCTATGTGTTTCTTGTGTTTTCTTTTTTTTGAAAAATTCTGGTATTTTTCCCCCTGTCTACTTACTAAATATAGAAAGGAAGATGGAGTTGGGTGGATGGTCATAAGGATAAGAAGATCTGGGATGAGTTGGGAGAGAGGAAACCATGATTGGAATATATTGTATGAAAAATATTTTTAATTCTTTGTTTCTTTAGTTTTTAAAAATGATTTTTATTATTATTTTATTTTACAAAAGAGTCATAGACAGCCCCTGCTTTCACTGTTAGGGATCCCACAAGAAGACTAAGTTACACAACTCTAACATGTATGCAGAGAGCCTACGTCAGTCCCATCCAGGCTCCCTGATAGTCAGTTTAGTCTATGGGTTAAGTCCAGGGTAGTTGATTCTGTGGGTTTTCTTGTGGTATCAACTGACCCCTCTGGCCCCTACAATCCTTCCTCCCCATCTTCCTCAGGATTCTCTGAGTGCTGTCTAATGTTTGGCTTTGGGTCTAGAAAAGCATTTTTTTCCCAGTAAAAATAAAGATAAAAAGAATAACCAACTATTCTGCAGGGCTATGTTTGTAGGCATTTATATGTTTCTATGTGCATCTGGTATCATTAGCAATTAGAGTTTCCTCTTCCTTTCATCTCAGTGAAGAAAGCTACAATAAGTTTGTCAGGGAATCTGAAGATGCAGAGCCCTAGAAGGATGCTTTTATGCTAACTAGGATTGGGACTTCTCACTGCTGGAATACTGAAAAGGATCCTTCCAGCAGTTTTTTGAAGCAGCATGTTCTCAGCTAGGGGTAATGGTTGTTCCTGTGCTACTTAAGGCATCACAAGTTTGGGGAGGACTGGGTGTTTCCCAGCCTGTCTTTAAAGAGAACTGAGACTGTTTTACATGCCATTGGCCCATAACCTCCCATAACTTCCCTCAGTAGAAACTCATGGGGAGGAAAACAGAGGGTGTGTTCCTCTTTCTTTCCACATCCCCCTCCAGAATACTATTTTATGAACCACTATATCTTATAAAGTACTCCTAAATGTTCTCTTTGTTGAGTTCCTTTAATGAGTATATGGGAGACAGAAAGAAGAACACCAAATGTGTCTAGTGACTGATGGCCCTGAAGGATGCTCAGGAAACCTTCACCATAGGACGTCATGCAACCTTTGCCAGTCTCTATGTGCTCTGCCTGTTTTCTGAGTCTTCATCTCCTTTTGGCTAAAACCCACCTACCATATCAGGTGGAAGAGCATGCCAGAAGAATGTTGAAAAACATTAGGGAGTAGGCTGGGGAAGTAGGCCTGTTGGTAGAGTGTTTGTTTAGCATACATAAAGTCCTGAGTTTGGTCCTTGGTACTGTAGGGATCTAACGTGGTGGCACACAGCTGTAAAAGGAGGACAAGACAGAAGGATCAGAAGCTGAAGGTCATCTTCCATCACAGATATAATCAAATATAATTTGAGGCTCTCTGAGCTACATGAGATCTGGAGACTCTCTATATCTTTCTATGTTCGCTGTCTCTTTCTCTGTGTCTGTCTGTGTCTGTGTCCATGTCTGTCTGTCTATCTGCTCTCTCTCTCTCTCTCTCTCTCTCTCTCTCTCTCTCTCTCTCTCTCTCTCTCTCCAGGACTATGGATGGTTTGGATGTTAACTGTTCCATAAAATCACATATATAAAGACTTTATCACTAATCTATAGCACTATGGGGAGATGGTGGAACCTTCAAGAATGGGGTTTATTTAACAAAGGTCATCAAGGGCATAGTTTCGAATGGGTGCAGGAACTCTGGCTCCTTTCCATCTCTTTCTATTCTTCCTGGCTGCCATGGGAAGAGCAGCTTTGCTCTGTCACACACTCTCCACCATGCTGTGCTTCTTGAGCACAGGCTCAAAGGTAACAGGACCACCATGGACCAAAATAACCCTTTTTTCCCTATGCTGTTATCACCAGTATTTTGCCACAGTGATAAAAAGTTGACTAATAGACAACATTAGTAAAAGGACAGTAAAGACCAAAAGAAGATTTCCAACCAAGCTGATGGATACAGGTTGTGGTATAGGAAGAAGGAAGTAGGAAACTCAGTGGTACAGAGTAGAAGTAGCGTTCACATCGAGAAATGGGCAGATAATGCAGGGCTGGGCCCATCTTCTTGAATGGCTTCCTAATCTTGCCATAATCACATAATTCACCCCTCTCTTTCTTACATTAAATACTCATGGTATTGTTTAAGTCCAAGGCATTCTCATATAATCTATAATCTACCAATCTGATCAGCTAGGTTGCCCATATAAAGGCTGAGGCTGCTAATTATCAAACACCGAAAAGCAAACCAACCCACCTTGGAAGCCACAGCACATAATACAGTAGCTGGTAGCGGCACCAACAACTCCTGGAACATGACTCGCTAGCGCAATGTGAAATGATCTATCAGTATAAATACACACTGAACATTCCAAATATCAGAATAAACCCTTTAAATTGATTATAAAATAAAATAATAGTGTTTAGCAATATTGGATTAAATAAAGTCAATTAATATTTGACTCATCTCTTATTTTTCCTATTTTAGATTTATTTTATTGATTTCTGTATGAAGGCTTTGCCTGCATGTTTGTATGTGCACCATGTGTGCAGCTGATACCTGCAGAGGTCAGAAGAGGGCATTGGAGAGAACTGAAGTTACAAATAGATGTGAAACATCACGTGAGTACTGGGAAGTGAATACCACACAACCACAATAGCAACAAGTGCTCTAAGCTACTGAGCCACCCCTCCATAATTTCTTTATTTTTCAGATGAGACCACTATTTCTTTCTCCACTGAAACCTAGTAGTATTGTGGGGATTAGATTTGACATATGAAAAGCACCTAGAGAATATCATGGATATAGAAAATGTTAGTTGTTACCATCTATCTTTCCTATCTATCATCTATCTATCTATCTATCTATCTATCTATCTATCTATCTATCATCTATCATCTATCTATCTTCTGCTTATTGATTGATTCACATAATCGATGCAAGCCGTAGTTGCAACAAATCTGTTGCAGAGCACCAAAGTGTCACAGAGAAGCCTTGATTATCACACAGCATCTTCATAAGAGTTTCTTTTATCTTCTTTTGTTTTAGTAAAAATATTTTAATGATATACAATTACAAGTAGTAAATACAGAGTGCACTAGGAGTCTTTCTGTTGTTCCATCCAACCCCTGTAGCTACCAAAAGCCTGAGAAGTAGTTTGCTGATCTTTTGGAGTAATAATAATTCAATTAGTTTCAAGCTAACGCCACAGTCATTTAGAAGTCTGAGCTCCTTTTAAACATCTTTATTTCATAACACTTGCGACAGAAAAGGCACAATTCAGGACCCAGCAGGTAGGCCGGCACTGTGTAAACAGACATACCATACGTCTCTGGTTGTTTCTTTTTTTTTTTTTTAATATTTATTTATTTATTTATTTACTTATTTATTATGTATACAATATTCTGTGTGTATGCCTGCAGGCCAGAAGAGGGCACCAGACCCCTCTACAGATGGTTGTGAGCCACCATGTGGTTGCTGGGAATTGAACTCAGGACCTTTGGAAGAGCAGGCAATGCTCTTAACCTCTGAGCCATCTCTCCAGCCCCTCTGGTTGTTTCTTGTAAATAAGAAAATACACTGATGTGAGCAGCTTAATTAATTAGACTCGGAAGCTTATTTATGTGTGTTTTCTTTTATTAATTTCTTCTGCTAAGCTTCCTTTAATTATCTTAGAAGTGAGCCTGAAGCCTGTAACTTATAAACTCACATAAAGATGGGAAGAGGAAAAACTTGTTGTGAAATTGAATGGCAGCCATCAAAAAAAGAGAAAAGGGAATAAAAGATTGCACTTCTTCGTGTGTTTATGTTATTGACTTAAGGCATCGGGAATGTTCTGTCAGCTAGAGAGAGAACACTGTCCATAAGTGCTTGCATAACAAGCAGAGGATATGAGTCAGATCCCTGGAACCCACACAGAAGGCAGACATTGCAGCTTCTGCCCACCATCACAGCCGAGAGAGAGAGAGAGAGAGAGAGAGAGAGAGAGAGGTATACATAGCGCATGCATAAACAAATGTGAACATGTAAATAGAGAACTTTTGAAAGTTCATCCTATTGGGGTCGCTGTCATTCCAATGCTTGTGAGAAGGGCTTTTAATGACCAGCTTTACAAATGTTAGGTGAATGTAATGAATATGAAGATGATCACAGGATTGGGGAATTTGATAGCTCAAAATAGGGGACTTCAGTACAAAACTTTAGCCTGAAACAACCACACAGTTTTTAACCCGGAGGAAGATTGAGTGATAACTCTTGAAAACTGTAAATAGCAATTAGTACTAAAGTGATGAGTATCACATAAACCCATTATCTCATGATGATCTCATTTTTACCTGGGCCTGAAAGAACACCAGGACACGTTTATCATCACACCATCCTCATCTGTAGCATCTGTAGATCTTTCCCTGTGTGTCTACAGTTCTATATGTAATCTTCTAAAGCGATGCTCTGACCTGTGTTATTGTATCATCAATTTATCTAAGGTTATTAGTTCTTTAAGGAATGTTTTCCTGCCCTTCTTCACTTGTGTTATCCCAGTGCTTGCTGGTGTCCTTGACCTGTACAAATAAATGCTTAATAATCATTGGTACATGAATGCATGAATAAACATAACACAGTTGTGTTCTGCTATCTCCAGGGTCATTATCAAATACTTCATTCTAATTTACTCCCCAATTCTAAGACTAGGAACAGGAGGAGGCAATTGTGCAGAGCTATGGGGTTTTAGAATCAAATAATTTTGTTTCTTAGGAAAGTAGCAAGACTTTTGAGACTTTTCTTCTCTATAAAATAGGGAGTGAAGTATCTACATTATAAGGTAACAATGAGCTTTAAAATTCAATATAATGAATTTTCAAAAAACCATTAAGTTACATGGATTCCAGCATGGGCACTATTCTCATTCATTCAGCAAGTATTTCAAAGACTATCGAGATCAGTGGTCCAGCCTATGGCCTGAGGTATTGTGGATGCTTTTGGTCATGTTGTCTTCAGAAACCATGTGGAAGTTCATGATTCATGTTGCCACTGGTGATAAACGGCAAGGAGGAATCTTTTGCAATGGTATCCATGACTGCAGACTCACAGTTGAGAACGAGAGACATAGAAGGATTCTGTGACAACCCCTCCCCACCCCCAATTCCCAAAAGAAACCATCAAGACAGGAAGTCACTGATGAGAACTCTTAAAAATTGTGACAGGGATACTGAAGTGTAACTTTTCACAGTTGATGACTTCTTGCAGGGATGGGGATGGGGAAAAACTCGGTTTTTTCAAAGGGGCTTGCTATTGGGAGTTTGACCATGCTTCATACGGGCAACGCAAATTGGAGTTGGTATATAGCTTTTTCTATTTCTTCTTTTTTTTTTTGGCGGGGGCTCGCAAAGGTGAGTGACAAACCAGGGAAGACTGGAAAGTGAGTGTGATTGTGATTGGGGTGCATTATGTGAAATTCCCAAGTAATCAATAAAAATGCTATATTGGAAAATCTCTTTAATTTATATAAGTTGGGATTTATATACACAATGTATATCATGTATCTATAAATCACAACTATAAAATGACTTTTATGAATCTAAAAAGTCCTTAAAGAGGTTACAAATGAATCCAATAATGAAATCTATGAAAACACAAATGATAGAATGACATAGAGAAAACAGTTCAAGATATGAAAGAAGAAATAGAATCGGTAGAGAAACCCGGACTGAAAGAGAACTGGAATGAAGAATCTTGGGTCTTGTGTTTTTCTGGGATTTCTATGTGTGTGTGTTTCTCATGCTTTTCCTTGAGCTCTTTTGTCTTCCCTTTGCTTTGTCCTATACTGACTTGTTTATTTCTATCTTACTTTATTTTATTATTCCTTAAATGCCTCCTTGTTTTCTGAGAAGAGAGGGATGTGGATCCAGATGGGAGTGGAGGTGGGTTGGAACTGGGAGGAGTCGGGGGGAGAGAGGAAATAGTAATCAGTATATATTGTATTTCAAAATCTGCTTTCAGTAAAAGAAAAAATTATAATAGTGGGGATGGCGAGATGGTTCTTGGGTCAAAGCCCTTGATGCTGATCCTGAAAGCCTGAATTCCACCTCTGAGACATAGTGGAAAGTGATCAAACGCTCAGAGTTGTCATCTGACCTTCACATGTATGCCAAAGCATGTGTGTACACAACAAATAAATAATAATAAAAGTTTAATATTGATCAGGTCATTAAAATTATCACAACAGTCTAAATATTTTGGCAGGGTGGCCTGCCTGTGATGCTGTCTCTTTTTTCCAGGGCACCCCTTTTCTGGGGCTCTGTTCTGAGCAAGTAAACACAGTGAGACAAAGTACAGGGGAGGCAGGTGACTGTGGCCACTGTTTCTGAAGGATCGGTGAGAACATAGCCCATCTTCTGATGGAAGATAGCTTCTATTCTCCTCCAGATGTTCCCAGCATAGACTCCAGGGGAAATACTCAGAAAAAATAAAGTAGCCATTTCTCCAGTCTTCCTTATTTTTATTTTAGATCCATTAAAGAAAGATAAGTATTTAACACAAAGAAAACCAAGCACCACCATGGCATAGGCACCAAAGCTTTTGTTTCATGTCCCTTCTGCTTCTATTGCCAGATGACCTTAATTTACTTTAAAGTTCTGTTACCTTAGTCCTGACAAGGGCTAGGAGACAAACTGAAGCACAGCTCACCCCTCGTCACTCAATCTGGAAAATTCTAAGTGTCCAAGTTCTAAACCCAAGACTTTAGAGAAGCTCAGGGCTCTTTTAAACCAGCAAATTAGAAAACATGAGATCCAGAGGCATGATTGTACCTTTACCTTTCTAAATATTCCCCCTTCCTCTCTCATGCACAGGTCAATCCCAGGGACTATTTCTGAAGTTACTTTCTTCTGGCAGAAATTCTGCTTTCTTAACTAAGCAGAAATGAGAGCTGCAGTTAGAAACGGCCACAGAGAACAGAACAGCAGAAATTGAAACATATGTCCAGAGACATCTTCTGCTTGTTTAGCTCAATCAGAAAATATTTAATATTGATCATTCTAAGAGACTAAGAGAGCTTAAGTTAAATAGGGGAAAATGTTCTTTTGTTCAGGGATTTGTGCCGATGTGGGTTACTGAGCTCATTGGATGCATAAGACAGGAGGAAAGGATACATTTTATTTTAGCTCCCCTAAGTCTCTCTGTCCCATCTTTATTAATTCTGTGTCCATGTCTATCTCTAATTATTACCTCTGGCTCTGCTTCCTCTCTCCCAATTTCTACCTTCCTCACCCAAAGTTGAGTTCCAGGATTATTTGCTGGGAATGAAATGTGATTCAAAGAGTCCTCTACTGAATAACATTGGACTGATTTTTAGGACCAATTGGTCTATTTGGGTCAGTCATCAAGTTGGTCTTAAGCAAGTCTAAGAAGTGTGATTATTCCAAGGTAGTCCTTATCTGAATTCTTAGAATGCAGAACCATATTTCTCCCTCCGTAATGTTTGTTTTGGGACTTGTTTGAATGTAGTTTGCTGATATGGTTTGGCTAATCTGAAATAGGTGAAAGATGGAAGGCATAAAGGAAGGAAGAAAGCTATTCTGTGGTCTTGGCAGCTACTGTGCTGGAAACTGAGTCTACTCTCATTTCTTAAATACTTCCAAAAATCCTTCATATTTAGTTGTTTTGTAAGCAGTGTTTAATTTTCCAAAGATTATACTTTTATTTAACTATGACTGGATGGGTTGAAGAGATGGCTCAGTGGCTAAAGTGCAAAGTTCATATGCCCCAGCAGCCAGATAGCAGCCTGATATGACTTTGCACATACCTATAATCTGAATGATGTGGAGACAGAGGCAGGAGGATTGCTGTGTGTTGACCAGTCAGTCTAGCCAAGATGGTGAGCTCTATCTTGGCTATCAAAGGAGCAAGGTAGACAGTGACAGAGCATGACATTGACCATGTTCTGGTTTCTGCATGTGCACATATGGTGTACATGCTTGTACAAACACATGAGAACGTACTGCACACGTGTGTGCGCACACATACATCACTGGAGGGATTTGGTTTCATGCTGACACTTGCTTACTAACTTCCTTCTCTTAGTTTTCTATGCATTGCACACTTTTTGAACTTTTGTGAACTGCATTTTCCAGATGCAAGAACGTAAGGAGCCACATAATTTAGAGTAGGTAGTTTAGCACAACATAACCAGAACTGGGGTTAGAAATTCCCTTCCCTCCAGGTAAAGTGTACTCTATGAAAGCTGGACCTGAAATTAGGATCTATACCACAAATAAATCAATTTTCTCTTTCTTGGGACCAGCATGTAACTGAAAAGTAAATGCTCTGAGGTTTGGTAGAACAAATCTTTCCTAACAGAACAAAACTAAGATCTAGGTACCGTGGGTGAATGAGGATCACCAGTGGGTCAGAAGAGACTGGACGATCATTGTGATCCTTTGAATTTAGTAACTATTTCTACATTTACTAACTTTGTGTGCTACACTGTGTGTATATAGAACGGAATTGTGAAGGAGTATAAAATGTGTGGAATTCCAGAAGGAGGTCTTTAGAGGGAAACTTCCAGTTGCCTGGTGTTATATAACAGTTTTCTCCTAGACTGGAAGGAACATCCCATCCTTCCGGAAAGCTCCTTAAGGGAGGAAGGTAAGCAAATCCTAATAGCTTCAGAAGTCCCTGAAACCGACCAGATTCACTAGTCTCCTTGTCTCAAAATGTAAGCAAGCCAAGCTGCTGAGAATTACTCTCAGACAACCCAAGCTGCAGAGAAGTGACCAGCCAGACCTGCTGCCTGGAAGAAACAGAAACCAACAGTGTACTGGGTGTGTGTGTGGGGGGGGGGGGGGGGAGAATCACCTGATTTGGTAGAATAAATCTTTCCTAACAGAACTAAACTAAGATCTAGGAACCGTAGGCAAATGAGGATCAACAGTGGGTCATAAGACATTGAATGATCATTATGATCCTGGATTCAAATTTGAATCCAATTCAAAGGATCACAATGATCCTGGAAGAGGTTTAGACAAATGAGTCAGCTGGAAGGGACACTCTCTAACATGTTGAGCTGCCTGCAGGCTGTGCAGTGGACTCCAGGTTCCCAGCTTTTGTGAACTCTCATCTCAACAATGCCGGGGTAGGCTGTGGTGATGTAGTTGTCTCTGAGTCATTTCTGCTCAAGTAAGTAACCCCAATAAGACTCAGTGATTCACCAAGTTGGACTTTGGTAGTGTCCATACTTTGGGCTGTTGTGGAATCCCTATTTGGGGCGAATAGGCAATTGTGTCTGTATGTGTGTGTGCATAACATTTCCCTAGGAAAATTTTGTCACACAACACCTAAATAGTGACATTGGTCAATTACTCGGAGAAACTTACTGAAGTGTTGCTAAGGGATCACCTACTACCATTTTGCCAAGCCACAGCTTAAGAACAGTAGTGGGAATGAATTTCTCTCTCCTAAGTGTCTTATTGTAAACCAAAGTTGAAATGGAAGACGGAAGCAGATGGACACTAAAATTACTCAATAGGGAAGGTTCTCGACTTCCATCATTCTTCCCAATATCTCAATATCTACCGTTGCCCACTATAAGACATCAATAGGCACAGGCAAAGCTATCAAGAGCTGAGCAGAAGCTCGGAGACACATGGGTGTGGCTGTCAAGGTTAGTGGTGGGGAGTGCTTCCTGTAATAAAAAAGGAAGTGCAGAAGTGTGTGTGTGTGTGTGTGTGTGCACGCGTGCGCATGCTCCTGCTTTGGAGGTTTCTCACTGTGTGTGTGTAAGTTTCGGTATGTGTTTCTATGCGAGGAGAGACTTGGGAGGGAGGAGTGGATGTGGCAAGTCAGCCCTCCTTGGAGGCAGTTGTTGATGCTTCTTCCAGGGTGCCGGATATCACTCTCCAGTCTCAAGGTCTGGGAATGATTGTCTTTAATTACCTGTTTGGTTTTACCCTCATATTTCTGTACTAGCACATCTGTTTTTAATTTTCTGACAATTACTAAAGCAATATATATTCCATGAAGAAAATTTAGGAAATACAGAAGACAGGAAAATAAAATAAAATGGGCTCATAAGTCTGTCATCCTGCAGTAACCGCATTAGCATTTCACTGTGTTCTTCCAAGTGTTTGGTTTTACAAAACCAGGAAGATGTTGTACATGATTCTTTATGTTCTCCTCTGTTCTCCTTTACCTGCTTCCCTGTATTCAGCCCTTCTCATCCTTTAGCGTCTCCTCAGCAGCACTAGGTAATTTTCTCCATTCTCCCTTCACACCTTACTCGTCCTTTCTCAATGGTCTCCCCGAGTCATTCATTCTAGAGAGTCCATGGTCCTTTCATAAAAATGCTTGGCTATGTCTACATTCATATCCCCTGTTGTGACCTTTAAGGGACCAGCTACTGTCTGATTATATGGCAAACACTCGTAGAGAAAAACAAAGTATTACCATACTGACTCCTTAGAATCCTGTTAGCCAAGCCTGATATTTCTCAGACAAAGTAGATATATTCCTACCCCTGTGTTCCATTGGCCCCAGAACTTTTCTTGAGCTGTTTTTGCTGTTTTGTCAGTTCAGTGTCCTCAGAGGTCTTCACAAGATTGTGTATTAACACAATTGTACCCAAGACATCCTTGTCCAAAGCAACTCTTCAATAGCCATCGGCTAAATAAAAGTATAAATTCAAAACATATGCTTTTGCTTCTTTTCCAGTTAACAAATGGGGATTGTTTGCACTATTACATATATTGTGTGAGAGTAGGTATATTATGGATGTTTGTGAGTAGAGGTGCACACACATATTGAGATCAGAAATCACCACCCTGCCGAGAAAGGGATGCTGCAATAAAACACGCTCTACAGAAGCATGACCTGCTAGGGCACTCATCCATTTCCAGCAAGAAGGATATGACAGTGATGCCGTCCACATATCAATGAGCAGAGTGAGATGCTCAAACTTCCCTAACCATCCTCTATTTCCACAGCACACGTACTCATCGGTATTGCAGCTCCATGGGAACTTGGAAACGTATGATGTCTTCGTATGTTTTAAAGACGTTTAACAGCTTAAAGAACTTTCTGATGCAACTGGATATATAACCACAACTTATTCTCTCCCCTCCTTGGCGACTGATGGACCTCCTGTGTAAGGCTATAAGATTTATGGAAAATACTTAGAAAATATAATGTTCCCCAGAGGGGGGAAAATAATAAGTTCTTGCATGACTGGAATGAGAAAAGGTAAGGGAGGAAGACAAGTGTCACGTTACCTGACTCCTATATACACCTGCCCAACCTCGCCACAGCCGGAGTCATAGCAAAGGGATAAAAACACAATAGGCGCTATCAATGCACTTTTTGATTGCACTACCGAGAGACTTCTATTTCATACAGCAAGAGCCAGACAGGAAATCTATTATTTATGGCAGATTATTTATAGAGGATGGAGTTCTCAGGACACTGGCTTTCTGTTTTATGAACTTATCTCCAAATGCAGTTATCATATGTAAACATTCTACTTCCTACTGCTACTCAGAATGGCCTTCTGGATAAATCCACTTTTCCATTTCTAAAAGGTATCTGAGTTACACAGATGAACTTATTTATAGAAAATATCACTGTAAAATAATGAGAACATTCTTGTGAGACTAGGAGGAGCAGACATAAGATGAAGAAATGAACTCGAGACTCCTCAGAGGCTACAAAGCGTATTTTTTAGTTATGATCTCACTTGTATTATCTTCATTTATTTTTTGCTGGACTATTGATATCTAACACCTGAACCCTCTTAGATATCCTTATCGTACATACTGGAAAGACATCAAAGTACAGTGAGTTCAAAATTATAGACTACAATAAAAATTAAAGTTCACAAACCAAATGCTCAAAATCTAAAAAGTCACATTGGGGACCCTAGGTCTTTCAAGCTTGTGATGTACAAAGAGGGGGTGCGAGGACTTCAAGAAAAGATTAATGGGATTGCCTTAGAGAATAAAACGGTATTCGAGGCATCGCAGCCTTAAGAGCTCCAAATTGATAGCTTTCTTTAAAAAACAAAAAGTACAGATTGCATAGGAAAACCCAACAAATGCACAAACTCAAACACAAAAGTGTTTGCTGGTTTCTTTCATATCAGCTTCCTCATACCACCCTGCTACATGGCTGCCAGCCAATTCCATGGTAAGACATTTAAAAACAACTGTGTGGCTCCATATTGATTGGCAACATGCAATTTGGCTCCGGCAAGTCTGCAGAATGAATCAGGAGCTAATGCAGTTACCTGCCTGGCTTCAATGTATCTTTGTTTGCTTACCAGAGGTAAGACAATTCAATAGGGGGCAGTTTACAATCCTAATTATAAAGGGCTGCTGCCCTTCAGTCCTCCGTGCACTGGCCAAACTCAACCAACAGATTTGGTGGGTTTATTTATTATTTATTTAACTTGATAAAGGTAGCCCCCAATGGCGCATTTATGATTGTGTTCGGAATTTCAGAGTCTTATATACCGGCCTCTTTTGTACCTCAGGGCACTAATCAAGCTTATCTAGTCATGTCCGAATGATAATTACATGTCCAAGTGAACATGTGATAAAATTGCTATTTTGTGAGTATAAAAATTATGGTGTTGGTCCATTCTAAAAGTAATTCTATTGATTTAGCACAGAGACTGAACATAGATACCAGCCGTCTGGTGTGTGGGTTCTATTTAAGAAACAGTTAACTTGTAAAAAACACTGCAGGGAATAACATTCCTATTCTTGATTTGAAATCGGAGTATTGAGTTTTGTGGAATAAGAGTTTCTTTATTGCTTATTATAATATACATTGTTATAGTTGAAAACGGGGCTTTACAAATTAGCATTTGTTCCTGGTGTGCTTAATAATTTACTGATATGGACGTCTATTCAATTTCAAGAGTGACTCTCTTTTGGGGACACAACAGAGGAGAAAGGGAGGTTTTATTTCAGGGGAGCTTTGAAAACAATTGAAACCCTCTGATACCATTTTATTTACTTATTTAATGACTTTTCCCTTCACTAGTCAAAAGGGATAATTTCTGAGTCAGTAAAAGGCAAATACTCTAATTTGTACTTGGCAACATTTATTGCAGTGCATCAACAACAACAAAAAAATGAAGCAGAAGTTAGACATAAAACACAGGGGCCTTCCGCAACTCAACGTCTCCAGCCTGCAAATGTTTCATTTCCCAGGCTCCAGCATGCTTTGCTTCCTTAAAATTGCCCGAGTGCCTGGCTTTTTGCCATGTTCTCTTTCTTCCACACCAGCAGCGTGTATATTTTAATACTCCACTACCTAGGTTCTGTCTTTCAAATGCCTTTTCACAAGGAATGTGGTGAAGGTAAGGAAGGCTGAGAGATGTGTGATTACCATCCTTTTCTTCCTCTTTCCCTTCTTCTTCCCTCCTTGGAAAAGACAGGTCCAGACACTTGAGATTGACCCTCGATGCTCACACAGGGTGATTATTTTCATCTTGTGTTAATTTGCTTTCTGATACTGTGGTAAACACCATGGCTAAAAGCAACTTGGGGGGAAATTGGTTGTCTCATCTTCTGGTTACCATCCACCATGAAGGGAAGTCAGAGCAGGAACTCAAGGCAGGAACTGAAGCAGAGGCCATGCAGGAAAGCTGCTGACTGACTTGTTCCTCCTGGTTTGTTTAACTACCTTTCTTATGTAATAATCCAGGACGTCCTGCTTAGAGGTGGCATGACTCTCAGTGGGATGAACCCTCTCATATCAATCATTAATTAAGAAAATTTCCAAAGACTAATCCACCTCTAGGCCAATCTGCATAACAGCCTTATATAATGTATGTGTGTGCACAATATTTACATTTTATTTTTTATATAGCAATAATAATATACATGAATAACATGTAGCCAAGGATAACTTTGGATTTCTGGTCTTTCTGCCTCTACCTATCCTGAGAAGTGATGGCTATGGTCTTGGCGTTTGATGCCAGGACTTCACACATACTAGGTGAACACTCTATGGTGTGGACTACATCCCTGGTCCAGCATACGTTGTCGAAGACCAGCCTTGACGAAATTTGCATGTTCCAGGTGAGGGGCATGAAGATTAGAATTATTAAGCCAAAGGAAGAGAGATATGAGAGAAGACGAGACAGAAACACAGAACAACAACGGGAGGGACATTCATTCAATGAATACCAAATCTGCCTCATTTATTTTCCACATGCTTATATATTTCACTCCAAAAGGGGAGAGGGGAATGCAACAGGCATGATATAAGGAATAGACTTGAATTCTCTAACCTTTGGTTCAGGTGGAGCGGATTCACCCCTATACCCAAAATGCTAATTAACCACGCCCAAGGTTAGAATCTCTTATTGGTAGTCATATCTGTTGTCAACAACTTTGAAAGAGCAAAAATAAGCTCAAACTCTCTGACCTCCAGTCAAGGTGAAACAGACCCACGTCTGTGGGCCCTGACAATACTTAATTTTAATCTGCTCAATTTTAAAATTAAATTAGGACTTTCTCTTAGTTCCAGATTGTGAAGAGCAGATGCTGAGTTTTACCCAATGTGTATTTTATTTTTATGGGAATGCTCACATAACTTTTATCTTTATTACATAAATGAGGTGAATTGTTTTGGTCTTTGCCTTTGAAGCCCTTTCTGAGACCAACATCTTTAGCAGTGATTTTTTTTCTTAAATATCAACATCATTAATTTTTCCTTTAAAATGATCTTTAGTTGTCATGGGTTCATCTGGCTTGAAGGAAATATTTAGATCCGATCATTTATCATGCACTTCTTTTGATTCTGCTTTTACTCTTATTATTTGCTTTATTCAACTTGGGTTCTTTTTCAGTGATTTCTTAGGTTAATAAAATCTTTCATTAATTTTCATGCTTTCTTATTTTTTGATGTATTTGCTAATGTCATATAATTTCCTTAAAACATGGCTTTTGATACTTCTCAGTGTTTTGGAATTCTTATTACCATTGCCATTTTGATTTATTATTTGACCCATGTATTCAGAGATTGAGTTATTATTCAGTTGCTGATATTTACTTTGGCATCATAATCAAGGGACCTACTCGATCTAATTTCCTTCCCAAGATGTACAGCTTTTCTACCGTTGCCTTTTGTACAGTTCTATTCCTCCTCCACCTCCTCTTTTTCTCCTCACTATCTGCTTTAGTTATATTTCTTCATTACCAGTTTGCTGATTCATTTCATGGGATACTTATCATTTAGACTTTTGACACAGTCTGATTTAGCATTTTAAATTAAATTTGTCTTATGTCATGTTTCTGAAAATGACTCCTGATCTTGATGTGAGAGATAATCCTTTGATATTTTACAATTTTGAAGTTTCTATGATGGTAAAACAGCATACTAAATGAATAGGGTACAGGGACGGCGTGAACAAACCTGGTTAGGTGTGGCGGTGTGCATTGTCAACTTCCTAGAATCCATCTCTTGAAACCTCTCAGCTTTCTTTCTTTCTTTTTTCAAAGTTGATTGAAGACCTAAGGCCCACAGCGAACTGGATCCTAATAGGAACCTTGCTCAGTGTGTCGAGGCCACATTAACCTGATTCAAAATAAAAGAAGGTGTCTGTCATTCTTTCCGCAGTTCACAAATGAAGAAAGTGCCATGGCCAAAATAGGAGATCCAGTCAGCACCCAGAACCAAGATTGGAATTCACATTCTTAGTGAGGGTCACAGATCCCTGCACTGGTGGCTCTCTTCTCTCTTTCTTTGTTTGTTTGCTCTCCTTGCTTCATGCCTTTGTTTCCACTCAGATTCTTTTCCCACAGGCCCTTTCAAGGGACCGCTCCGTTTTCATGATCGCCCTAGTTAAGAGTTAACACAAAACTTTATTTACTGTACTTTAATTCCAGTATTGCTCTTGGGGCTCTCTCTATCGGAGGCTTGGGGCTCAGTCTGTTGCTTGCCTATGAAAGGGTGGTAAGTGTTCGGGTTCCTCCGTAAAAACTACTGTGCAGCCTCTCTCACACTCTTATCCATCTGAAGTTTTCACTTTGTCTTCTTTCTTTTTTGCTTTTTCATCTACACTTCCCTTACCTCCTTCCCTGCCTTCTTTACTTTCTTTTTCTTCTTTTTGTCAGATATGTCAAAATATTGAAATGGTAAGTTTCAAGCACTAAAAGATATGGAGATGAAATGAAAAAAAGTGCTTGTCTCGCCTCGTGGACCTCAGATCCCAATGGAGAAGAAAGGATCAGAAATGTACTGGTGTGCGCTGGAATCACAGAAAGCCTTTCAGCCCCTCTGCAGGCGCTGTGCTTAGAGAGACAGCATCAGAGCTGGGCTTCTGAATGTGCTCCAAACCAGCGTGAAAGAGATGCTCAAGAGATGCTTGCTGTCAATCACAATAAAATGGTCCCAGACTAGGCCAAGCAGTGTTGTAATTAATACAGTTTCTGTGTGATGATTTCGAGTCTGGGTGGCCGGGAAATGAACAAGCAGCCTCAGCCTACAGATGCTTAAATGAGAACGCTAGTGTCTGCAATGTGCTTCAAAACTGAATAGCATCTGTCTGAAGCAAAGTGAACTTGGTGATTCCAGAACATGATGTATGAGCTAAAAGGACCATTGGGAATTGCGTGCTTGTGCATTTCAAGCCTGTCATGTGAACCTCTACTTTTGTCACACACCCCCCTTCTCTTCTTTTTCACACTTCTCAGAGTGGTTTGGTAACCATGGTGCTGGTGATGATTTATCGGTTATTTAAGTGCAGGGCCGGGCAGCTGTCCACAGCCAAGGCTGAAGCCCCAAGAAGCAAGATGTCAACATTTGCTGGACTCCTCTTTGTTACACAGGTACATAGATTCAGAGGAAGAGATGTATTCTTAGATGTGCTTTGTAAAGTCAGCAGCAATCCCCTCCATGAACCAAGCATTTGTTTCTGTTAGCATATACTCATGATGTTCCTAATAGTCAAGACCATTCTTCAGGCGAAGCAGTTTATTCTGGCTTAAAATTCCATGAGGATACGGTCCATCATGAGAGGGAGGGCAGAGTAACAAGAGACCAACTGGTCACACTGCTTTAGAGGTCAGAAACAGAGAGAGAAGAGGATGTGGGGTTAAGCTATAAAACCACAAGGTCTACAACTGGTAACCTACTGAAAACAAAATGCTGGGGTATTTGAAAATGACAGAGTCTTTCTTGGGAATCCGGAAACTCAAAGACCACCAAAGCTGCCCAGAACCAGCTAGTGACTGACTTTCAGTTTCTTGTCCTATGCACTCAAAGAATGGAAATAGACCACAGAGGGTGGGTTATAGATTCACATGTAAGAATGTGGGAGCTTAAGGGGAAATAGGAAAGAAATAGAAATAGAAAGGTGAACAGACAGAAAGACAGACAGATGATGTACATAGGGTCTAAGGAGCCAGGAAGCTGCTATTCTGAGACCCTTGTAAGGTAGTTATGTCAGAAACTGGGTTGAGTATGGGACAGGGTCAGCTGTTTAGTCCAGTTGGCACTCCTAGATATTCAGATGTCACCTCTCCATTTCAGTCACTAGGGACATGTGGCCTTTCTCCTGAGGTGCTCCCTCAGGAGACTTCAAAGAGGTGGAAGCAGAATTATCTTCTGGAATTTCTGGCCTCCAGAAAGGTCATTCTCAGAACTGCTGCTTTTGGGTCCTTGTCCTACATAGCCAGTTTCTACCTCCTGTTCAAAGTGGTTATTCCTCCAGCAAGTATCCACCCCAAAGTTGTGGGAAGGTTCCACAACTTTCCCAAACAATGCACCACTTGGAAACCAAATGTTCAAGCAGATGAGCCCGAGGAGAGCATTTCACATTCTAACACTAACTTACCCATTCTTTTCTTTTCAACTTTATGGTTTAATTTGTTAAATTAAATTATCTTTTAAAGATTGGTTTTTATTATTTTAAGTCATATGTATGTATGGGTCTCTGTGGGGAGTATGTGCACATGAGAGCAGGTGACCACAGAGGCCAGAGCTGGAGTGATAGGTGGTTCTGAACAGTCAGTGGGTGCTGGGAACTTGTAAAAAACCCGAAATGGTCCTGTAGTGCCAGTGCCACTACAAGACGGTACACAAGCCAGGAACTAAGCTGAGAGAGTTAAAAACACATAGACAGAGAGAAAGAGAGAGAGAGAGAGAGAGAGAGAGAGAGAGAGAGAGAGAGAGAGAGAGAAGTGTGGACAAGGATCATCCTTGCTACAAGAATGACAAGAATGACAAGAATGCCAAACTTTATTGTGCTCAGAGCCAGCTTATACTAGAGATTCTTAGTCACACCCAGCTCTTGGGATCTTTCAGCTGCAGGCCTCATCAGAACCCCACTCCCCTCCCCTCAAGGTCTCCTGCTCAGAGCAGCTGCAGGCACATGTGTTTTGCTCAGTTCACTCCAGCAGGCAAAGGGTCTAAGGCAGGCAAAGAAAGTCAAGGGGCCAGGGATCTGCAGCTCCCAACAGGAACTGAATGTTGGTCCTCTATAAGAGCAGTACATGTTCTTAACCACTGGGTTATCACTTCACCTTTATGTACATTTCAATACATGCATAAGTCATGCACGGTTTACATCAGGCTAAGTATAAGTATCTTCTCAAATAATTTTTTTTTGTGTGAAAGCATTCCCTTAGTTCCTGAAATGTACAAAATACGTTATTTGTACATATAGTCATTATTGATAGCAATACTGTACAATAAACATCAGAACTTCTGGTTCCCATTTCATTGGAATGTAGTACCTAGTGACCAAGCTTCCTCTTTTCTCTCCCCTCTATTCCCTACAGTGTTTGCTAATGACAATTCTCCTCCCCTATTATGTAAGACCAATTTGTTTAGATTCCATGAAAGAAGTCAATAGGTGCTTATCTTTTTGTGTATGGAATATTTCACTTAATAACTATCACCACAAATACAATGATAACATCTTGTAAAAATAGCAGCCTTTTCTTTTTTATTCTTCAATATTATTTTATTATTTATGCACCACAATATCCTTATGCATTCATCAGTTGATGGATATTAATTTATCTTGACTTGTTTGATATTGTGAATAATGTTTCATATCTGACTGGGATCACTGGATTGTTTAAATTTCCATTTTTAATTTTTTAGAGGAATAGTCTTAAAGTTTTCCATGATAATTAGCCTTTTTTCTCACATCTCACATCTCATCTCATAATAGCTTCCTTTTTCTCATTTCTTTCCCCAAACATTTCATCTTTCGTCTTTTGGATAATAGTTCTTTCAAGAGTGAGGTGACATCATTGTAACTGTGAATTGCTTTTTCCAGATCATTGATCATGCTGAACGGTTTCTTCATTCATCCAGTGACCATTAATAAGTCTTCTTTTGGGTAATAATATCAATTATGCCAATTCTTCATTTTAAATTGGGTTATGTTCTTCTCTGTTATGTTTTTGGAGTTCCTCATATAGTCTGGATATTAACTCCTTCTTGGGTGCATAGTTAACAGTATCTTCTTTTTTTTTTAATTTTCTTTTTTTTATTAATTAATTTATTTAATTATTAAAGATTTCTGCCTCTTCCCCGCCACCACCTCCCATTCCCTCCCCCTCCCCCAATCAAGTCTTCCTTCCTCCTCAGCCCAAAGAACAAGCAGGTTTCTCTGCCCTGTGGGAGGTCCAAGGACCACCCACCTCCATCCAGGTCTATTAAGGTGAGCATCCAAACTACCTGGGCTCCCACAAAGCCATTACGTGCAATAGGATCAAGAACCCATTGCCATTGTTCTTCAGTTCTCAGTAGTCCTCATTGTCCATTATGTTCAGCGAGACCGGTTTTGTCCCATGCTTTTTCAGACCCCGGCCAGCTGGCCTTGGTGAGTTCCCGATAGAACATCCCCATTGCCTCAGTGTGTGGGTGCACCCCTCGCAGTCCTGAGTTCCTTGCTCGTGCTCACTCTCCTTCTGCTCCTCCTTTGGATCGTGAGACTTCAGTCCAGTGCTCCAATGTTGGTCTCTGTCTCTGTCTTCTTTCATCGCTTGATGAAGGTTAATATTCAGGGGAATGCTTATATGTTTTTCTTTGGATTCACCTTCTTATATAGCTTCTCTAGAATCACGAATTATAGTCTCAATGTCCTTTATTTATGGCTAGAAACCAAATATGAGTGAGTACATCCCATGTTCCTCTTTTTGGGTCTGGCTTACCTCACTCAGGATAGTGTTTTCTATTTCCATCCATTTGTATGCAAAATTCAAGAAGTCACTGTTTTTCACTGCTGAGTAGTACTCTAATACGTATATATTCCATACTTTCTTCATCCAGTCTTCCATTGAAGGACATCTAGGTTGTTTCCAGGTTCTGGCTATTACAAACAATGCTGCTATGAACATAGTTGAGCATATACTTTTGTTGTATGTTTGGGCATCTCTTGGGTATATTCCCAATAGTGGTATTGCTGGGTCGAGAGGTAGGTTGAACCCGACTTTCCTGAGAAACCACCACACTGCTTTCCAAAGTGGTTGCACAAGTTTGCATTCCCACCAGCAATGGATGAGAGTGCCCCTTTCTCCACAACCTCTCCAGCAGAGGCTATCATTGGTGTTTTTGATTTTAGCCATTCTGACAGGTGTAAGATGGTATCTTAATGTTGTCTTGATTTGCATTTCCCTGATTGCTAAGGAAGTTGAGCACGATCTTAAGTGTCTTTTGGCCATTTGAACTTCTTCTGTTGAAAAGTCTCTGTTCAGCTCAGTGCCCCATTTTATAATTGGATTGATTAACTTTTTACGGTCTAATTTCTTGAGTTCTTTGTATTAACAGTATCTTCTTTAGTCTGAAAAATGGTCTCTTTACTTTTTCTTCCTTTGGGAAGAAAAATCCTTTTTTTTTTTTGTTGTAACCTCAAGCAATACAGAAAGAAATTTGCTTCCATCATCCATCCTCTTTAGAAGGAAATAAATGCATCCACTTCTCTACAAGATCCCAGGGTCATGAAATTACACAGGTCCATAATGACACCCTCCTCTCCTGACAGACAGAGGGTCAGACTCACTGTCTCAGATTAATTCATGGTTGGTTATTGGTCCCTCTCTTCACATATCTATCACCTATTGTCCCTTTTCTTCTGCTGTATTGATTCCCTGTGTGAGAGTCCTCTACCCTGTAGACGACTTGTCCAGATGCTGTATGAGTCTGCTAGTCTCGTGGTGGACAGATGTAAATGGATGACAATGGAGTATGCAGCTCACTCTTCAGCTTGATTAGGAAATTTCTTCTAGTAAATTATTATTCTTCTCAAAATGCTAATCTTTACTCTTAGCTTTGTTTATATTTCATTCATTATTTTATGTTCATAGGTGTTTTGCTGAATGTGTATCTGTTCACAGTGTGTATGCAGTTCCCCAGTATTGGAGTTACAGATGGTTTTGAGCCACTGTATGGGTACTAAAAATTGAATATAGGCCCTATAGAATACTAGTATGTGCTATTAATTCCTGAGGCATCTCTTTAGACAAAAAGTCATGCCCAGATTATTGCAGGGCTAGTAGGAAGTCTGTAAGTTATATCACTCAGGGCCAGAGCAGACCAAAGGTCGTATCCTCCATAGGAGCAGGTACAAGGGAGCAATGGCCAAGGAAGCAAGTCTTGAAAACCAAAATAGAGACAATAAAGAAAACACAAACTGAGGGAATTTTAGAAATGGAAATTATGAGAAAATGATCAGGAACCACAAATACAAACATAAACAGCAGAATACAAGAGATGGAACAGAGAATTTCAAGTGTTGAAGATATGATACAGGAAATAGATTCTTCGGTCAAGAAAAACATTAAATCTAACAAAAACTTAACACAAAGTATACAGGAAATATGGGACACCATGAAAAGACCAAATCTAAGGATAATAAGGATGGAAGAAGGAGAAGTCCAATTCAAAAGCACAGAAAATATATTCAACAAAATCATAAAAGAAAACTTTTCCAACCTAAAGAAAGATATGCCTATGAAGATACCAGATGCTTACACACCACCAAATAGACTGGATCAAAAAAAATGTCCCCTTGCCACATAATAATCAAAATGCTAAACATACTGAATAAAAAAGAATATTAAGAGCTGCAAAGGAAAAAGTCCAAGTAACATATAAAGGCAGATCTATCAGAATTACACCTGATTTTTCAATAGAAACAATGAAAGCTGGAAGGTCCTGGCCATGCGTTATACAGATATTAAGAGACCACGGGTGCCAGTCCAGACTACTATACACAGAAATCTTTCAATCACCGTAGATGGATAAAACAAGATATTCCATGACAGAACTAGATTTAACCGATACCTAACCACAAACTCAGGCCTACACAAAGTACTAGAAGGAAAATTCCAACCCAAGGAAGTTGGCTACATCAACAAAAACAGCAACAACAGAAGATTTCACAGCAGCAAGTCCCAAAGAAGGGAAACACACACAATAACAGCACCATCAATGAAATCTAAAGTAACAGGAACTAGTAATCACTAGTCATTAATATCCCTTAATATAAATAGACTCAACTCACCTATAACAAGACACATGCTAACAGATTGGATACAAAAACAGAATCTATCCTTCTGCTGCATAACTCAACCTCAAAGACAGACATTGCCTCAGAGTAAAGGGTTCGGAAAAAATTTTCCAATCAAATGGACCTAAGAGACAAGCTGATATAGCTATCCTAATATCTAACAAAATAGACTTCAAACTAAAATTGATCAAAAGAGACAAAAAGAACATTTCAAAATTGTTAGTAGAACTCTTTCCAATCCTTTTTTTCTCTCCCCATGAATGTCTTTCCACATGAATAGGTACTTAAAAACTGGACTCCCACATGAGCAGAAAAGAGTAACTGGGTGGGAGTGGAGAAGGAGAAACACAATGAAAAGTTGAGCAGATTTGACTTAGGAGATTTTTCTAAACACCATCCTACAGCTTGGAATGCTATTGCAAGACACCACAGGCAGGGCACCTAAAACAACACACATTCATTTCTCAAAGCACAAGAGTCTGAAAGCCTTAGGCCAAGTGGCTGGAAGATTCCTTGTCTGCTGAAACCACCATCCAGGCTTGCCTTCACAGAGTATCTCACTAGACAAGCTCCACCCTCTTAATAACACCAAGTTCATCGGGAAGGCCCTACCTTCATGTAAGTCCCGCCCTTACTCAGATACTCCCATCATCACATCGTGTGTAAATATCATCACAAAGTGTGGTGTGCTTTCAGAATACGAAGTGGGGAGGGGCACAAAATTCTTATGACACTGGCCCCTTTGGGGACTGTATTAAATGAAAGGGTGGGAAGAGGGTCATGTGCAATTTACTTACAAAATTCACCTATGAGTTTTCAGAGCTTTTCCTAATCTCTTTCTGCTTGAGAACTGTTTCTCTAGGCATATTGAATTCCATGTGCTTCTCTGACCTCTGTGACAATGTATGTTCTCATATAGGCATCCTTTTCACTGTGTCTCTTGGATTAACTTTTCACAGTCTCTATGGACCTTACTGAACCCCATTAGCTTAGCCCCAGACTCACAGATTAAGCTGTTTCTTTTCTATGGTCCATTAATGCTCATTTTTACTTCTAGTACCAAATGACAGGACTTTTATTTTTATCTCCATTAGTCAATATTGTTTTAGTAAATCTAGGAAAGCAATTATCATATAGTTGATATTCAGGTTGTGTTTGTTGAACTGATCAAAGAAAGTTCCTTTATCATTATAGCACTAAAAGGGGATACATACATGTAAAATACCCAACACTCTGGCATATTTTAGCCACTGATT
The DNA here is from genome assembly GCF_950005125.1 of Chionomys nivalis. Classification (NCBI taxonomy): domain Eukaryota; kingdom Metazoa; phylum Chordata; class Mammalia; order Rodentia; family Cricetidae; genus Chionomys; species Chionomys nivalis. The sequence continues at coordinate 80,816,651 of NC_080090.1, forward strand.
TCCTAATAAATTAGATATTTTACTTTCATACAAAGATTTTTATTTAGCAATAAAAATTAAATTAGAAGTTAAAGTGAAGTTTTTAAAAATAATCTTTCTTTTCAATTTTATAGATTAATTTGAATATCATCTGACTATTTTACTTTTTAGTATCTTATCTAAATATTCCTGATACAGAAGAGTCACACTTAAGCACCTAAATTATCTAATTGGATGTAATAATTGTTTATAAACAGCAAAGAGTTAGTATAAGCAAATGCCATGCGGGCTGGGCTGCCAGCTGTGTGCCATCAGTTACTCCTTTGCCTGCCATTGCTTTAAAGACAAGACTATGGAAGCAGTGCCTTCTCTTTGTGAAGAGTATCATTTGCTATTAATCTAGTATGTCTCTAGAATGCATTTTATTAAGGACTTAGATATGAATTATTTTCCAAACAGAAGAAATGTTCATTGGTGAAAAAAAATTACAAACATGAAATCTAGTTTTATCAAGAATGGTCTTTTGCTTACTATGCCAAGTCTTGTTCTCAGTGAACTTCATGTCCATACATAGTAGAATGACTGCTGGTGCTGAGCCAGTGATAGGGAGAGTAGCTGGGGGAAGGGGTGGACAACTCGGCTGTGTATCATAGGCAGTAGAGCCAGAACTCAAACTCAGGCTCTGTTTCTGGAAACTTCATATGCCATTGTCATGCACCAGTTGCTCTTGCATGAAGTACCAGTATGCTTGGTTTGGGTCAAAGTCTCTGAAAAATACCCCAAATCGACGAACTATTGAACTTTATGTTTAAAGGAAAGTTCTGCCTGCCTGACATTTGCCGTGACACAGGAAACCAGAACAGTTCTGACTTCTGCAACATGGGAGGCCCGTGGAGCAGGCTGAGCGGCCTTGGTAAAGTTTATATGTTGGTAATTTATAGTAGGCTTGAATGCCGAGGGGAGATGGCACAATGGAAAGAGTAGTCGCTGCACAAATCTGAGGACTGAAGTTTAGATATCTGGCAACCACGAAGATGCTGGGACATGTGGCAACTGAACTGCAATCGCAGTACCAGGTGGGTGGAATGGAATCGCTGAGCTGGCTGTCTATCCCAGCCTAACCTGCAGGCTCTGGGTTTGGTGAGAACCTGAGATTCCCTGACTCAGAAAACAGTGAAGGGTGGCTGACAGAGGATACCTGCTGTCAGTCATTGGCCTCCACACACATTTACACACGCACACACATGCACCTACATGCACATGAATATGCATACATGCATACCACAAATACATTAATTATTTTTCTCACCTACGGAGGAGAGTAGAAAATTATTTCTTAAATTGAAACAACAACTTTTCAGATCTTATTAAACTAAGAATGAAGAAAGTTTCAGCCATTGCTGTGGAATGATCCTTCTATACACTGTGTGAATATATGTCACTATGATTGTTCTAATAACCAAGCTAACTGGCCAATAGGTAGACAGGATCCAATTAGGAGGAAAAGCCAAATCTAGAATGATGGGATGAAGAAGAGCAGAGTTAGAGGAGGCTCCATGAGACTCAGAGGGAGTAAGACATGCTGGAGGATAGCTGAAAAAGCCCTGTGGCAATACATAGATTAATAAAATGGGTTAAATTAATATGAAAGAGTCGGGTAATAATAAGCCTGAGTTATTGGTTGAGCATTTGTAATTAATATTAAGCCTCTGAGTGATCATTTGAGAGCAGCCGAGGGAACAGGAAAACTCTGTCTACAAGCCATTCAAGATGCAAGCAATCAGGTATGCAACAGGAACAATTAATTTGTGTCTTGCTGAGACTGGATTGAATTTCTCAATAGATTCTGAGGCTCCACAAGGCAAAACATCTTGTCCAAGTTGGGCCGTGGGGTCCCTAGCACTGTCACTGTAGTTTTTCTGTATTGTAAAAGAAATTAGGGCACTGAAATTGGTCAAGAACATGGATCTAAGTAGTCCACAGGTTCACAGGGTATCTGTTTTTTCCTGTCACCCGACAGTCACTGTACCCTGCCTCGTAGCTCATGCTCCAGTGTTTCCTAATACAGAAACACCCTCTGAGTTCTGGCTAAAGTTATTAATATTATGGTTCTTTTTTCCATGCCGTTCTAATGGTCTAGAAAAGTTAACTGAAATGACTGCCTATACTTCTGAACCACTCACTCCTAAACCCCGATGTCTAGCTTTCTCACCTAATGGGAAAGATGTTCTTTCAAAAGAAAACCCACATTTGCTGTAGTCTAATCCTATACTGGACCTTCATTCCCATAGCTACACACAAAAAAGAACTTGTTTTTTTTTAGTATGCTTCTTCTTTTATAGTCTTTGACCTTGTCATTTCCTGGTGTCCTCCCACCTCTGTATTACTTCTCAATTTTCATGTTCGGTTCCTCTTCCAGATCTTTCCTATTGAGCACATATAAGTGTTCTGTCCTCACTTTCTGGGCTTCTAAATTCTCACTCAGCCTGTCCTCTTTTATAGCGTTAATTATCAAAGACATTCTTGGTTGTCTGACTCGGATCCCTCTTTAATTAGATGATTAGATATAATTTTATCCTATCAAATGCTCTTAATTTTTTTTTTTTGAGACAAGGTTTCTCTGTGTAGCCTTGGTTGTCCTGGAACTCAGTATGTAGAACAGGCTGGCCTTGAACGCAGAGATCCTCCAGTCTCTGCTTCCCAAGTGTTGGGATTAAAGACATGCAGTACTGTAGTAGGGAGAGAGAGAGAGCGGGCCACATCCTGCCGCCTGGCTAGCTTGCACCCGAAATGATCACATAGAAGTTGTATTAAATTACTGCCTGGCCTATTAGCCTCTTATTGGCTAACTCTCACATCCTGATTAACCCATTTCCGTTAATGTGTATCGCCACTTGACTGTGGCTTACTGGCATGAGTCTAACCAGCGTCTGACTCAGGCAGGAGAATTATGGCATCTGCCACACTTCCCTTCATCCCAGAATTCTGTTCTGTCTACTCTGTCCACTTAAGGGCTGCCCTATTAAAAGGCCAATGAAAGCAATACATAAACAGAAAACCTCCTACACACCACCACTCCCTGGTTTCAAATAATTTTTTAAACAACGTATCAGCTAACCTTTACTGATATGTTATCTATTATGTCTTTTCGACAATTCCATGAAATTGGATAAGAAAGGATGCCAGTGTTCAATACTTCCTACTATGTTTTGTGTGAGTATCCCCTGCTCCCCAAACACCATAAGGACGGTTTTGGTACTGCAGTACAGTCTGCAATATTAAGTATAGTGAACCATCATGAGGTCTTATGAAAATTCATGGATCATTGGTTGCTGGTCCTCACAAGAATCTTGGGACTCTGATCTATCATTTCCTGTCTTTCTGACTCAGCCTTGTGGCTCAGGGTGTAGTAAACACTCACTCCCAAATGGGCTTCTGCCATTTCCACCCATCACTGTACTCAGAGTTGCAAATGTTCAAAGTTGCTACACAAAGCACCCTAAGAAAAGCATGTCAATTCTTCACTTGCCAAGTCTTCTGACAATAGACCTAGGCATCAAAGTTTGTCACTGGGCTCTATGTTCCCCTCTCCGCTCTGGTCTTGAAACCCTTGTGTAGCCATGGTAAATGGCTCGACTCTTTATCATTTACCTTACAAATGTGCTTTCTACTGATGAGAAGTAACTCTTGTAATTTTTTCATTGCTTCCAGACTCCTGTAAGAAAAGATTATTAGGCTAGAGGAGAAGAACCTAGGAGAAATTAGAATTAGAACAGGAGAATTAGAATAGAAGCAGAAGAATAAAGAGACTTTAATGGGAACATCACTGTGTGAGAGAATTCATTCACCCTCAGATATCCTGAAAGTGTAGTGCCTTTCACTTGCTCTATCATCCAATCTGAACCTGGAAGAGGACCTTGGGGTTTGATGCCAAAGACCCTCCTTAGCTAGGAATCAAACCCAGGTCCTCTGCAAAAGCAAGTGCCTTTTGTTGACAAAGGTTTCTGTCCCATCAGGTCCAGCAGCCGTTCAGTCCCAAAGAAGCACACATAAGTCTACATTAATTATAAAGTGGTTGGCCTAATAGTTCAGGCTTTCTTATTAACTAATTCTTACATCTTAAATTAGCCCATAATTCTTGTCTGTGTTAGTCACATAGCTTGGTACCTTTTATTAGTGAGGCATTCCCATCTTGCTTCCTCTGTGTCTGGGTAACGACCGGAGACTGAGTCTTTCCTCTGCCTAGAATTCTTCTATTCAGTGTTGCAAGGTTTTTGCAATTAAAGCTGGGTCAGGAAGCCTCTCTTAAATGAGATGCACTTGCCGCTAACAAACATAGCCTACCTGAGAAACTGCTGTACCAAGAAGCCATGCTTAACTCTGCTCATTTTGTGGCTAGAATTCCTTCCCAAACTCTCTCAGGTTTTAAGTGGATTTAGCTGTTCATGTGGATTAGCTGTTCATGTGGATTTAGCTGTTCATGTTTAGCTGTTCATGTGGATTTAGCTGTTCATGTTTAGCTGTTCATGTGGATTTAGCTGTTCATGTGGATTTAGCTGTTTATGTGGATTTATCTGTTTATGTGGATTTAGCTGTTTATGTGGATTTAGCTGTTCATGTTGGTGGATTAGCTGTTCATGTTGGTGGATTAGCTGTTCATGTGGATTAGCTGTTCATGTGGATTTAGCTGTTCATGTGGATTTAGCTGTTCATGTGGATTTAGCTGTTCATGTGGATTAGCTGTTCATGTGGATTTAGCTGTTCATGTGGATTAGCTGTTCATGTGGATTAGCTGTTCATGTGGATTTAGCTGTTCATGTGGATTAGCTGTTCATGTGGATTAGCTGTTCATGTGGATTAGCTGTTCATGTGGATTGGCTGTTCATGTGGATTTGCTGTTCATGTGGATTAGCTGTTCATGTGGATTAGCTGTTCATGTGGATTAGCTGTTCATGTGGATTAGCTGTTCATGTGGATTAGCTGTTCATGTTGGTGCCATTTGTTGAAGGAGGCTGCTTGGTCGTTCCCAGCTGCTCAGCCCTGAAATAATCACACAGAAATATATTATTTAAAACACTGCTTGGCCCATTATCTCTAGCTTCTTATCAGCTAGCTCTTACATATTAATTTAACCCATATATATTCATCTGTGTATGGCCACGTGGCTGTGGGTTACAGGCTAAAGTTCCTGCATCTGTCTCTGGTGGGGGCTACATGGCCTCTCTCTTACTCCTTATTCTTTCTCTGATCATTCAGTTTAGTTTTCCCCGCTTATCTAAGTTCTGCCCTAAAAGCAGGCCAAGGCAATTTCTTTATTCATTAAACAATTGTATTCACAGCATACAGAGGGGAATACCACATCAGCCTTTGACTGCAGAGACATCTCTCCAATCCCTATTGTCAGTTCTCATTAGTCAGCCTAGCTGTTTTGAGATCCAGTCACGCTATATTTTCCCAAGTATTATCTTATGATAATGTGGACCAAACATGTTCGTTTATCTGGATGGATGTCTGGGTTGTTTTCATTTGGTATTACTATAAATCACCCCACTGTAGAGACATCTTTTGCATTATCTCAAGTAACCAAGAGCTAATTAACTAGAACATTTATAGTTTGAAAAGGTTGTAGGCAATTCTGCAAATTAGCTGAACTTTCTTCCACTTCCATACTTAGTGTATGAGAATTCCAGAGAATCTCCAATCTTCCTAACATGAAGTATGGTCGGGATTTTTAATTTCTGGTATCGTAACGGGAATATACTTTTATCTTGTCTTCCTAATGTGCATTTCAAAGGGATAAATTAAATTAAATCTGTGCTAATATATCTATCTGCAATCCAAGAAAATGTGTCCAACAGTCCCTTCACATATATTTCATATTTTAACAACTGAAACTCTTATTGCTGGGCATTGAGTATCTTTATGGTACCAAGCACAACCATAGCTGTATCTCACTTGAAAATGTTTCCTTCTTGTAAAACTACAGTATCATACCAGTGACTTTTGGACACAGAAAGGTTAAATAGCATTAAAATAAAATTGGTTTAATTTGCACAATTCTTTGAAAATTCTGAATATATTAATATTTTTATAAATAGCTATAATTTCCTTCTCAGAGACTTGCCTGGCTCTACCTAAAGTTATACACCACCACCGCATCCAACTAGTATGATATTGTTTTCACTTTTCTCTAATTATTTTCTAATTTCTCATGCTATTTTTATTTTAACACATTGTTTAAGAGAATATGTTTAATTTCAACAAAACTTTCAAATTTTCAGTTTTTCTGTTGTGGTTAGAAAATTGCCTAGAACCTTCTCAACAAAATACCTTGAACAGTATCTTTTTAATATATTTGTTGTTGTTGTGGATGGAGGTGGTGTTTTCAAGGCAGGGTTTCTCTGTGTAACCCTGTGTCTCCAAGAACTCACTCTGTGGGCAATGCTGGCCTGGACCTCAGAGATCTACCTGTCTTGGCCTCCAGGATATGGGGATTAAAGGTGTGTGCCATCACCACCTGAATTTATTAAAGTCATTAACACATAGTAGTTATACAGATGAACGGGAGTCATTGGGACTTTTCCACACACTCATACAGTCTGTGCATCTACTCTCTTTCCTTTCTTTTCTCTCCTTAGCTCTGATTCTTCCTCTCATTGCTCTTCCCAGAATCTACCACTTGTGACACTTTCAGGTCATTTTTGAAAGACATCCCATGTGCCCTTAGAAAGAATGCTGATTGTTGGCTGAATAATGTGTGCACATGTTTGATCTTATAGGTTTCTTGTGTTCTTCCGGGCCTACAGTTCGAAGCATAACTTCTGCCTGGATATTCTGAGCATTAATTTGAATGGAATAGTGAAACCTATAGCGATTATTATGCACTACATTCCTTCTTTAACTGTCAATTTTTGCATCACATATTTTGGTATCCAGTTTTTAGGAACATTTGTTATGTTTATAACTGTTATACTTTCTTGCTGTCTTGGTTTATAGTAGTATGTAATTTCTTTCACGTTTCTCATAAGTTTTCTAAATTTATACTCTGTCTAATATTAGTAAAACAACCCAGCTTCTATTTCGGTGACTATTTACCTGAAATATATTTTTTCACCCTTTCACTTTCAAACTATTTATAGTTCAGAATCTAAATTTAGTCTCTTCTATACAGTGTACATTATATGTCTTTGATTATAGAGTTTGATTAACATATACTTAAACTAATAATTACTGGCGTAAGGGTTTTCTATTAATTTGTTATTGTTTTCTATATCTTTAAAAACTGTTTTGACTCTCTTTTTGCATTTCTAACTTCCTTTCTTAAAAATAAAATGTTTAAACCCAATTTTCATTTCTTTTGTGTGAATTCTCTGGCTATTACCTTTGCAATTATCAGGAGGATCTTAGTTAATATCCTAAAGTTTCAGCACTATAATTTTGTGTTGTACCAACTTGAGTTTAATAATATACTACAATTTTACCTACCCCATTAACAGTGCCACCTCTGCCGTTTCAAGAACTTGATGTGACAAAATTGCGTTGTTATAAATTATCTACCTTAAAGGATTTAACTCATTAGTCTCTTTAGCCATGTATTAAACAAAATTTATGAAAGTATAAACCAAAGTTATTATAATAGGTTTGGGGATAATAATTGTCTTCCTTTAAATGAATTACTCCTTTAAATCAACTGGAAAACAGAAAGTGAATTTACACACAATTTTGTTTTATAAATCCTTTTTGCATTTACTTTTATTAGGATCCTATTTGCTTTATCCCTTTAGGTTATCAGATGATATCTGATGCCCCTTCATCTCAAGCTGAAGGATTCACTTGCACACTTCTTGCAGGATGATTTAATTTTTTTTTTAATCTGGGAATGTCATAGTTTCCTGCTCACTTTTGGAAGACAGTTCTGCTGGCTGTAAAACATTTAACTGACAATTACTTTTCTATCACACTGCCTCCTGGTTTCTGAAGTTTTTGTAAGAAATCTGTTGATGATAATGAGAATTCTATTTGCCTGACAGTCATGTCTGTCTTGCTGATTGCATATTATCCTGGTATTGAACTTTAGAGACTGATTATAGTGCATTTCATATGTGTCTACTTTAGGGTATCCTATTTGAGTTCATTGAGTTTTATGGATGTTTAATTTAGTATTATTCACTATTTTTGGTAATATGGGCTATTATTTCTTCAAATATCCTTTGTCCATGTTATTTCTTGCTATAATGGCTCTGGCATATTATTTATATAGAATTACATTATGGTGTTTCATGGGTCCCTGAGGATCCATTTGGTTTTTTATTTTTATTTATTTATTTTTTATTTATTTATTTTTTTATGGTTTTTTTCGAGACAGGGTTTCTCTGTGGTTTTGGAGCCTGTCCTGGAACTAGCTCTTGTAGACCAGGCTGGTCTCGAACTCACAGAGATCTGCCTGCCTCTGCCTCCCAAGTGCTGGGATTAAAGGCGTGTGCCACCACCGCCCGGCCATTTGGTTTTTTAAAACAAATAATTTTTCTTTTTGTTTTTAGATTTAATTGTTTTTGTTTTCGTCTTTCCAAGTTTACTTGGACAGTTTATTATTGTTGTATAAAATCTGATCAGAGACCGGTTTCATTAAATCCGTTTAGTGACTTTTATTTTCAGATATTGTGATATTGTTTTATTTATAGCCCCCCCTTTTTTTGTTTTATTTTTTTGTTGACATTGTCATTTTGTTCATGAATACTTTCTTGACTTTTAAATTTTATTGCTCTTCTCATTAAATTTTATTGCTCCTAGCTTCCCTGATTGTCTGTATTGTTCTCCTCTCTCCTTGTGTACAGATTTCTGTTTTGACTTTCTTTTACTTGTGTATATTGGGATTGATTTGCTTCTCCTTTCCAACTTTTTTTAAAAGTTGAAGTCATTAGCTTAAGACTGTTTTCTTCAATGCAGCTCTTTAATGCTACAACCTCCAAGAGTCCACAAGGACAAAGAATTCATAAGACTTTCATAAGTTGTTGGTTTTTTGTTTTGTTTGTTTGAGTTTCCCATTCAATGACTTAGCATCGCAGTTTTGTTTATTCATTCCTTCATGCATTCATTCATTCATTCATTCATTTTTTTTGACCAATGAGATTTTGTGCTTAGTGTTTTGTTTTCAGAAAAATAGGAATTTTCTAAGTACATTTCTATAACTGATTCATAATTTATTTTATTTTCATTGTAATTCTGATATATACTTTGTATGTGTTGAGTTCATTTAAACTCAATAAGACTTAGTTTATATCTTAGATTATTGTTTATCTTGGTGTATCTTATGCGTGCTTTAGTATACATTTTCAGTCTGCCATTTGGTGGAGTGTAGCTTTGCTGTCATTTAAATCAAATTTAATGAACACATGGAAATCAAAGGCCAACCACTGGGATTTCATTCTCTCCACTGTGGGATCCAGGGATTAAACTAGGGTCATTTGTCTTGTATCTTTAGAGCTTTTGTCCTCTGAACCATCCTGATAGCCCATTTACATCATTTTAAAGCTTAATTAGTGTAGGCTGTAAGTACCTGGATTCTGCTTTATATCCAGCATGGCAATATTGGTTTTTTGGGTTGTATGTTGATATTATTTACAATTAGTGTGACTATTAATATTGGTTATTTAAATATCATTTTTTACTTGTTATTTTTTTCTTCATATCTTTTCTTATTTAGTTTTTTTATTTCTCCATTGGATAAATTTTTTCTTCTAACACATTTTCTTTTCAAGTTATTAGCTGTTACACTTACAAATAATGGGGCTTTAAGGATTGATGGAGTTGATTTTTAGCTCACTATTCAGCTTTTAGGTGATACTGTGATGTTTGTGTGCATAGAAACCTTGTAGCAGCTTATCCAGCCCTTGCATAACTGGTCTCATGGTGCAACCTGAGATTTTTGTTTGATGTTATTTTTCATACCTTGATTTTTACATGTATTATAGAATCTTCTACATTACTACTTTTGTTTAGATCTTCAAGATCTTATAAATAATTTCAAATAAATATGAAATTATATATGCACTTACCTATGCAGTTCCCATTGTTGACAATCTTCTTTCCTTCATCCTGGTTCATGATGTTCACTCCCTCTCATTGCATTTCTGCTGAATCATCTCTTTGCCATGGGTATGATAGTGCAGACATTTGGGCTGATAAATTATGTCACTTTCTGCTTCTGTATTTCCAAAACTCCTTAGGTTTATTTTGAACATTATACTGACTGGGTATATAATTCTGGACTGACAGTAGTTTTTTTCGTCTTTCAGAGATGCTGCTTTTTCTCACTTGCACTGTTTATGAAGAGAAATTTGGCCGGGCGGTGGTGGCACACGCCTTTAATCCCAGCACTTGGGAGGCAGAGGCAGGCGGATCTCTGTGAGTTCGAGACCAGCCTGGTCTACAAGAGCTAGTTCCAGGACAGGCTCCAAAACCACAGAGAAACCCTGTCTCGAAAAACCAAAAAAAAAAAAAAAAAAAAAAAGAAAAATTTGCTATTATTCTTACTTTTTGTTCGTCTCTATATATCCGATATTCAGTTTATTTATTTCTTTTTCAGTGTTTTCCCTATTAAGTATTTTGAGCAGTTTGATGAAACTGTCTTCAAGCTTTGCTGTACAGGAGTCTCACTAAACTTCCTGTATTTACATCTGTTTTGTGTCATTTGTCACATTTGAAGTTTTCCATTCTTTTTTTCTTCATGTGTTTTCCTGCTTGTCCCATTCTGAGAATTAAATTAATTTTAAATTACTTATCTTTTTTACAGACCATCAATTACACATCAATTTTTAAAATAATTTTTCTTCATGTTTCATTTTTAAAAATTTAATTTCTCTAGGTGTAAGTTCAGTAATGAATGGCCATCAATCTAAGGATATTTTAAAGTTATATTAATTTTAGTTTTTATTTTGGCTGGTTTTTATATTAACCATAAATCTATGTTTTTATTATTTTCAATGAAGGGACTGAGTCTCACTATGTATCCCAGGAAGTAAGCACTGCCTTTGATTTGTGAATTTTAATAAATAAGGGCCATTTCATATAGTCCATAGGTAGATTTCTGCTGGAAGGCAAAGGCATTGAAACATGTCAATGGAATAGTTACAAATATGAAGAAATAAAGATGTAAAATAAATAGTGGGGCTTAAAACACATGCTATTTTTAATATAATACTTTCCAGTGTAAAAGGCAAGCTGTTAATATGGAAGAACATATAAAATGAGATATTAATACGATACTTTAAAAAAAAAAAGCAAACAGGTTTCACACACTATGAGTGGTATTAAGGTGTGACGTATGGATTTTGCCATGCAGTGGGAAAGATGATATAGGATGCATAGCTTTTTACTTATTTTTTTAATTAATTAATTAATTAACTTATAATTTAAAAAATTTCCGCCTCCTCCCCGCCTCACACCTCCCTCCCCCTACCCCCAATCTCCTTCCTCTCCCTCTCCAGTCTGAAGATCAGTCAGGGTCCCCTGCCCTGTGGCTGATGAGAGGCCAAGGACAATGGCACTGGGTTTTGATACTGCTGCATATACTGGCTTTGTGGGAGCCTAGCCTGTTTGGATGCTCACCTTCCTAGACCTGGATGGAGCGGGGAGGACCTTATGCTTTTTACTTATTTTTAAGAGATTCTCTGTAACATGCAGAGCGCATGATAACCACTGTAAAATTATCTCCTGCTGTGCAGAATTTGAAAGGAAGGAAAACTTACTTGCCAACATTTTATAGCTAGCGAATGCAACTGAGGGATGATATTGCCTGAACCTCAGCGTGCCAATCATAGACAGAAATAGCTAAAAAAATCTCACAGCAAGGGTCAAGGTTAATTAAGACATTATACTTTGAACAACTGACCTGGGAGTAAGTGTAGTGACAAGGGATTATCTCCAATTAGTGAATTAATTCTGAAGACAATTACCTACACATGGATTATTTACAGATCAGACTGTGGCACAAATGATGAACAGAAAGATATCTAAAGAAAAGCTTCCTGCATGGCTACGAAGGAGTAAGTCCAATTAATTCCTGTAGACTACAACTTTTACCCTAGTGATAATAGATGGAAAATGATACAGAACACGTAGTTCTTGAATTTGTATATTATCTCTAGAAGACAACAGATCTATTTTTATAGTTACATGAATTGTTTATCAAATTAAATATATTATTTCATAGCAAGTCATCTTTTTTCTTGCAAGCAATATTATTAGTTTTGCATAAGTTAATAGTAAAATGGTAACCTTCAAGTAAGACCTTAAAATGGTAAAATGTTAGATCTAAACAAAACTTTAAACATATTTTGATATTTAAGTAGGACTATTATGTTAAGCTATAGACTTTTCCGCATGTACTACTTTAGTGATAACATGGCTGCCGCTGGCCAGTTCTATTTTGTCATGTTGCCCTAATAGTCAGGATGATCAGAAGGCTTTGGGGATGATTCACATGGAAGGAAGGGCTCATTCAAAGGATTTCTGCTGGACCATTTTCAAGAATCCTCGTAAAACTAACTCAGCTTTCCATCATCCGTTCTTCATCAAATTCACACATACATAGTGCTTAAGGCAAGACTATTGTCTAAATATACGATGCTAACCAAACAGTTATGGTCCCTTTCCTCCAGAAGTTCTTTGTCTCTTCCAATGTGGTCCATGATAAGAGTTTGAGAGTTGCACAGAGAATGGCCATGGCATGTTTTAAGAAAAGAAGAAAAGCAAAATCTGATTTTCATTTCCTTTTTTTCTTTTTCTCTCTTTCTGCGTTGCTGAGGCTGGTGTCTTTTCATTAATTTAAGCCCCTAGCCCCCTGATTTACAAATTTATTTATTTGTTTGTTTATTTATTTATTTATTTTTTAAAGATTTCTGCCTCCTCCCCGCCACCGCCTCCCATTTCCCTCCCCCTCCCCCAGTCAAGTTCCCCTCCCTCATCAGCCCGAAGAGCAGTCAGGGTTCCCTGCCGTTTGGGAAGTCCAAGGACCTCCCACCTCCTTCCAGGTCTAGTAAGGTGAGCATCCAAACAGCCTAGGCTCCCACAAAAGACCTCCTTTAGCTATTTTTCATTATATCATGAGAATATTATAGAGAACTAAGAATGCGAGTGAGAAAATCAGATGCTGCAATGTTCAAAACAAAAACAAAGACAGCTCGAGCTGGAAATGGGGTCAAGGAAAACAGGCAGACTTTAAATACAGCTTTAAGGTAAAATTAGTTGGACAGGGAAGAAACTGTGGCAAGGATGAAATCAAAGGTATAAAGGCTCAAGACTTTGTGCTGAAATGAAAAGCTAATCTCACAGTACTTTAACACTGGGACTGAAAGAAGATACAAGGGAATAGCACTTGCTTGTATGCACAATACTCAACATGAATTTAGTAATGCCACCAAGAACGAGGTGGAGGAGGAAGAAGACAAGCAGAATGAGAAGAAAGAAGAGGAGAAAGTCATAAAATTTAGGAGAACTTCTTGGTAGAGTAGACAACATTTTTTAAATTTTTCACTGAAACAATAAAGAGACTGAAATTGGGAAACCTAACCACACTTTAATACAGAAATAAAAAAAGCACACCCAAATTAGAAGGATTTGGGGGAAGTCAGATGATCCATCTTCTCCATTAAAGGAGAACTGTCATTTTGTGACTGGATAATGGGTGAATTCCAGAATGTAGTTAATAATAAGTTAATAATAAGTTCCCTTGACTCATGTCACCGTGGGTGAGAAGCATGTGTCAGTCTCAGGTAGTGGGATGCTACTGATCATTTCAGAACTCCTCATCTTTGGCCACCCACAGTGAATTATGAAAAACTCGGCAACTTCCTTTTTTGGTTACTCCTGTGTCTCTAGCCTCTCGAGGGGACTTGTTATTACCAGTGATGGGCACATGAACCCAGGCCTCTGTTGCATGAACTTCCAGAAAGTGTACTTCCTGCCCAGCAAGGGAGATGTCCTACCTGCCCCTTCCTGTTCTCTTCTTTCTCCCTTTAGCCTTTATCTTTCTTCCCCTTCCTCGTCTTTCTCTTGTTCCACCGTGGTAATGACTTTTCTTCCTGCCCTGGCTTCTGATATGTGATCCTTGAGCCACCAATCTGACTTTAATAACGTGTGGCTTGGGTGTCTCCACTCCACTGTGAATAAGCCTGACATTATACTTGGTTGGATCAAGACTTTAGTTTTCTGCTACTGTAACAGAATACTTGACACTGGATAAATTTATAGAGAACAGAAATTTACTTTCTCACAGTTATGATGAGACTGGGAAGTCCAAGATCAAGTACACTCAGTGAGCGCTTTCTTGATATGTTCCAAGGCTGTGGATAGATAGGTGAGAGAGAACGGGAATGGCTTGGACATTCTCAAAGGTGGCCGAGTTCTGACACCATAAACACCTCTCCAAAACCTCTACCTAACAACATGGCTTCACTGGCAATTCAGATTCTAGAGCTCTCATTTAAGAGGTGAATTCTTATCCTGAAAGCCAAGAAAATGTGGATAAAACTGATTCATTATTTCCAGGTATCAACATCAAAAAATACTATAGAATCACAAAATAGCAAACTAAGAATTTGATGAGTCAAAACCACAAGCTACTTACTCCAATGTTGTAGTTGCTTCTTTTACTTTTTTTTTTTCTCTTTGGGAGGCCCTCCACCCAACTCCCAAGTAAATCCAAGGGGGCTTATTCTTGGATTGTTTCCAACCAGCTCTTCTTTACTTAAAGTATCCCATCTATCTTATGCCTTGGTGTTTTTATCGTCCTGACACCTTTCTTTCCATCTTACTCCTTAGCTTGCTGTGTAGCTGGGTAGCTGACCCCTGAAGTCCCCCTCTCCTTCTCCTTTCACTGCTCCCTTCTCACTTTTTCTTCTTCTATTTATTCTCTCTGCCCAGAAGCCCCTCCTACCCCTCTCTTGCTTAGCTATTGGCTGTTCAGATCTTTATTAGACCAATCAGGTGTTTTAGACAGGCAATGTAACACAGCTTTGCAGAATTAAAAAAAAAAAGGAACATAAAAGAATGTAACACATCTTTGCATCATTAAACAAATATTCCACACAATAAACGAAGTAACACATCTTAAACTAATATTCCACAACATAAAGTTCTTTCCCTGCTCCTTCTTTATTCATTTCTTATATATTACATCCCGACCACAGCTTCCCCTTTCTCCTCTTCTCCCATTCCTTTGCCCTCACCTCCCTTCTCCTCCAGAACTCCTCCTCCTCTATTTCCCCTCAGGAAAATGCAGTACTCTCAGGGATATCAACGAAACATGGCATAACAAGTTATAGTAAGACTAGGCACATACCCTGATATCAAGGCTGAATGAGGCAACCCAGTAGGAGGAAAAAGGTCCTGAGAACAGGCCATAGAGTCAGAGACAGCCCCCGCTCCCTCGCATTGTTAGGAGTCCTGCAAAGACACCAACCTGCACAACCACAGCACATACGTAGAGAACCTAGGTCAGACCCGTACAGGCTCCCTGACGCTAATTATTTTTTCAGTCTCCGTGAGTCCCTATGAGCCCGGGTCAGTTGACTCTGTGGGTCATGTTCTTGTGATATCTTTGATATCTCTGGCTCCTAAAGTAAAAATTGATGTCATATAATGTAATATACTAGATTTTCATTTATTTGTTTGTTTATCAATATAGGCTCTTATACTTTTGACCAGGCTGGACTGTAACTCATTATATAGCTCAGGCTGGCCTCAAAATATACAGCAATTCTCCTGTTTTAGCCTCCCAGGTACTTGGATTATAGGCTTCAAGCATCATGTCCAGCTAACAAAGTTATATTTTTGTAGCTATTTGGGGCTTAGGAGATTTTATTAATTAACAAGAAAGTTTGAAATAAAACAAGATGCCAGATAAGGTTTTTTAAAAATTAATTTCAAACATTTTGACTTTGTATGAGCATGCCTAACATTTTCCCTGTTTCTTAACCTGTGAATAATCACCTACATACATATCCCAAGTTACTGAGAAAGCTGAATATATATGTGATCCACGTGAAACAAACTGTAGGACCTGCAACAGGCCAAGGAGTAGATGAATGGTGCATAAATATCAAATTCCCATCTGAAGTGAGAAATTAAAAATTGCAATGTATATGAAGCCACTAGAGCTAAAACATTACATATTCACATCATGCCGCTGTAAAACAGACATGGGGAACTGGCATAGGTGCTGGTAGCATAGCATTTGCAGTCAAATAAGGTGCCCACTGGAACAGCTCCTGAAATAATTTGGAAAATACCAGAATCAATTCTTTTTACATATATTTGAAGTCAAGAATTAAACCTCAATATCAAGAGTTAGTAAAGAACCTCACTCTGTTTGAATGAGAATTTGAATAAACATAAGGTGGGACTAGAAACAAATAAAGACGCAGGCAACCACTCTGCACCCTACAGAGAGGGTCTTCTGTCTTCTAGTCTGTTACTTAGTTTTAAGATTTATCTGTTTATTTATGTTTGTCTGATGTATATGTGTATATTTGTGGGGTCCACAAAGGCCAGAATAAGGCAAAAATAGTCCCGAGAGCTGCAGTTACAGGCAATTGTGAGCCTCTTTATGTGAGTGCTGGGAAGCAAACCTGGCTCCAGGTAGGAACAAGTGCTCCTAACTGCTGAGCCCAATTCTTCAACCACTTTCCTAGTCTGGTGCATCATAGGTTAGCTAAAGTCAACTGTGGATTCACCCATCCTTTGGAAACATTCCTAACCTACATGCTTGGCATTGGACAATTGGACAATAACCAGCTTTTCTAGTGAAGCTACTCACAGCTGTTTATAACCCTGGTCTGAAAATCTAAACAGGAACTCTGAGAATCACCGTAGGGTTTATGGTCGCACAACTGTTGATCCGCATCAAGCCTGCATAGTTCTCACGTCACAGCTGCTAGACCCAATGAAACGTGAGATTGAGGGTTACGTGATTCTGAGAGCAAGCTTTAAGAACTCGGGTTCTCAGTAAAAAGTAGTTTCTGGCTTAGGGATGGAGGCGCATGTCCACTTCTTTAACTTCTAGGCCCCATCTGGTGCAGACCCACGGAGGGCCTGTGCATGCTGTTTTATCCCTGTGAGTTCATGTGAGTTCTCTGTCACTCAGTTTGGCAGACAAAGCAGTAGCTGACCTTTGAGGAATTACAGTATGTCAAGAGACAGAGTTCCTGTCAATGCGTGTTGGATAATTCGTGCAAATAAGAAACTAACATTTGCTCCCCAAACCTCTGAGATGGTGATATTTTTACCCTGAACTTCACAAGCTGCCCAATCTTGACTCAACCCCTTGTTGCACAGTGGCCTAACCCTCTTTTCTTTTATTTAAGGAAGTTACATAACCCAAACTACTTCTGCAGGGGTTACTCAGTAAAGATCTTGACTATCACTCTAGGTATTCATAACAGGATATGTTTTTGAAGGCCAAGTGTAGAGGCCATGGTCTAGCCTCATTGTTTTGTATTTTTTTTATTTTATTGAAAATACATTTTTTCATACAATGTATTCTGATTATGATTTTCCTTCCCCCTCCTCTTCCCTATGTCCCCTAGCATGAGAGTGAACCCCCTTTCTGCTTCTCATTTAAAAACATACAGAATTCTAATGGATAATAATAATAAAATATAATAAGAAAACAAAACCAAACATGTCAGAATAGGACATGACAAAAAACAGAAGGAAATGAGCCCCCCAAAGGCACAAGAGGCAGATGCAGAGATCCACCATTTACATACTCAGGAATCCCATGAATACACTAAACTGGGGGCAGTAATACAGACACAAAGGACCTATAGGGAAAAATAAATAAATTAAAAAAGAAGAAAAATAAAATAAAAAAAAAGACGATACAACATTATGAGACAAGAAATTTCCAATGATGCCCTTGAGTTCATTTTCTGTTGGCCACTTACTGCTGGGCATGCGTCCAACCCTTAAGAGTAGTTTTATTTTTTCCCAGTGAGATTCCTGTGTAGAAAACTAGTTTTTCATTTGCAAGTGATTATCAGTTGGAAATAGCTTCTGTGTTGGGGATGGAGGTGTGTGTCCACTTCTTTAAGTTCCAAGACACATCTGATGCAGACCCATGAAGGATCTTTCTCCCTTCTCTTCTGCAAGGTTCCCTTGAGTCTTAAGAGGATGGATTTGATGGAGACATTTAGGGCTGAGTCTCTGTGTTTGTTTGCATCTGTTGCACACAGAAGCTTTCCTGGCCATGGCTGATGGCTGAGAAGGCACTGATAACAGAATGTCAGACTCATTTTATTGCTACTTTTTTTTTTAAAAAAAGAAGAGTAAGTAGCATTTGGTTTCCAGCTAGGTCACCGGGCTATCTAGTTTCAGTTCTTGGTCACTAAAGCAGCTTCATATATGGATGCCCTCTTGCGTATTTGGAGAAGAGGGAGAGTGAAGATCTGAGGTTTGCCTAGCCGCCTTCCTGACCTCCTTGTTCCTCTGACAGGCTTTGCAAGGGATTCCACAGGTAATGCCTGCTGGAAGTGAGTACTGAGAAAAAGGGATGGGGGGGGTAGAGAGAGAGAGAGAGAGAGAGAGAGAGAGAGAGAGAGAGAGAGGAAGGCTGTCACAGATTCTACTACAGAGCTGGACTGAAACTGGGAAGCAGGATCTAGGGGAAAGGCAGGAGAGGTCAAGATCTACAGTTAGTCTACATAGACCTACAGTTTGCCTACCTGCATCCCTGCCATTTTTTCCATTTTTGAGCAAATGGGAGACAGCATTTTAAAATGCTAAGAGTCACACGTGCTAAACTAACAGAGACATTCCCTCTTGACCTGTTCTCTTCGGTTTTGTACAAGAGATGCTAGACATTACTTGTTGTCTTTAAAAAACCCTAAATCAACCAACCAAACAAAAAGCCTAGCTCCCCACCAGCCGGTCAGCAGGAGCTTATGCCCCAGAGGCTGTCCTCTGACCTGGCTTTGTAGTAGAAGACAGTCCCAAACTTCCGATCCTTCTACTCCCACTTCCTAAGGGCAGGAATTTCAGGCATGGCCTACCACACCTAGTTTACAGGATGCTAGGGATTGAACCGATATCTCATATATACAAGGCAACATTCCAGCAGCTGAGCTATGTGCTTCTGTTTTATTCTATTCTACCTGAGTTATATCGTGCAAACCAATCCTTTGAACATAAAAGGATATAAAATGCAAGCTTAATCAAAATGTGACTCCCACAAGATTGCAATATTATCAGTATTATAATAAAGCTTTGTCCTGAGGGTGTTTCCTTGGTGAGGAAAAGGCAATTCATTTCATTAGAGCCCAAAGTGGTATCTGAGAACTGGAGAAAGACAAAAAGTGGGAATAAAGGATGTTCAAAGCATCATGGGGGAGGATTTCTAGTGATTTAATCCAAAATTCAGTCTATTGTAAAATTTCACTCATCTGTGGTAACAATATGAAAGTCAAGGACAAAATAGTGAGAGCTGTATGGAGACCAATGCGTGTAGACTGAAGGTTTGTATTTATTCTTCTATGATTTTATTGCAATTTGATTGTTAAATTTTCCTTTTTTATAGTCAGATTTGAAGGCCTATGATCCCAGCACTTGGGAGGTGAGACGAAAAGAATTAGAAGTTCAAGGACATCTTCACCTCAACAATGACCTTCACGAAACTCAGTTTCCTGCTGTTTATCATCGTGGCCACCAGAAGTTGCAGTACAGTTAAAAAGAACGCAGTTATCAACAGATGGGCCATTCCTTTGTCTTCCTCTCTGTTCAGAAGCTGTAAAGAAATCAGGCAAAATATCACTGAAACATCATCTAGGCTAAATCCAAGCTGAGAACCTGGGTATCTGGTATGTGTATAACCATATTCCCCCCAAAATTGGTGGAAGAGCTTCCTGCTGAGATACCACCCTTTCATTGCCTTCCTGCAGCACCTGGGCCATAATCTCTTTGGCCTGTACCAGAAGCACCCCATGAAATATGGAGGAGGAAGTGTTGGATTGACGAGGGCCTAGCATTACATGTGATCTATGACTTCTACCATGCCCTAAGACAGCCTTTTATTACTCCTCCTTAGCCAGACACTGCACTAGTGGAGCAGAATACTTCCCAGAAGGTAACCCCATGCAGTGTGGTAACTTCTCTGCATTTCATTGGAACGGATATGGAACTCACATAAGGTAAGGCAGTGGCTATAGGAGATAACTGAAGCTTCTGTTCTATAGTTGAGAAATTTGGGTGTGGGATTCAGACTTCTCCAGTCTGTGGACTCATGTGCCTGAAGAAAAACTTACCAAGTAACTACAATGCTGAGGACCCAGGAAAGGAGGATAAATTCTGTTCATTTCAAAACAACAACAACAAAAAACCAAAAAAAAAACCCAGACAAAAACAACAACAACAACAAAACCAAAACCAAAAAAACCACTAGCTCAAAACACATTGTATTTCTATACTGGTAACTTCCAAAATATGGTTGTGTGGTTGAAAATTTGCATATTTCCATCTACACCTTAATTTTCAGGAAAGTCACTGGAAGGGTTTCATGAGTTTGAAAACAAGGACAGTCCAGAAAATCTGCCAGCTTCTCAGTGCTCTATGGAAGTAGCTCTAGGAGACTCCACGGGCAAGGCCCCAGGCTGTGGAGACAGAGGGCATCATTAGATACTCACTGGCACTTCTTTAGCCCCTGAGAAGGTTCTTGGTGATTCTCTTAAATCTCTCATTGAGTCCCTTCAATATGTCTCATTGAGAAATTATTTTACTGAAGTATTCTTAGTCCCCGCAACTGAATGACATCTAGTCATTCACTAAGCTGACAGCCTACTTCAACAGAATGTATTTGCCTTAAGTGAGTCATTTGTAAAACGGAAATTAAAACAGCATAATGAATTATGCATGTAAACTATTGACCATGTACACTAACTTTTTAAATTTTATTTTAGTATTACCAAACAGCAATAATCTAAGGCAAAAAAATCAGAAACAGGAAACATTTTCTAGTGGATAATTCATCGTGAAGTTTTTTCTTCCCATTTGAGTCACAGACAGAGGGAAGCATTAGTAAAGAGGTAGTAAAACAGATTGTGGTCCCAAACAAATTGTTCTTTCGGGTTCCTAGGCATTTCCAGTATTATTTAGGGTGTTTATGTGTTTTAAAATTATTTTAAAAAAATTAACGCAGAATTAAACTTGAGATTTAGCCCCAACTTTGTATATTAAAGCATGTCATTCATAAGAAAAGATGAGCCCACCCACTACAATGGTCCTTTCCATGTTCTCATTAGGAGTGGCAGACCTCAGAACACCTTCCATCCCTGAAATGGCACTGCCCTGGCTGCCATTTTGAGATTTAACTCTTCAGATAGTGGAAATCAGAAAACATGAGCTTATCTCCAGATTAAACATAGACAAAAAACTAAGGAGGGATGTGAGTGTATTATGGATCACTATGCCCATTAAAATTTAATTTGGTGCTGGGCGGTGGTGGCACACACTTTTAATCCCAGCACTCGGGAGGCAGAGACAGGTAGATCTCTGGGAGTTCAAGGCCAGCCTGGTCTACAAGAGCTAGTTCCGGGACAGGCACCAAAGCTATAGAGAAACCTTGTCTCTAAAAACAAAAAACAAAAAACAAACAAACAAAAAATTAATTTGGTGAGTGTAATTTGTCCAATATTTTAGACCTTAAAGGCTAATAAAATGAAAAAGGCCTGTACATGAAACATTCAATGTTAAATCTTACTTTTTTATCTCAGTAATATTTGTTATAGTTGATCCATCCTTATTTCATTTATGTGTTTGATTTTTTAAGAGTGTCACCCATTTCTGATTTTTCTTATCTCATTAGCTACTCATTCTTAGGTGCTTGTTGGTTCAATTTCAAACCTCTAGGTTCTAAAGTTTAACAGGCACTAGAACTAGTCTTTGCACTTTCTTAATTTCCTTCTTCCCAAGGATCTCCATGCAACATCCTATGTGTTCTGGGCTCTGAAATGTTTCTATTCTTTTATCTGAAATCCAAGGAATAATACATGCATGAAGGAGAAAATGAAGAAGGTGAGAAGGAAGACAATGATGAAAAGGAAAAGAGGAGAGGAAAGAAGGGTAGAAGGAAGAAGAAGACATCGTAAACTTGACGTCTTTTTAGGTACACATGATAATATTTACTTGTACGTGAGGAAACTATTTACATTAAATACAGGGAAAGAACCACCTAAGAGGACAAGAAACAGTTTCTGGCATTCCCACAGAGATGGGAATACTGCCAGTACCGACTTGGAAAAATAGACAGACTCCCAACTCAGAGAACAGTGGTAAAAGGCTCAGAATGTTTCCTTCGGTAGGGAAGGATAGTTACGCCTGGGTTGAACACTGATTGGTCTGACTTGACCAATGTTAATACATACTCAAGAATATAAAATTGTTAATCAGTAAATACATTCTAGAATCAAGGCCAAGAATACAGGAACGCAAAGGCATTCAGTATACAACAGGGTAAATTTATCTAGAATCAAGGAAAAGCCAATCACATAGACAAAGAGAAAAAGACAATGCTATATAGCAAAAAAAATCCAAAGGCAACTCAATTGGAACTGACCAGAACTGAGCAAATGGTAGAATTAGGAAGTAGGAAAAAAAATCTAAGAATGATTTATAAATACACACCATCTACTGAACTGTAAGAAACACAGAAACATGTGACCAATCCAATGGCTGAAGGAAAATCATTGGAAGTCCGTTCTATATATTCAGAACATAAGTATCATTCATTGGCCAGGTGTGGTGGTCAAGAATCACTCACTGGACTTCAATAAGAAATTGACAACAATGAGGACCCTAAGAGTCTAGACATACATAGATCTAATCTACATGGGAAGTAGAAAAAGACAAGATCTCCTGAGTAAATTGGGTGCCTGGGGACCTTGGGGAAAGGTTGAAGGGGAGGGGAGAAGCGGGGAGGGGAGCAGAGAAAAATGTAGAGCTCAATAAAAATCAATAAAAAAGTCAAAAAAGGAAATTGGTGCCGTTTTCTAACAAACCACTTCATAAAATCAAAATAAGCCAGTAAAAATATTAGCAACAAATGCATCATATGCTTTAATAATATAAAGAACTTATTGACTTGATGTGATTCCTTCTTTCAGAGGTTGTTCTGGTACTCTTTTCTTCTTGAAGTACCATAAGTAATTAGCTTCTTGTTATCTAATCACAGGTAAACAATCGTCACCATTAGTTTCAAGGCCCAGCTTTCCCCTGACTACTCTGAGGAGAGGCTGTGGGAAGGGAGAAGACTGTATAAAACCCAGAGCAAACGTCTCTTTTTCTGCATATGAGTGTTTGCCTCTATGCGTGTTGCGCATTTTCTGTGTGCCCAGTGCCTGTGGAGGCCCGGAAAGGGCATCACATACCCTGGACCTGGACTGAGAGACAATTGTGTGGATATTAGTAAATGAATCCAAGTCCTCTGAAGGATCCAAATGTTCTCAATCTCTGAGCCATCTCTCTAGCCGCTCATCACTTACTACACTTAGGCTAGAAAAACCTGTTTTTCTATCAAATGGTTTCCTCTGCATATCACAACTGTTAATAGTGTTGATAAAAACATAAATATATTTAATCACAGAGAGTTCTCCCTTGGGGGAGACGTAGAGCCACCTGGATTTGTGGCCTCACTTTTTTCTAGTGGGGACAGTATAACCAAGAGGCAAATACTCAGTGCTATATTCCATCAGCTTTTCTTAGTCATTAACAGTTTTATTCTTCAAGAGACACTGGCAATGAGCGGGAAAATGTTTTTAACATTGGGCTAAGAAGGGCCATTCCCCGGTACCTGCTATGGGCCTCTTTAACACGTTGCAATGTCCAGGCCAGCCATCCTAACAAAGAACTCCCTACCCAAGTTCACTGGAAATAAGAAGACTCATGTTAAATCGAACGAAACTCATCATACAAAGTCATCAGACTTTGTGAATTCCTGTGTAAATAGAACAACTTAAAGAGGAATTATTTTGCCTGTCATGTGTATTGAAAGTTTCAGTTTTCAACATCCACTTTAAAAACTACTCTGAATGACCAAGTCTGATAAATAGAAAATAATTCGAAGGAGGTGGCGGCATAGGGGGTGATTTGTGTCGACTTTGGCAGTGCACAAACACAAAGCCCCCTGTGAGCCGCCTTTGAAGAGGGAGAGAGTGGGCATCAAGCAGTGTGTGTAGCTCATTAGCTCCCTAGCTCTCTGCTTTTTACTAGAGAAACTTCCTCTGGTGTTGGAAGGGGGGTAGAAGACCCTCAAGGGATGGGAGCGGGTGGGCAGTTTGCAAGTCTGAGAAATACAAATCTTTGAGGTGACTAAATTAAAAACATGCTATGAAGCCATAAACTCACTACTGAATCTGTGGCCTGGGGTCAGAATCCCCGCAGGAGCACCGTTTCCTCAATGCCTGTGCTTGTTAACTTTCCTGTAAGGAGCAGCCCAGCTAAGTCAGCTCTGAGCAGGACTCTGTGAGGCCACATCAAAACTGACAACAGGAGGGCCGGTGTGATGAGGCAGCGGTGGGAGGTTCACCCTGGGTGAGGATTCTGCCATGGCACACCCCAGGAAAGTAGCAAGGACAAATGTAAATGTCCCGTCTCACTGAAAACCACTTTGGACTACACAAAGCCTATTCTTTCTTACTTGAAAAGCTACTGATCTTTGCATTTATATGTGTAAGAGATGGAGATTTTTGAAGGACCACGGAATAACCCACTGGCAATGCTTGTGTGTGTTTTCTCCATACTGATTAGATGATGCAGCTTAGTACCAGCCCCCACCCCCACCCTGATAGCTTACCATCTTGCTTTGCTTGCTTTCCCAACTGTCTTTCGTAGCTATGGAAAAGAAATGGGAATAATGTCAAAATTGCTCTGTGGAAATCACATGTGGGCATAAATCAGCATTGGTGAAGAATACTGATCAGGCCTTTTTGGTTTTCTTTGGTGCTGCGGATAGAACCCAGAGCCTTGTCCACTCTAGGCACACTGACCTGGACTACACTCGTAGTGCTAAAGTTCTATTACAGAAGTCACAACAGGGGACAGTTTTCCTGCCGGGACGGTGTGGTCAGTATCTGGAGACGGGTCAAGGTCAGGGGTGCTGCTTAAGATCTTGACACGTACAAGACAGGCCCCACAAGGCAAATGGAAGAAGCGTTGAATCAAAGAAACAGTGGCCATTGTGTTATAGCGTCGGAGCATAACTGGTACTCTGTGCTCATGGTTCCATTTTTTTTCAGCTCTGTTGTGACATTCATTTTGTGAAATGGTAAGGGAAACATTAGAGAGAAACATGATGAAGGAAAGTATAGGGCAAAGTTCTAGCCAACTTCAGTAATTCACCAACCACAGACTGGGGCTCTTAAAAGATACAGGTCACCAGAAGAGAAGGATGTGGCCAGCGAGAGCCAGCCCGTACCACTTGCCTTCCTTTAAGCCTGAGCGTGTCATGCCTTGCCAATCTGAGTCTGAATTCAGGTTCTTCTTCTACCTTTGCTAACAGTAAAGCATGTGGGAGAGCCCCATTCCTTCACCAAGGGAAAGCTCTTATTCTTGGCTGAAGGCTATCCTCTGTTTTGCTTTATACCTTGGAGGCATGCATATCCTCCAAAGGTTTCATTGCCTCTTTCTGTGCATACCATATCCTGACCTATCGGTTGCTGTGCTTAATGGATGCTGCAGTTTTAGTTGAAAGTCTTCCAAAAAGGCCACATGGGAAACAGACTGTCATTTCCTTCTAATATAGCATAATGTATTTATACAAACAAATGGCACATAAATTATATTTATATATTTTTATGAAATGCCTTTAACAAATGAGAGCGAGAGAATATTCACACTGTACACTTACAACTTACATCCTTAGTTGCTACAAGTTCCTGTTATCAAAACCATTCAGCTTTAAAAATTGTTCCTACATCGTGATGGTTCCATCAGTTTATTTTCCATGCCATGTTTGATTTTGTGAAGTAAGTTATGCACAAGAAAAACAGATATATCGGGGGGTATTTACAGCAAGATTTTAGCCGGATATCAAGAATTCAGTCATTTGAGCAACTTATTTTCTGATTGCTTGAAAATAATTTTGAAACAACAAAGTTGTTTGTTTGTTTGTTTGGTTGGTTGGTTGGTTTTTATTTGTGGAACCACTCTGGCTGTCCTGGGGAAAATGCCTAAAGATCCCATCTTTCAAACATGCGTGAATTCTGAGCTGTTTTTGCGCTCTGGCTTGCTCCCTTGCTGTTTCTTACTTTCTTCAACAGCAGGAGCCTAAAGCTTTCATGGTTCCGTTCATCTTCTTTATCAAAAGGAATATAGGAGGATGTTACTTTTGCAAATTTTATAAGGACAAGATCACATAAACCCCTTCCTAGGATCTTGAAAGAGGCCCCTCTGAGCCCGGGGACCTAACGTACTTGAACAACTTCCAGGTAACTCTCTATGCTTCAGTTTTGAATTCATGAACAATGCAATCTAGCATTTGCCCTCAGCATGCCATGAGAAGAGGGATCCTACTCGGTTCTGCAGCTAACACGGGGACCAACAGCCAGAAAAGAAGACAAATGTAGGTTTAAACTCGATTCTTCCTTCTCTTCCTTCTTTCTCCTGCACAGAGCAGTGTACTTCTGGCAAAGAGACATGGGTGGTGTGTTGGGACAGACATCAGAGGAGTATGGATAGGTCAGACGTTATTTACTGGGAAATATACTTGGAAGTCTCAGATTATTGTTCTGAATTCAGTCTCGGTAAGTGAGGACCATAGAGTTAAAAACAAAGTCACAGCCCAGCCCAGAACACCTCACCACAAAGTTAACAGGAAAGAATACTCTTGCATTACAAATAAGAACTGAACCAAACTGTGATAACCCTAACCCAAATCGCAGAAATTTTGCCAAGAATTTGAGAATAGAAAAAAAAATCTTCCTCTTTTCATAGTCAAATATACACAACTATTCCACACGTTTTCAAAATAAATAGTAAACAGTTCTCCAGTAAGAGAAGAGACTATGACAACTGAAGTCACGTCATCAGTTAAATCACTGTCTTTTTTTTTTTTTCAACCTGAAGCAATTAGGTGCCTACCTTTTTGCAAATGCTAGGATAAAGGAATGCTATGTGCACATTTCAAAGAGATGCCCCCCCAGGTCCTTGAGAAAAGACAATGCTTATGCTAAATATCACTGAACTGGCCTGTTAAGTTTTCAAAGTGTGTGTGTGTGTGTGTGTGTGTGTGTGTATTTGTGCATGTGTGCAGTTTCACATTAAAAGGAGAAAGCAATTGCACTCAGACATTTTCTAGGAAATGGGAGAGAGGAAAATCCGTTATCAAAGGGAGAACTAAAGTTTTATTTATTATCGGTATTTGTTCTTATCAGGTGAACATCCTTGGTTAATGTGGTTTTCACCATAACTATTTAATGAATTGTAATTGTGCTTTGTTATGACTTTTATGGAAGTTTGTCTTCTGTAAATGTCTTGTTATTTTAATTTTTTCTGCAAAAAATTAGGTGATATTTTGATGCTAAAATCCAATTGAGTAAACTTTTCTTCTTGTTTTCCTTGATGATTTTTCTTGATGGATTTTATCTTACACTAGAACCAAAAGAACTCTATAACTATGAAAAAGAGGACTATGCAAACTGAGGGTTATTACCTGGTTGACACAGATTCAAGTTTGATTTCTTTTCTTGACTATAAAATACTGTTGGGGGTATTTTACCCATAGGCTTCCCTACATTCCTGAGGGAGGCATTAAAACCCTTTGGATCCCACTGTCGTTATTATAATGGTAAAGTAGTAAATCATTGCCTTGTCAATAGATGTATTTTTAATAACAACAATATTTATTATATGGAACATGATCTGTTCTTTGAACCTTCAGTTATAATAGAGAGAAAAATCTAGAGAGAATTATCCCATACCTGCTGTCGTATAGGCGAGGAAAGACTGGTTTTAGAAATCAGTTATCCAAGGTCACAAGAACACGACTCTTTTAGTCTCCCCCACTTTTTGTCTGCATCTATAGGTACTCTCCACTTAGTAAAAAGCAGGGATGGCTCAATGTTAATGACTTCTTTGCTTTCCTGTCATCATCATTGGAAACTGTCAACTCCATCAGTGCTTCCATGATCCACTCTGTGTCAACAGAGAGGATCACGGCCTTCCCATCCCTTCTGCCTCTTGTCTCTCTCTCCTTCAAAGAAGACACACTTGAATTTGAATAGAAAGTTGTTTATTTCATAGTAGCTTATGGACATAGAATGTTGATCTTAGACAGTTTGATGGACATATAGAAGATGGGCAAGCCCCAATGCCATCAGGAATGAAAGACATGGCAGGGATGAGTTAAGCTGGTAGTGGAAAACACATGTTTCAATCAGTGCTCTAAGTTTCTAACTCAAGAAAACACAGGTAGAATTACAAATGAAACCTTTGTACTGTATAAGCTGGAAAATAATGCATGTAGGATCAAAATGTGAAGCAACAATCCATAAACTAAAGATAAGTGAGGAATGGACAAAAGGTTGATTCTTTAAAAAGATTCCTTAAAAAAGATTAATCTCTTACAAGAGAGAGGAAAAACATAAAAATCACTATTGGTGATTGAAAATTGATATAATTACAAATAATATGAACTTTAAAAAGATAGAACATTGAGAGTAATTTTATGTAACTATACATAATTTTTGATTTTATTATTATTATTATTAAAAATAGAACCATAAACCTGACTCAAGATGAACTTGAAAATCCAAAAATTCTTTTTTAAACCTGCACATTGTTTCTTTTATGGCAATCTTTACTCTCCTCTTACCTTAAGCATCTCTTAGACACAGACAGCTTCTGTTGTCAGGGTTAAGGACACAATACATCAAAGCATGGTGCCAGGGCTCACTGAGCATTTTTTAAGCTAAGGGAGACAAGACAGCCTAGAAAGCAAGATGCTTCTGACCTTCTCCACCCTTCTCTTCTACCTCTCGTCTCTCTTTCTCCCTCCAAGCCAGCCATAAAACCTAGGAAAATCACTACCTGACCTACTTCTTCTGAAAGTAGGTCATAAGACCCTTGTGTGAAAGATGTTGTGTCCTATACCCAGAGGAAAGGCCTGCTACAGAGAAGCCAGGAAGCATCTGAGAGACATCACTGGGTGCTCACAGCAGCTCCATCACCAATAGGTCCAATCCCTTTGTTTGATCACGTTGCACCACAATTGAACTATTTTTTTTAATCATAGGTAACCACCAACAACAACAAAACACCACAGTTTGCCCTGAGTGAAGGCTTTTATGAATTATAAAACTTTGATTGCATACATTGTTCTTTTTTGAATCTTTTCTTTGTTTTAGAAGCATGAAGCCATATTCTTTGTGAAGGGTGAGGAAAATACTGCATTTTCCCCACTGTCTTATTGTGAGAAGAAGCCGCAGTAGTATACAAACTTGTGCCAGGAACAGCTAGGAGGTAACATTCTCATTGGAAGAGGCTGTGTAGCCTCACTCCCCTAAATGCTCTCGTTCCCAAGGGGGGGGGGTACAAAATAATGTAATAATAATAAAACTGTTAGAGACATGTAAAAAGAATACACTGAGCATAATATATCACGTCTAATTTCACTTTCAAATTTTGATCCAAGAATGAAAAGACTATTTAGTATTCAAAAATATTCAATTCAATTGACCCCCAAATAAAAGACATACACACACACACACAGAGTCATACACAGAGAGATCACTTGATCGCATCTTTACAAATTCAGAACAAATAAACATCCATTATTTAAAAAATAGTGAATTGCAAAGATAAAGTTTCACAATCAGATATTCAAAACAGTATTACAGGTACAATTGTGAAAGAAATAATATAGAATTTTCTCCATAAATTGTTGGAGGCAGATCCTAGATCACTAAAACAAAACATAGAAATAAAAGAAGAAAGCTGTGAGTGTAAGGCGTATGGCAATCTACATAGAAAACCACAGTTATTATTTTAAAAACACAATTTTCCTACTTTATATCAAGTACAAAATAATAGAAAATGAGAATCTAAAACAATGCAATTTATTATAAAATTTAATGCATTAACAGTTCAAGAATACATCTAATAAAAATGTTCAAGGTGTTTATAATCAAAGCACAAAGCATTCCTAAGAAAGATGAGTACAAACTGAGGTGTACATTATATTAGTGATCTAAAAGATTAGGATAAGAGTTATTTTCAAGATTATCTATCAAATGCCTTCTCAGTCAAGATTCCAGAAGATACATTTTGAAAATGTCAACATATTTCTGAAATGCATAAAAATGCAAGGATCAAGGTTAGCCACTGCATTCCCAAAGATCATTCATACTAGGTGACTTATATTTTAATATATTGATTTTTCCCCACAAATATATGGTAATTAAGGCTGTGTGGTATTGGTGTATGGCAAGATCAACTGACCAGAGTACTGAGTATAACTTAAAGGAAGCCCAAGCAAACTGCTACATACTTTATAGCAAAGGAGCTGCCATTGCTTTTCTTACTGCTGTAATAAAATACTTGCTGTATATGCTGTTGAAGAAAGAAATGCACTCCTGGCACTGAGCTTTCAGACTATTATAGAAAGAACTGAATGACAGAGCTGAACCATTCATATCTTGGTGGCCATATAGAAGAGGAGGATGTCTGCCCTTGTGGGATCTTTCATTTCTCCCTTTTTTTAAATCTGGGCTCTAGTCTATATGATGGTGTCACTCACATTCAGGACAAATTTTTCTTGTTTAGTTAGGATACACCCAGAGATGCTACTTACTGATTTTCTACGTTTTTCTCAGCCCCTTTAAGTTGACAGTGAAGATGACAATCATTATGACACTACCCCTTACTAGAGTAAAGGATATTTTCTATAAACATTTTTTTTTATTTTTTATATGTATGAGTGTTTTGCCTGGATGCATGCGAGGGTGCTGAGTTCATGTCTTTTGCCCATGGGAGCCAGAAGAAGTCACTATATTCCTCAGAACTGGAGGTATGTGAAAATTTTGAGTTGTCATGGGGTGCTGGGAGCTGAACCCAGGTCTTCAACAACAGAAAATTCTCTTGACTGCTGAGCCATCCATCCAGCTTCAAAGAATGACTTTTAAAATAAATGACACTTTTCAGTTTGATATTCATGTGGGAAAATGCCTGACCTCAATTCTAGATGAAGATCAGTTCTAGATGGACTGTAGGCATGAATGGGCAAGGTTAAACAGCAGATAGTCAAGAAGAAAGCAGAACAGAGTTTGTGGATGCCACATGGGCAACTAGTTAACAGGATATAAATAGAGAGCTTGTATTTACCAAAATGTGTGATGGCTGTGTGAGAAACCAAATGGCTTCATAGAGGAAAATTAACGACAATGAGTCAAATTGAGGGGAGCAAGCAAAATCGCCTTGGCTTGAGTACTGCCATTTTGACTCCAGACTCCATTTTACGTAGGGTGAAAGAAACAAAGTTCAGGTTCCCAAGCCCTAGGGGAGCTGAGAATCTTGCAATGGCTGACCAACCTCCTCCCTACACCATAGAAATAGTTGCTATACATCTTTAGTTCTCTAGAAACATCATGGCTGTTCCTTACAACAGAGAAAATGAATGAATCTGATTGGTTGGACCAAAAGGCCTGAGTTGTATATTGATTGGCAATGATGGAACATTCAAGGAAGTGTCTAATTTCTAAATCCTGACTGGTGAAAGGTTAGCAACAGAAGTTTGTGAATTTTATGCTTATAAAGCCCACTTCTGGCCCTGCTCATGGCTGTCAGGAGAAACAAAGCTCCCGAGTTCTTGTCCTGAAGCCCTGATCCATCACTGATCTGTTTTTGTGGCAAATTAACCTTTGGAACCTAAGTGTTGTCTCTCTCCTTCCTCATGTTGCATAGTAGGCTACTTATAAAATAAAACTTGATTGTAAGTTCATACAAGAAGGTTTATGAGTTAACCAGATAAGCAATGATAACTCAAAGGGGGTAGGGGGGCAGAAAACTTTTCCAGGCATTTTACAAAAGAGAATATGGGGGTAGTCAAGGGGCTAATGGAAAGTACTCATATTTACTCTTCACTAGGGGAAATGCAGATAGAAATCTCAGTGACTCAAACACTCCTTTTTTATTTTAAGGTTAATTTTTTTTAATTTACTTTTTTAAAAAACCTATCATTTCTCATTTTACTTGCCAAATCCATTTTCTACTTCCTTCCCTCCTCCTGCTCCCTCCACCTTTCCCCCTTCCACTCCCCATCCCATCTCCCATCCACTCCTCAGAGAGGGTAAGTCTAGTACATTGCTTTGGGGCAGGACCAAGGCTCTTCCCACTATACCTAGGCTGAGCAAGGTATCTCTCCAGAGACAATGAGTTCCAGAAAGTCAGAATGAGCAGTAGGGATAAATCTTTGTCTCACTGCTAGTGGTCCCACAGTCTGCCCCAGCGATACAACTGTCACCCACATTCAGAGGGCCTAGTTTGGTCCTATGCTGGTTCCCTTGCTGTCAGGCCAGAGTTGGAAGGCTTCCATTAGCTCAGGTAAGCTGTTTCAAAGGATATTCCCATCATGGTCTTGATCTCTTTGCTCGTATTCTCATTCCTCCATCTCTATGACTGGATTTTGGGAGCTCAATCCAATGCTCCTCTGTGGTTCTCTGCATCTGCTTCCATCAGTTGCTGGATGTAGGTTCTAGGATGACATTTAAGATAGTTATCAATCTGACTACAGGGCAAGGCTAGTTCAGGCATCTTCTCCATTATTGCTTAGGGTCTTAGCTGGGGTCATCCTTGTGGATTCCTGGGAATTTCTCAAGTACTAGGTTTCTTGCTAGCCTCATAATGGCTCCCTCAATCAAGATATCTCTTTACTTGTTCTCCATCTTTGTCCTTCCCCCATCTCGACCATCCCGTTACTTCTGGTTCTCTTCCTTCCTCACCTCCTATTTCCCACTTCCTCCTTCCCTTCTTCCCCACCTCCATGCTCCAAATTTTCTCAGGAGACTTTGTCTATTTCCCCTTCCTAACCTTCTCTTAGGGTTCTCCTTATTACTTATCTTCTCTGGGGCCATGGACTATAGGCTCCTTATCCTTTGCTTTATAGCTAGTATTCACCTATGAGTGAGTTCATCTTTCTGGGTCTGGGTTACCTCATTCAGGGTTTTTTATTCTCTAGTTCCATCTATTTGCATGCAAATTTCAAGATGTCATTGTTTTTTTACTGCTGAATAGTATTCCATGTGTAAATGTACCATGTTTTCTTTATTTATTTTTTAATTGAGGGGCATCTAGGTTGTTTCCAGGTTCTAGTTATTATGGATAATGCTGCTATGAACATAGTTAACAAATGTCCTTGTAGTATGGTTGAGTATCCTTTGGGTATATGCCCAAGAGTGGTATTGCTGGGTCTTATAGTAGATTAATGTAGTAGGGAGCTGCAGGCTGCATTCCTGCCACCCCAGCTCCTGGGCCGCCTGGCTAGCTTATGCCCCAAAATAATTACACGGAAACTGTATTCTTTTAAACACTGCTTGGCCCATTAGTTTCAACCTCTTATTGGCTAGCTCTTACTTATTTATCTAACCCATTTCTAATATTCTGTATAGCACCATGAGATGGTGGCTTACCGGGAAAGATTCAGCATGTCTGACCTAGTGGCTTGCTTCATCGTGTCTGGCCCTGAGAGGAGTTGCCCTGCATCTCGTCTGCCCCTGAGAGGAGAGGAAATGGCGTCTGAGCTCACTTCCTCTTCCTCCCAGCATTCTGTCCTGTTTACTCTGCCTACCTAAATTCTGCCCTATCAGATGGACCAAAGCAGTTTCTTTATTGACTAATGAAATCCCACATCAGGTTAATCCCCAATTTTCTGAGAAAATGCCATACTAATTTTCAGAGTGGTTGTACAAGTTTGCATTCCCACCAGCAATGGAGGAGTCTTCCCCTTACTCCACATCCTCTCGAGAATAAGCTATTATTAGTATGAACCTGATAGAACAGAAAGTGGGAAGTAGCCTTCAATACATGGACACAGGAGACCACTTCCTAAATATAACACCAATAGCACAGACACTGAGAATAACAATAAATGAATGGAACTTCCTGAAACTGTGAACTTCTGTAAAGAAAAGGACACAGTCAATAAGATAAAAAGGCAACCTACTGAATGAAAAAAAACCTTCACCAACCCCACATCATACAGAGAACTTATCTCCAAAATAAATAAAGAACTCAAGAAATGAAAATCAAAATATGAATAATCTGATTAAAAATGGTGTACAAATCTAAACAGAGCATTCTCAACAGTGGAGTGGCTGAAAGACACTTAGGAAATGTTCAACATCCTTAGCCATCAGGGAAATGCAAATTAAAACAAATCTGAGATACCATTTTACCTGCAAAAATGGCTATGATCAAAAGCCCTAGTATTCTTTAATGTATGTAAACAAACAAGGTAAGGCAGAATACCATCAGTAAGACCCTGGAGCCTTTCTTGCATTCTACATTTCTCTATGCATGCATTAGCAAGATCATGCTGAGTTTTTACATATCACATGACCCAAAATTTCTATCAATGGGCTAATCCCACAGAAAATTTCTTATGGGTTTCCTAAAAGCTACTCATGGGAATATCCATAGCTGCATTGTATACCATATCCCTAAATAAGAACAAAAACAGATGTGTCACAAAAGAATAAATGGATATGTTTATGAATGGAACTTTATATTACAACCACAATGACCAAGATACCAAAACATAGTATGACATGGATGAAGCTCAGAAACACAGTGGATTATGTAGAAGTCAAGAGAGTGGACATTATTTATGTAACATTCAAAGGCACAAAGCACATATGGTGTAAGGGATCAGAGCAGCACTGGTCTCGGGAGTTTCCAACCTGGATGAAGATGATAGGAGTATAGGGAAGAAGGCTCAGGAACTGTTGATTTTCTTCTGTTTCTTGATTTGGGTAGTTGTTTGTTTGTTTTTCTTTTGCTTTTTAACAGTGAAATCTAACTTTGCATTCACTTTGCAAAAATTGATCTAACCAAATATGATCTTGGGATTTTCTAAATGTGCACTATATATATATATATATATATATATATATATATATGGATGATATTTAATTATTTAATGGGAAGTTCATTGATGTTACATTGAAAGACCATTAATTACTCACTTTAACTGTCATGTTAAGAATATGAACCTCTAGTTTTTGAAGAGAACCTAAAAATATGAAAATACCATTAATTAATTAATCTCTCTTTCTTCCTAAACCCACTAACCTTTGTGTGTATGTGTGTGTGTGTGTATAAGGATTGCTCTGTATAATTCAAGCTGACCTTGAAACCATGACACTTCAGCTCAGCTTACTATGTTGCCATTATAGGCACACACCATCATCCCCAATTCAGTTTTCTTACTTTTAAATGCTGTCAACTAATTCACATTAAAACAGCCTGTTTTAATTACTTCGCTTATCGCTGTGACAAATATGGTGGAAGCAACATTTTGCAGGAAAGATTTCTTCTGGCTTCTGGTTCTTAAGGTGGGGAACAGACAGCTGCTGGAGCTTGCCATCTGGCTTGTTGTCCTTTCAGCAGAAAAGACTTAGAGCTCATGATAGACCAGACACTGAAACCACTTATTTCCGCTATTTCTACTAGCCAGGGAACTCTTCTTATTCAAATGTGAAGGGTTTCCCACCGTTTGATTATATGGTCTCTAGCTGAGGGTGCTGCTTCTGTTGATTGTGAAATGTTTTAGATAGAGGACCTAATTGGCACATGAATGTACTTGAACAGACCACCAGTGTTCCCAGCACCATACCTCTCTGAAGTGTATCTCTGAATCATA
This sequence comes from Chionomys nivalis, assembly GCF_950005125.1. NCBI lineage: Eukaryota > Metazoa > Chordata > Mammalia > Rodentia > Cricetidae > Chionomys > Chionomys nivalis. The sequence continues at coordinate 80,852,526 of NC_080090.1, forward strand.
AGAGAGGCACAAGCCATTCTCATTGAAGTTGTTTGTGTCTGGAATCCTGTTACAGCAATGAGAGATGCAAGTAACACAGCTATGTTCTCAAAAGTTCCAGTGACTCCTAGATCAACACCACCAGCTGGTGACCAAGTGTTCAGACACATGAGCCTGAAGGGGACATTTTATATGCAAACCATAATACAGCCACATCAATGTGAGCATGAACAATATAACAGCCATAAGTTATAATGATTGCTTTGAAATCCACAATCCCAGCTCTATAGTGAATAGTTTTACACTTTTTCGTGATTTCCCTTCCTCAAGGAAATAGTTGTGTAGAAGGTTTATGAATCTGTAGTATACAGAAGCTAAGAACCAAGGCATTGGCATAGTACTCTTGTTCTTATTATTAATGTTTTACATCTTTCTCCATATTTATCTTAATTATCTTTAATGTTAGTGAATATTGTATAGCTTTGCTAAATAATTATAAGATAATCACAATAAATTTACATAGAGTAGGTATTTATACAAACTTGCAATTTAAGCGTATGTGTATCAAACAACGATGCCTTATATACTTCATTGTTTTTGACATTATATCTATTTCATGTAATATGTAATATTGTATCAATATTTGAGAAATTAGGACCATTTTGTAGGCCTACCATGAATTATTTGAACTAGTCATAAGTTATTTTCTTGTAGTTAGTGTTAAAACAAGATTGTGGTGTTAGAATTAATGTAAAATATCTTTCATATGCCCTCCAGATAGGGTAGGTTTTGTTTTTCAAAACACCTTCTGCTGTTTGTGAACTCCAAACTCTTAAAAAGTTCCTAGAATCTCCCGTGAAGTGACAGTAATACCACACACGGAGAACTTGGTTTATCTTTACATGCTCCTACTTGCCGTCTTTGGTCTCCCTTCTTTCTTGCTCTGGTGTGTGCATACTCTTCATCCCTATCATGGCTGCTGAAATCTACAAATAAATACACTAGGGTGGTTGATGGACAGCCTTGAGGATGCTGATGTCTCTGTCAAGGACCACCATCAGTTTATATCAGAAATGCATGCATCCCAGGGGCTGCCAGCAGCAGTGCTCTGCTGCAGGCCTCAGCTCTTTCAGTAGCATCATTTCAGTAACCATTTCCATGCTTACCAGAACCCGAAGCTGAATTGGACCTCTAGCTGAGATATTGGGAATTGTAGAAGGAGGTATAAAATTAAAAATGAAAGAAAGAGGTAGGGAGGGAGAGAGCGAGGGAGGGAGGGAAAGACAGAGAGAGAGAGAGAGAGAGAGAGAGAGAGAGAGAGAGAGAGAGAGAGAGAGAGAGACAAGCCACAGCAACAAAGAGCAATGGAAAATTCACAGGCTGTGGCAAAGAAAAGAGCCTTTGTTTGGAAACTGAATTCAAGTTCAAATGTTTTATTTCTGCCTGAACACTTCCTGTAACTGGTGCTACTCAGTAGCCGGAGTCATTGCATTTTTCCTTGAGAACTTATCAGTTATGCTGCCTGTGTAGTTTCTGGACAGCATCATGCTTATGTGTTTCTCAAACTGGGCAGGCCTTACCTCCTACATTACACATTTTAATATAAACTTAGATCATGTCCTATAAAAAAGACTAGACGTAACAAAGAAGACAATCCTTTTTTTTGTCGTGGTTAATCTTCACTGTCAGCCTGACTGTATTTAGAGTCACCTAGGAAATTGTGGAGGCATACCTCCGGGTGTGTTTGTGCAGACACGCGAGTGTTTCCAGAGAAGATGAGGCTTGGTGGAAGACACACCCTAAATGTGGGTGACACCATTGCATGAGCTGGAAGCATTTAAAAGGGACAGAGGGAGAAACTAGGAGAGTGGCTGTGCCACCCTTTCCTACCATCCAGCCTTCTGTAGCATCTCATCCTCACCATGTTGAATTGAATCCTCAAGACAAATCCTTCTTTGATTAATTTGTTTCTTTCTAGTATTTTGGTCACAGTGATGAGAAAGCTAATGATATATCATCTGACAACCTTGTATTCAGACTCTGTGGATGGTGTAGGGACATACTGTGGATGTCTCTCTATGCATGCATTTGTATGAACTCTTTCACACAAATATACAAATGCACTCATTTAAAGTGAACTTGTGGTATGGCTTTCAGGTAATTTCTTTTCTCCATACATCAATTTACTTTTCCATTTTATAGGAATATGAGTGAGTTTACCCGTGAAGACACTTGGCAGTGCCCTCTCTCTTAATAGAGTGCTAAACGAATCATACTGAATGGTAATGAATGATACAGTATTTCAGAAGATAAAAACCAAATGGTTACGAGACTTTCACTACTAGGTCAGTCTACCAGGTTCAATGTCATGACTATTACATTTACTATTTTTTTAAGTTTTTGTAACACTTGCTTCAACAGATGAGCAAAGTAAAGTACAATGGCCATCCACACACCACACCATACCTGCCTCTGCATTTACCAGCTAATAGCGTCTTTAATATTGCCTCTTTATTTGTCTCCTAATGTAGTCTTCTTGGCCTTTCTCCTCGGAAACATTTTAAACCCCTCTTGTTACTTCATCCCCAAAGTTTTCAACCCCTGTTCTTCAATATTCACATTATCGCATGTAATTATGTTCCCAGGCTGAGAGTCTGAAAATTTGAAATGTTCCAAAAATCCAAAGTTTTGTGAGCACTGATGGGATTCCACAAAACAGTCCACACATGACCTCAGAGATGAGATGCTGTGAGAACATAATTCTCTAGACTATCTCATCAAATCACCTCGTCCTATGTAAAAAGAAGACATTAAATGCAAATGGATCTCATCTTTTTTTTTTTTTTTTTTTGGTTTTTCAAGACAGGGTTTCTTTGTGGTTTGGAGCCTGTCCTGGAACTAGTTCTTGTAGACCAGGCTGGTCTCGAACTCACAGAGATCCATCTGCCTCTGCCTCCCAAGTGCTGGGATTAAAGGCGTGCACCACCACCGCCCGGCTGGATCTCATCTTTATACTTAAATCCAATCTCTAGGGTAAGAACCCAACCCTGTATAGACAAATAGGTCAAGCTCCAGAGAAGCACTTCAGGCCTCAAGCATTTCAGATAAAGGACACCCAATTCATGCCACAAGCCTCAAACAAATCCCTCAGTATAGTTTACATGTAGACAACTCATTCAGACAGTCCAATTGCAAAAACTAGGAGGAGAATCCTTTTAACTGCAATTGGGTAGCTCAACTCTTTAAATGCCAAGTCCTATGGTCCTTAAATGACTTTTGAGTCATAGAGTTTTATCTTCATTTCTTTGTCCATGCACTCTTGACAGAATGCTACTGTCTGCAGACTGAGAGCTACTTCTCTCCAGAGGTGGGAGGAGCTACAGGTCCTGGTGAGTCCTTGCAAGAAAGGCAGATTCTCATTCAGCTTTTTACAGCTGCTGTCTGGGCCCAGCAGCCCGAGGACAAGGGCTTGATAGCAGTGCAGATGGGGCCTCGGTTTTTACTTTAAAAAGAAGATTCATCTGTTTTTCCTTCATGAGTGTTTTGTCTGCATGTATGTACTGACATCACAAGCACTCCTGATGCTTGTTGAGGTCAGAAGAGGGCATCAGTTTTACAGATGGTTGTGAGTTGCCATGCGGGTCCTGAGAACTGAACCCCTGTCCTCTCCCAGAGCAGTAAACACTTGAAACTACTGATCTAATTGTCCAGCCTCTGGGCTGGGTTTTCATGCATCAAGGAATCAACCTGTAAAAGCAACCAAGCGTGGGCCTCAGGGAGCATCCACATATGGATCAGCAGTGATCCAAGTGCACGCCTACCAAGACAGACTGATTTAGCCTGGTGGCCAGGATGGAAACGCGCTTAGACCATGCAGTTCTACATGCTCTTTTTTCTTCTTCTTTGAAATCACTTGCTGCCATCACAGAAACAACCAATCTCCTGTGATGAGGCCAAAGCTCTTTCTTTTCTCATATATCTCCAGGTTCAGCGCAGATTCTCAATGCATTCCAGGTGCTCTCAAATTCTGCCCTCTACACTGAAATGAGAATGACCCTGTATGGCGCTGGGTCTATGACCATACAACCTTGAACATACCCAATCTCTTATTGGAGTTGAAATGATCAGTCAGGGGGAGGACGGAGGCTGGTACGGCTTACATGTTGAGTCTGAGTAGGGGAGGAGGCCTCCCCCGTCTGGGAGGAGCCTCTGGCCCTAATGTGCTCGTAATATGCATGTGAACTTTGAGCTGTTGCCATGCGGAAGGAATTACACTTCTGCAACTCACTTCCACCACAGCCCCCAGGGGAACTCTAACCCAGACGTTGAGCAAAGCACACACAGCTGTGAACTTGATCCTCAGCCTCATTGGGTGCAATGCAACCCTTCTGCTCCTTCCTTCTCCAGCAACCCCACATCCTCCAGGTTCCTGGAAGGAAGTCCCAGCCAGGGCATGGGACAGCAGAGCGCAGTTCAGCTTCCCTTTCCAATGCAAAGAGCCAGGAAGGGCAGTGAAGAAGGGTGAGCTGGGGGCAGGTAGTGTTAAAAAGGGAACCACTGACTTCCTGTGAGTGTGGGTTCTTCTCACCCCTGCCTGCAGCACTGTGGAAGCTGTTGACTTCATCTCAAAGGGTGCACAGACACTTTTGAACCTGCTGTTCCAAGGTTCTCTGCATTGAGGTCCAGGAAGGCTCTCTCTGGTAACACAGAAGACCCCATGTTCCTAGGGCTAAGGCCACCAAGCTTCTGGTTTCCCATGCCCCTCAGCTTCTGCCATGGTTGTGGCCCAGCACCGCTCACTGTGAGCTCACAAGGTTTCCAGCACATGCTTTGCAGCTGTACCACCCAGCGAGAGGGTGAAACCAGGGGAGCATGGCAGGCGGAGATCATTTCCGCCCACATCAGAAGGCAGAGCAATGCTTGCAGAGAGCTACAATGAGCCCTTCACCAACTACTTGACATCTTCTGGGCCAAGATGTCTCATCCTACACCATGCATTGATGGGAGACCCCTTGGACAGAGCATTGTGTTGGGAATTGCCATACAAATGCATGGGTTTTAGGTGTCAGCATTCTTTCCTTATTCTTGCTTTCCAGTGACTCTGTTCAATGCATCTCAGCTCCACTTGCCACTGCCTCTTGGGATTTTATGGCACTCCACACATTCTGAGTATATGGACAAAAGGCAGAGGAAAGGAGAGTTGGTGTTGGAGGAAAGAGTAAGGGGGTTAGGGAGGAGAGAAGGAGAAAGAGGAGAGAGAGAAAGAGAGAGAGAGAGAGAGAGAGGAGAATAGGGATAAGGATGAATACACCAACCAAAATTTTCTTAAAATTCACAATACAAAGACAAAAAAAAGAAAATATTTCTAATGGAAAATGGAAACAACTTGGTAGCAGATATCAAAAACTGAAAGAAATTCATTTAAAAAAATATTTTACCTTCATCCATAACAACTCTCTCTTACAAATATCACTGTAAGCTCCAGGCTCTCAAGCTCTCAGAGACTGAGAGGTTTTCCACTTAGCTCCTCCCACTAAGCTGCCAATGTGGGTCTTTGGCTTCTGCTTCTTACACAGTCCCATGGCCTTTCCCTTAACGCGGCACACCCATCACACTCGGACACCAACTGCTGGCCCCACCCTCTTCCCTGTTCTCTGCATCTTCTACTCACTCAGCCCACTCCCTCAAGCATCCCTGATCACTTCCTCCTTCAAGCCACAATGCCATTACAAGTCAATCACATCCCCCTTCAATTGTTGGCTTATGAGTCTGTTTTCACTTCTAGAGAGTGAGATGCTGGTCAGAGTGACTTTCTCTCAGCTTGGGTTTTGTGCCCTGAAGGTCTGTGACCAATGCCAGAAAACATCCCTCAAAGGGTAAATACATAACTACTCTAGAGGGAAGAAGTCTTCCACTGTGTTGTTGCTATTACAAAGTCTGGGCTGCTTGCTCTAACTCAAGAAAACAGACAATTCGTTTCTTAATATAAGCCATTTCAGGATATCACTAGGTAAGACGTAGGTGTGGGTTTGCACAAAATACCTTAATTTTCCATATTTCTTGGCTTGAATTTAAAATATTTTAGTTTGAGACAAAGAATCTATGTGGTTGCCAGAGAGGTCCCCAATTCAGGCTTTCTTGGCTTTGCAATTTTCAGTCCAGAAAAAAAAAACTGGAGTGGAGTGGGTGGGAAGAGCCTTTTTCTCAGAAATAATAGCTAGACGGCTCCTCTACGGTGACTGGCATGTGTTCTCATTGTAGAACCAACACCTCTGGCCATGAAAGACCTTTTATCTAATGGCCTTAGATCTCATCGATACAGTCCTTCTCTGTAAGGCCTTGTTCCAAAACCAGGGGAACTGAGAAAGGCATGGGGGCGTTTACTCAAAGAGAGACCAATTGTCAAAAATAATCAAGTGAGGCAGAGGGTAAAGGCAAATAGAGGTAAGTCTTTTCTCTTTGAGATTTATATTAGAGATGAAGAACTTCATTTGGGGTCCAGTTCTAGAAAAAAAATTTAGAAATCTTATCGGCTGTTAGATTTTAGTATAATGTATACTCTCGTAAATATAATTTTAAACCTTCACACATTTTGATAACTGAGTCCTATCAGACCAAGAAAACTAATTGCTGATAAAAAGATAGGCAAAATTCTTGATTAATATGAGCTAGTTGAAAAAAATTTAAAATAAAGCATTTAAAAATATTTTTTAAAAGAAGACTAAAACTTGGCACACAGTCATAGGGAAAATAAAAGTGAAAGTAGGTTTCATGGCTGTGTCTGCTCTGACTTGTTCTGTAGTAATCTTTTAATAAATTGAAGCATCCAAACTAGAGAATGGTGCCCAGTGTTATAACTGGACACTGTGGTCATTAGAAAGTAAGAAGGTCAGCTTCCTTTGGCCCTAAAATATAATGCCACCATGCAAAAGACACAGGGAAAGAAAAATGGGAGGGGCGCGTGAAGGAGGAGTTGGAGGTGGATTGAGAATATGAATGAAAAAGAACGCATCAACCCCAAATTTCTTAAAATATGAAGACAAAAGATAGAAAACCTTATTTCTTGGCAAAAAGTTACCAGGCTATACAGTTAATTTTAATGGGAAATAGTGATGAGTTGGTCTCAGAGATGGACAAGCATGCTCTTTTCAATCTCTCCTTAGTATCTTACTCGGTGCCTTCCTTGTTCTTGTCTTCATGAGTCCCAACTCTGGGGGATTGAGAGTTTTTAATGTCCGTAAGTCTGCTGTTTCCTGGCATCTAATGTTTACAATTTGGACTGGAAAGTTAAGCAAAGCTTAAATTCTTTAGCAGACTCCAAGGGTCCTCTGAGCTCCAGTCTGGTCATAACTTTTCATTGATCTCTCCTGCCTGTCTGTCTTGATCTCGCCTTGATCTCATTCCTTGTGCTCCACTCAGGCTGCTGTCCACCCCTCTGTCACTTCCTGTGGTAGAGAAACAAAGCTTGCTTGTTTCAGAGACAAACAAGCAAGGCAGTATAAAATGAGACATTGAAAAGACTTGAAATGTTTCAAGAGCCAACTGATTTCACGTGAGGGTCCAACCATCAACCCAAACATCAGAGTCACACACAGGCATTCTAGACAGTGGGACTATAGCCCTCTAGATCTTCTAATGCTTAGTAGCATACTAAATAAGAGATTAGAAAGGATGAGGTTTAAACTCCTTTGTTTAAAACATTTAAATTATGGTTTGTAATATTTGGGAACTAGATTAGAATCTTAGCTGAAAATGTTAGCATTTTACTTTTTCACCCATTTGTCAATCCTACAGTGCAAAAGTGACTCTGGCCATGAGTTGCAGAAGCTAAGGCTGCAAATTATTTTTCTCACAAGGAAGAGGCACAGGCTTTAAGTGGTTTAATGGTCAGGAACAATTGAGTCACATACCCAAGAAAAGAATATAGACGTGCTGGTGGCTAAGGTCTAGCTGGCAGGCTATATTCTCCGAGAATGGAACATTTCCTATGCCCTTTTCACGTTAGAAGCACTCTGCTAGACTCTCGACATGACATTTCATTTCATTTAAACTCTAATACTGGAAGGCAATATGAGCTTCTTCACTTGAGGAAACTGTGTTAAGAAAAACATAAATTGCTCTTTATGAGGTCTTACAATGCAGATATAGGAGTTTTGCAGTTAGGAAGGAAGCTGACTTAAAGATATGAGATAGCTAAAGAGCACAATGTTGTTTTAATACCTCCAAAAACTGTATTTATTTGCATTTAAGATTCCTCACATGGGAAAAACAAATATACACTATTCATGCATTTGCTTGTTTATATATTTGAATATACATATCCCATTCTTTCCTTTGCCAACAGGATTTTATCAGGCATCTCCCAAAAGATAAGTACAGTTCCCTGTATCAAATATACAAAGGTGAACAAAATAAGCAAGACTTGTTATATTCAAGGGGCATCAGATGAAAAGTGAGCAAATAAATAGACTAAAAAACATGATAAGAAAGAAACAAGGGCTTGGGATGAAGTAGAGAATGAGAGTTGTGGATCTTTACCTCCAAAAGGAGGGTCAAAGAACATCTTTATGAAAAAGACCTGGAGACACAAAGTAGGGATGCCAGAGGCCTGTCTGAATTCGGCACATGGGATCAGGTAAGGGTGAACTCAAGATGGACAGGCAGAAGCTACAGTCAAAGCCATGCTTGAACCAGAGGAGAGAGCAGGATGAGATTGGACCCCACAGGGCCCCCTGGGAGCTGATAAATAGTTTAAGTTTTGTTTTATTTTCAAGCCCAGACTTCAACAGACTTAATGCCAGGGAGCAACGAAGTTGCCAACATTTGAGAAACTTTCAGTTGCAGTGCTGGGAATCATGAAGCCAAGGACAAGGGTGAGCACAGAGACGTGTTAGAGGGAGTCCCGCAGAGTACCAGTGACAGCTAGACAGGATAGTAATGAGAACATGAAGAAACAGGTGAAACTGGTATAAATTTTTGATGTGGAATTGAGAGCTGGCTTATGGGTTAGCCTGTGCTCTCTAGACTCTGGATTGGAAATGATAAAATGGGTACTTTACCATGACTTACTGCCTGGCCTGGATCACAGTGTCATTGAAGTGTGTCTACACTAAGACAGAGACATCGCGGCTTTTGACAACGTGAGTGGTTATTGTCAGTAGACTACATGGCAAAGGGATGCATGTCATTGATTGCCAAGGCATTTTATGCCTGTGTCGACTTATCTGTGTAACTTCTCTTTCTGCCATGAAAGGTAGAAGTCCAGGGAATAAGATAGTTGGAATGGAGCAGACAGAATCCTTGCCTTTAGACTATTCTGCAAGAGAGAAACAAGCTTCTACTGTGTCTGGTAAATCTTACTGTTCTGGAAGGCAGTATTGAAGGTGCTTAGGGTAAAAAGACCTTCCCTGAAACAGAATTATATCCGTCAATGATAGTTTAGGTTTTACATGCTCACTTCTTCCTGAATAGATGTAGAAAATGATTTTGTCTTTGTAAACAGGGAGAAGAAAGGTGCCAAATTAAATAAGTGTAGAAGATAGAGTTTTGTCATCTCGAATTAGGTGTTCACTCAAAATAAATTCATTCCTTTGTTTTCCTGTAATTCAAATTAAATCAAACTTTATTCCCAGGAAAATTATTCTCTATATTGTGGTTGCAAGAAAGTGATGGGGGTGCTAGGTTCTGCAGAAACATCAGGATGTCTCTCGACTCATCACAACAGCACATGACTACAGTTCATTTCAAAATGGCAAGGGGAGCAGTCTCTAAGGAGTGTAGGGTTTTGCAGAACATATAGAATCATACATAGTTACCAAAAATAGAACAAGCACTATGAAGAAGACAAAAATTTCACTGGACAAACACTGGTAGAATCTTTGAATTCTTCAAAAAACTTAGGTAGCAATAGAAGGATACGAGGAGGAAAGCAGGAGCAGGGTTTTAAGGCAAACAAACAATTGTATGTGAACTCTTTTATCTTGAGAAGACTATGGTTAAAACCAGGTTGAGCCAATGTTTATGAGGAGAGGATGAAGGACCTTAGAGATTGTGAGATTGTGAGCTTCAGAAGTACAGGTTGTGATTTTTTTTTTTTTTTTAGAAAGTCATGGAGAATGCATTGCAAAGTGAGAATAATTAATGCTAGCAAGCTTGCTGGGGGAGGGACCATTTTTACTGCTTAAGAGATGTGAGAAATGAACTGGAGAGATGGTTCAGTGGTGAAAAGCACTGGCTGTTTTCCAGAGGATCCAGGTTCAATTCCCACTGCCTACTTGGCAGTTCACATCAGTCTATAACTCCATCTCCAGGAGATCTGACACCTTCACATGAACATACATGTAAGCAGTACATCAATGCATATAAAAATATTAAAAAACTTAAAAATTTAGAGAAAATGATAAACTCAAGATATGTTTAGGGAGTAACATTGGAAAGATTATTAGTGATGAAATAACAAACTGAATTTTAAGAATGGTTTAAACTATTGGGAAAAAGTTGTTATAGTCACAAAATGTAATCTGTTCTAAGCATCTGAGCAGCTGTTGCTATTAATAAGAACAAAAAGTAGCTAACCTGCATCTAAACACCCATTTTGTTAGCCCGAGAGACAGATTCCATGTTGCTTCTAAAACTAGGGAAACTAGAGATCATAAACTTATAAGTTCAGACAAATAGAATAGAGGGTGGGTCTCTTAAACGTGCTTTAGATGTTAATCAAAGTAGTAAATTATGGCTTTGAGATTCTGAAACCATCTTTGTTGAAACTTAAAATAAATTTAAATTCTAGGTTCATGTGATTTCAACTTTATACATGCTCAGAAGTCTTTAGCTCAGTTCTTATTTCATTTAGTTGCACTGGTTTCACTTTAGTGGAAACCAAGCCAGGATCTATGGAACAGTTCTGCCTTCACAAGGCTTTGAATTACAACCTGGAGCAACCGTATGACTGCTGTTTGGAATTTTAAATTTTGCTATTATCATTTTGGAAGGAGCTTTTATTTTGAGCAAACCTAATACAATCATATTGCTTCCCTGCGTCCTCTATGTTGTGCCACCACATCTCATTCATGTGAGAAGCTCACTTGTACCCTAAAGCATATTTGGACAATAGACCAGGGTACATCTTGTAATCAACAGTCTCTTTACATTGTCCAGAAAAGTACACCAACTCCTGTTTGCACCTCATTTCACAGAGAGTCGTTGCCACAAAGTTGTAGTTCTGTGTGTCCACTCCCCCACAGTTTTACACTTCAGTCTCATGGCTGTCTCCACTCTGTCACCTCACCTCTCCCTTTGAAAAAGGCCTTTGTCCAATTTGAAGAAAGGAGATGGTAGGATAAGGTCTGATGGAAAATCTTGTTCCTCTATTGGCATCCACTTCCTTTCCTTTTCAATGGAACTGGAAGTCAAATGACAGTTTTCATGAATATATTTTTGTGCACCACGTGTGCCTGGTGTACCAGAAGCCAAAAGAAGGTGTCAGAACTCTGGAACTAGAGTTACAATTAGTTGTGACTTACCATGTGGGTACTTGGAATTGAACCCTGACCCTCTGGAAGACTGTTCAGTGCCCTTACCATCTGTGCCATCTCTCTGGCCCCCAGTAGACTGATGTTTTTTATCTGTATTTTCATTAAACATAGAGACAGGAGAGTGGGTTTATCAGTAAGGCAGACTTCTATGCTCAGCAGAGAGGCATTTTTTTAAAAGTATTTCCTTGTTTTTATGTATTATAAATGGTTTACAGGGCCCATAGTAGCCAGAAGGGAGAGTTGTATCTCCTAGAATTGGAGTAATAGATAGTCAGGAGCTGCCATATGGGCTCTGGGTATTGATCCTGGGTCTTCTTAAAAGAACAGTCAGTGATCTAAACCCACAAGACATTTCACCAGCTCCAGCACAGAAGTCTTTAAATGATAAAATGTCAGAATTAAGAATGTGCATTTTTCAAATAATAAAGGTATGACAGTAGTTCCTGTCTTGTTCGCCTATAATATTTTGTTCATTGATAATAATGTTTATTCAATCTGTAATTGTGACAATTGGTTCATTCATGAATCAACATCACTTCCATTAGTATACTTTGCCTGTAGGGCAAGCACAAGCGTCTCCACCATCCTACCAGCCTCTAATCCAATCAACTTCAATATTTTGTATAAATCCAGCTGTGTGGTGTAAGTCTGAACATTGGTTTCTTCCTTCCTTCATTAGATTTTACATTATACTAACCACCACTGATTAGACATCACAGTCTACTAACTACAAGTCAGGTTTATAGTGAAGAAGACAGGTATGTAGAAACAGAAATAAATACATCACTAGATTTGGAGAAAATTAACAAAGTTCTGAGGTGGAAAATCTTTATGAGGAAGTTAATATGTAGATAAAAGAATGTTCCCAGGTGGTCGATGTAAAATGAGTAGGAAATAACATGGCGCTTAAAGGAACAGTAAAAGGCCAGCATGTTCAGGGCATAGTATGGGAAATATGGAAGACATTATTAAATGGGTTGAGCTCAGAGAGAATGAATTTTAATCAGTTGAAACATAGAGAATATGATATGTTTTAAATACCATAAAGTTAGATTTAATATAACCCTATTTATGTTGATAGAAGACGAATTTACTTCCTGGAATGGCAATGGGAGGGATGTAAGATGGAGTATGGAGATCAGTTTAAAGGCTTTGTCATTAGTACTAGTGCATTCCAGGTGGCAATGTAAGAATTAACAAGCGTCTGAGACAGAGAGAAAGGACTTGTTCATGAATCAAATAATAAAATGCAAACTTTTCTTTTTTGGAAAAATTTGCTGTGTGTATATTGATACCTTTCTCGATAGGATTGAGAATTGAGGAAGGTTTAAAGAAAGGATGGATGAGGACTGCCATCCTTTGCTGGGCTGACTCCAAGTCAAGCCCAATGGACTGTCAAGAATGCAGTAGCAAATTTAATTCTAGAGACTTGATGCTAGCTGATGTTGCCGATGGTAAACCATGAGAAAATCTGCATGAAATAGCCCAGAGACAGATGAAATATTGCATTTAAAACTAGTGCAGGAACAAGCTATATGATAAAAGATTTAGACAAATGAGAACAGATAAATGCCAGTCAAAGTACTATGCAGCAACCTTGGAAGGCCAAGAGCAAGATGTGTAAATCTATGTGTCAGCATGATGTAAATCATGTGTCAACATGGAAGACTTGGCTTAAGTTGCAAATGTGTGAGTCGTGCAGGAACGCAGAAAGGGGCCAACACTGAGTTCTTAGAAATCCTTAAATGTTAGGTAGATAAGGAAAGCCAATATTAAAACTGCTGTGAAAAAGCCAATCAGGGTTCGAGACAGTGTGTAGGTGATGTTTTGGAAGCTGACAAAACACAGTGGTTAGAGAAGCTCAAACAAACTCTAATGCCACTGGGAAGCCACATAAGACAGAGAGAGAGTGACAATGCAGCATCTGGCAATGTGGACACCACCAGCAAGCACACCAAAAATCATGCTTATAAGGATTCTACGAGTCCATATTATTCTTAGGATAAAGATACAAGCTTAGAACTAAGAAGTCCTGGCAAGCTTTGGTCCCTGTCTCCTTCTGCAGCTTCATCATTTCCCACGCTTTTCTGTTCTTCACAGCACCACGTGGAGCTGCTTTCACCCTGTGCGCACAGATGGCCCCTCCAACTCCTCTGACCTTTCTGCCGAGAATATTGTTTTCTTCTCCCCATACTCACCTAGCATCTACTATTGTTTCAGATCTACATTCAACCTCTTTATTTCAGGCAAACTTTTTAAACATCAAGATTAGACCAAACGTGGTATCATGTGCTTAAACCAGAATATCAAGTACTTCCTGTGTTCTGAAATTGTCATGAGGATGATTAATGAGTAAATTTTTCGTCCTAGTAAAGTAGGGACGGGCCATGCCTAGTTTTGATGATTCTTTATTCCCCTCATGCCAGGAAAATGATTGTCTCTTATCAGAAACTCACTGTTGAATGAAAAAGTTTAATTTTCATTTCTGTAGTTAACCTCATCATCTGTTTATATACTTTATGTAACAAAAACTATGGAAATTGATTTGAGTAATTTATACAATATATTCCTTAAATGTATTGTCAATTATATTCATTTTAAATTTCATTGATCAAACTTTAGAATTGTTTCAGATGCATACTGGATAAACCATTAAGCTTACTCCATTTGAAATCCAGATACCTTTCTAAGGTTGCTAAGATGGTTTTGCTATAGTATGTTTTATGTATGTTCTCCCTTTCAATACGATTGTATACCATGCACTTCCATCTGGTCTCCAGTTTTGTTAAGTACTTTGCATAAGACCAAGTTAATAAAGCATAATTATTTGCTTTAAGATAGACATGGCCAATTCACAGTTTGTCACTGAAAATGAGTTGTAATAGGCTGATATGGGTATGAAAAGCGGGGAGAACTTATTCATAGTTAGTGGGAGGGTAAACTAGTGCAGCCACTGTTGAAATGAGTCTTCATGACTCTAATCAAGCGTGGTGGTTTGGAATAAGAATGGCCCCTATAGGCTCATATATCCGAATGATTAGTCACCAGGAAGTGGAATTGTTTAAAAAGATTAGATGGGTTAGGAGGTATGGCCTTGTTGAAAACAAATGTCACTGGGGGTGGACCCTGAGGTTTCAAAAGCCAATGACGTGATCAGTCTCTTCTTTGCCTGTAGATCAGGATGTACAGCTACTGCTCCAGTCCTGTCTGTACGCTGTCATGTTCCCCACCATGAGTACAATGAACAAAACCTGTGAAACTAAAAGCAAGTCCCCAATTAAATGCTTTCTTCTGTAAATTCTCTTGATCACAGTGTCTCTTCACTGCAGTAGAACAGTGACTAAGACACCAAGCCAGAACCAGAACCACCACATGACCCAGCTATACCACTTCTGGGCCCGCTTCCAGAGGAATCTAACTGTTTCTGAGATCCTTGCACATCCATGTTCATTGCCGCCATATTCACAATAGCAAAGAATTCAAATCTGAGAAGTTCCTCAAGATATGAATAAAAAGTAAACTGTTGTTCAGTTATACAACTGAATATTACATAAAAACAAATGAAATGCAACTTTCTGGTAATGCATAGAACTGGAAAAATAGTAATTCAGGCTGGAAAACAAAATTTGCATGTTCCTTCTCATGTATGAATTCTAACTTGAAATCAGTTTTTGTATGTTTAACTTGGACCAAAAGTAGAAGCAGAGAGTTTAGAAAGAAGGCAGTTAGGGGTGTAGATGCATTGAGGGGGCAAATTGGGTTATAAGAAAGGGAAAGCAGAGAGGTGAAATACTGAGGAGAAAAAACTTGGACATGAAGGGCTATGGGAAGATGGAGGAAAATAAAGGAGTAGGAGGAGAGGGTTGGGCTAAAGGAGATGCCTATTAAATAGCCATATGAAAACTCACTGTCTTGCAAACCATTTAAAAATATAATTGGGAGAGCTAGTAGAACACATGTAATAGGAAAGGAGATGGAGGGGCCCTGGGGGCAAAAGGCTTAAGCAATGATGTAGTAGAGGGCTAGGAAGAGAAAGATATAGGGGTAGAGTACTAAGATTGAATGCATGAAAAAGCTTTGTGAAGGGCCACTAGTTACTAGGCTAGTTTAAAAGTATAATTACACATCAAAGGGAACTTAAGTGGAGGTATCCCACACAGGAGAACAATGCTGTTCCCAGGATATTTGAATTTTTAAGCGTAACAATGGCAAAGCCCATCATGGGATACTGATTATTGGTCAGAGAGGCCTCAGAGAACTCCAAAACAACGCTGGCTATTGCATTTGCTCTTGTGTACCAATTATAAACATGTGGTATGACTGTGTTGCTGAAGATACCACATACTTTGACTACAAGACAGAGATATCAATTTGAAACTGACTTTGAAACGTGTTTCCTGCTGGCTTGCCCTCACAGTGACCAAGTACTATACAGGTTGTAGGGAAGTGGTCTTATCCAATGCTGGCTCCTGCCTAATACCATACTGACCTGCCATGCAAAATGTCACCTTGACACAATAGTGTCATAACAGTCTTGGTATAGTCAGGCACTTTCTGATTAGATTTGAGACCACGGGAAAGATACCTGATGCTATACCTGATACTATAAACCTAATTAAAAGCCCATGGTTAGAAAAGCTTAGTTTTAGTGGAACCTACCATTGGTACTTTGCTAAATGGTTATGTTGTCAAACTGCCTTCTGAATGCTTGTGCTTGTACCCATAGAACTGGACTGCTCTCAATCTTGGTCAGAGACACTTGTTTTTTGCAGTGGACAGTGGTCAATACAGAGATTCATTACTGTTCAAAGTATGAAGAATAAGAGACTGAGTGTTGAGCCCTAAATGCGACTTCTTTAACAACTGGCTCCCATAATTCCAATGAACATGGTCAGTGAACACTATAGAAGAGGAGGAGAAAGGTACAGAAAGACAGCAAGAGCACAAAGATGTGGAGAAATAATATAAAATGCTGACTTCTGGATATGAAAGGCTACTTCACTTATGAACTCAGTACTTGAGATTTTCTGGAAAGATTTGTATGAGATCAAGTCAGCCCAAATTCCAGTATGGAGAGGGGGGTGAGCTCATGAGGCCCTACCCCTAAGTAGGAAGTTATTGTCAGTTGATTGCTGTGGAGAGAAAGTGAATCAATTTTTTAAGGGTATAGTTTAAACATGCTCTAGTGAATAGTCCCAAATCAGCACTAATTGGGACTTGGTAGCTTATTAAAAAGAGAATATGACTTGAAACTTGAAGGGGGAATCTGAAGGGAGTTAGAAAGGAGAAGTTGAAAGGATGTATATGATCAAGATACATTGTGTACATATATAAAATTCTCAAATAATAAATTAAAAAGAAAATGAAATTAATAATTACAAATGAGAGAAAACATAAAGGACCATGGTAAATGGAGGCTTTATCCTTATTGGCCAGATTTCATTGTGTTGGAAAGTGCTATCTGCAATACTGGAGTAGAAAAATAGACATCAGTTTTACTCAGCTGTGCACCATGTAAGTAGTCATCTGCTTACCAAGAGAGGCCACTGGTGCAATAGCGGCACCACTGTCATTGTCATAACCAAACACTTTCTAATTGTATCTAAGGTTACTCCCTAAGATGAAACAAATACCTGGAACCATTATTGGGTTCAAGAACCTGAAGTGAGCTGGGCCATAGGCCCTATGGGAGAATCTACTACTACCATTCTAATAAACAGACATAGTTGCATCTTAATGTCTTATCATTATAGTTTAGTACATCTTTCAACCCTTATCAGAGAATTTTTTCCTGAAGATGGCAATTGACACATAGGCCCATAGTAAACAAAATGCATAGAATAGGAGATTACAAAATAATCAGCCCTAAATAAAACATCTGTATCATAACCTATTATTCCAAGTATCTGGAACTATTATAGAAAAAGAGGTAGAAAAATTGTAAGAGACAGAAATGGAAGATTACTACAACAAAATAGTGTGTTCATTACACATTGGGGAAGTTGCATATGTGAACTAACAGCAGTTTTGACAACATACACAAAACCTGTGAAAGCACAAGCCAGGGGAAAATGCCAGCTTGGGAAGTGAGGAGAGCAAAAAGTTCCATTCCCTAACTGAAGAGATATTGGTGATTGATAGCTACTGAGAAAGGTAAGTCACTTTAAAATCAGGAGCCCTGGTGGGTGTCTCTTCCTATTAGAAGTCACCTGAAGTTCAGAATGTTATAGCTGAAGACTATGCCAAAAGCAACCTGAGCAGATAGCTTCAGTAGGGTTTTAGTCTCAGCCATGGAAGGAAGTACACATGACTAGAATAGCGACTGGTACTGGGCTATAAAACACTGCAAAAGGTATAATCTGTAGGTTCTACCCTACCGACTAAACCTACTTATGCAATAAATGGCTGAACGGAAGGCTTCCTGGCCCACCCACGTTTAGGTATGGCACAGAATCAAACTCTGCAAAGGTGGCATACATACTTATAACAACTAGGTGTGGTGTCTACAAGCCACATCACCAATGCCATGCAGGCTGTCCTGGGACCAGTATCCTTTGCCATTCAAAAACCCCTAGTAATCAAATTAACAACTAAACCAGATAAAGTACTGGAAGGACTAAAATTCATCCCTCTAAATGTCTTCTTGTATACAGATGGTAGTAGTAGACACAAGAAACAAAAATGATTAACTGTGGCAATACAAAGAAAGCATTCCATTGGGGGCTTACTTACAGTTTCAGAGGATTTTTCTATTACTATTGTGGTAGGAACATGGAGACAGACAGACATGACACACTGGAGAAGTGGCTGAGGGCTACATCCTGATCCATAGACCCAGAGAGAGACTCTGGGCTTATCATGGGTTTTTGAATCTTCAAAGCCCATCCCAGTGACACACTTCCTCCAACAGGGCCACACATCTTCACCCTTTTCAAATAGTGCCACTCCCTAAGGACTAAGCATTCAAATATGTAAACCTATGGGAGTCATTCTCATTCAAACAACCACAAGTGGACAAGTATAATCACCCACAACAAGCCTCAGGGATCATTGCCAGAATGGGCGGCCAAAAGAATGTAAGAACCAGATGAGTGGATGGAGTGTCGTGCAACAGTTTCCTCTGAGATTGATGTTTCATCCAGCAGGGAAGCTTACTAAACAGTAAGGTAGACAACTCAAAATAGCTTTAGGAAGTTCTTGAAACTGAAAAGATTCACAAAGAACCACCCTCTAAGAGCAAACAGTTGAATCTGCCAAAGAAGACTGAGACCAGATGTGCTACCTGGAAGAGGTTTAGATCAACATCTCTTGGAAAGGATATGCTGTAAGCTGTTGAGCTGTCTGCCTACTGCAGTGTGCTCTGGGCCTGGGCTCACAGCTTTTGTGAACTGTCCACCATGTTGATATGAGTTTTGGTGCTGCAGCTGTCAATGAGTCATTTCTGCTCCTGGAAGTAACCCTTCATTCCTACTCCTGCAAGTATCCCCAATAAAACTCATTGGTTCACTAAGCTGAACTTTGGTGGTACCTATACTTATATTTTAGTCTGTCCTGGGCTCCCTATCTATGGTGAATATACATGTATATGGTATCTCCCCAGGAAAAGTTTTGTCACATGATAGGCATGTTTAATGACTTATCTTAGAAAATATGGATTATATCATTATTTATATCACACAGTATGTCTCAAGATCTTAAATTCATATTTTGCAAGATAGTGTTATTTTTCTTAGTAGATTAACAATTAAATTTCAAATTTTAACTTTACATCTGAAATTTTGAGAAAAGTACAATGAATTTTACACAAGGTAATTTTTAAAAAAAACTTTATTAATTTGCATTTATGTCATGCTTTAAAGTAAAATTGATTCAAAAATGTTACTTATTTTTATTAAGTCAATAATTGAATTCCTTACACATTTATAATAAAAATCCCAAAGCTACAAATGGAAAAAAAATATTACACTGACCAGATTCACTAGGCACCTTTATGCCAGAGTAAGCTATAAAAGACAAGACACCTCCTCAGGAACAGAAGAGCCAAGCTGCAAAGAAGATCCTCAGACCAGATTAACTGCCTGGAAGAAGCAGGAACTGGCCAAAAAGATTTAGACCAACTGAGGTGTACTCATATGCTTCCCTCTACCTGCCAGTTTTCAAATAACCACTCAGAGGCTTATCATCAATTACAAATGCTTGACCAATAGCTCATGCCTATTATTAGCCAACTCTTACACTTAAATTAACCCATATTTCTTATTTATGCTCTGTCACACGGCTGTGGCCTGCTACCTCATTTTCTACACATTCTGCTTCCTTGATGAATGGTTGGCATCTCTCTTTATTCTGCCCCTCTTAATCCCGGCATCATCACTTTGATTGCCCAGACTAAATTATGTGATAAAGAAAACAAACTCCATATGGAATTTTTTAAATGTGATGTCCATCATTCAATTTAGAATGTGATTGGTGCTACCAGGAGAAGATGTACCTCATATGAAGAAAAGTCTGTCATTAAAACATTTTATATGTCATATTTTATAGGCATTTGAAGTATTTGAAGATTAACTATCTATCTGAAATATATCTTGAAAACATACCGAACATGCCTATAGGTTTTACTATTATAGGTGACTATTAATCTGTATTTTTAATTATACATTACATTTTAAGTCAGTTGCATAAACACAATAACAAGAGTAGAAATATACATATAGTATAACAAAATTAACTTTAAATCTGTATCAATAAACCAAAATCCACACCAATATAAAATAGTTGTTTTATGGATTAAAGTAGATCAATAATCTACCCTTTTATCCTATCATTTCTATATTCCTTTTAAAAAATTTTCAGAACACATCCCTGAAACTCCTTTGTTTATCTTTATTTCCTGATGATCATCAATAACAACTTGTAACCAATCCCCCTTAAATGATAATAAATATCTGTAACTCATTTTTTTGGGAATGTGGCATAGTTTTCTAGGCTGCTTCCTGCTGCTTGGAGGCACTGACAATCTTTGGGGAACCCTAAGAAAAAATTCAGGATTATAGTCAAGTCCTGTCTAGAGTATTCTGTGAGACTGAATCATCTCTATTGGTAGTTTTGAAGCTTTTCTGGATGGAAAATTCTGAGGAGGCTGTAACAGAGGCCTTTTGAGATGCTGGATCACTAGGGTCATCTGTTTTCACTGGTATCTGATCCTGACTCTGAAAATACATAAACTTTTAAAGGTAACATATATATCTGTATTAATACAAGTACAGAATGTGCATTGTACATAACTCAGTCAAAGATGATTTTTTTTGTCTTATGTTTGAGCAGGGAAAATATGCATCATGTGTCTTGTAGTTCTTTTAGGTTTATCTTTTATGTCTATAATCAGGATTTTAGGGGGTCTTCCTTGATCAAACCTGATTTTCTTTAACCCTGAATGAGTCCACAGTCTCTCATTTCTTGTGGAAATAAATACATAGCCTCTCCCCCAAAGTAGCATATCTTTTTATTTAAAATTTGAAGTCATCATTAAAATATATAGATTGTTTGAATCTATCAGTTTTTATATTCTAGTATCTCTTAACAGTCAAAACATTTAAAGACAACATAAGAACATGCAGGATTTTTGATACCCATACAGTATATAGCAGAGCTTGTGTGTATTATATATAATTTGAGGTAAATACAAAAATAGCGTGGTTCCTTGAGGCTCTCCACAATTGATTGATCTCTGCATTATGACCAGTTGATTTTCTAAAATGTTTTTTAATTTACTATAAAAAGAATCTCCTTTGACATGGGGATGAGAGCTACACTTATCTGTAAGGTTTAAAGATAAGTGTTAGAACGCTAGACTTAAGAATTATTCTGTTCTGATAAAGTGAGAGTAGTTGGTTCTCTGCGAAGGTCTATGACCTCACTAGCCCCAGGTATCTGGCTAAGTTCCCAGTATGAGGCATAATTTCCCTCCTGCTGAATGCACCCAAAGTCCAGCTAAACTGCTGATCACCACCCAGATATGAGAGCCACTATCGTACCTTTAGGGATGTCTTGCCATGTTGGTCATTACTGTGGTTCTTAGGTGCCACAGCTGGGTAGGATTATTTATGGTTTTCCTCCCCAGGCAGATGGTACAGTGAAAGCTAGCCCACAGGAAGGAGGCTTTCAGATTAGATCTGAGCCCTGTGTCCAAAGTGTGTGGTACCTTCAGCAATGGGAGCTTACCTTCAATCTCTGGGAGGCAACCAAGGGCACAGCAATAGTCTGTATCATTTTGACAGTTATACGGATTATCCTGACCAACTCAGAGAGGTTTCTCCTGTCTTGTATCGGAAGTTTGGTCAGATAGTATATGGATCTTGTAGAGAGTATTGTCAGTCCAGGTAGCAGAGCTTACATGTATTATATATAATTTGGGGTACACACAAAAATAGTGTGGTTTCTTGAGGTTCTGAAAATTTTATTACCTAGAGTATAAGCTATAAGGTTATTTCCATGCACAAAGGGGAATGCAAGTCTGATTTTGTAGCTCCTTGAAATCAAAGAAAGAGGAAAATAAGTTTAAATTATGAACAATGTATCTAGGGTGCTGGAGCACATGGGTCCCTGGGTAAAGTGATCGTTATGCAAGCATGAGTATCTGAATTTGGATCCCTAGAGCCGATGTGAAAGTGACTGTGCATGTGTGTAACCTCAGTGCTGGGGTTCAGAGACAGGGGCTTGCTGGCTCCTTAGTCTAGCCTAAATGGGGAGCTCAGGTTCAGGGAGAGACCCTGACTCAAAAACTTACATGGAAAATGATAGACGAAGATACCAACAGTACCCTCCTGCATCCACGTGCTCACACAAGGGTGAGCACATGTACACACGCATGTACACACACACACACACACACACTTACAAAAATACAAATCCCTACAATTTTTCCTTATTGGGGATTATAGTCACTTTGGGGGCTCTGACTGCCTACCAGTTTCCCATACATTACCTACGTATTTCTAACAATGAGTTGTGAGTGTACTTTCTTTTTCTTTTTTTTCCTTTATTTTTTTATTTTTTATTTTTATTTATTTATTTTTTTGTTGAAAAAATTTCCTCCTCTTCCCCGCCTCCCATTTCCCTCCCACTCCTCTCCCCCTCCTCCCACTCTTCTCCCCCTCCCCCACTCCATTCCTCCTCCCTCTCCAGTCTGAAGAGCAGTCAGGATTCCCTGCCCTGTGGGAAGTCCAAGGTCCTCCCCCCCTCCATCCAGGTCCAGGAAGGTGAGCATTCAAACAGGCTAGGCTCCCACAAAGCCAGTTCATGCAGTAGGATCGAAACCTAGTGCCATAGTCCTTGGCTTCTCATCAGCCCTCATTGTCCGCCATGTTCCGAGAGTCCGGTTTTATCCCATGCTTATTCAGTCCCAGTCCAGCAGGCCTTGGTGAGCTCCCAATAGATCAGCCCCACTGTCACAGTGGGTGGGTGCACCCCTCGCGGTCCTTACTTCCTTGCTCATGTTCTCCCTCCTTCTGCTCCTCATTTGGACCTTGGGAGCTCAGTCCGGTGCTCCAGTGTGGGTCTCTGTCTCTATCTCCATCCATTGCCAGATGAAGGTTCTGTGGTGATATGCAAGATATTCATCAGTATGGCTATAGGATAGGGTCATTTCAGGTTCCCTCTCCTCAGTTGCCCAAGGTACTAGCTGGGGACATCTCCCTGGACACCTGCGAGCTCCTCTAGAGTCAAGTCTCTTACCAACCCTAAGATGGCTCCCTTAATTAGGATATATACTTCCCTGCTCCCATATCCACCCTTCCTTTATCCCAACCATCCCATTTCCCCAAGCTCCCCCCATCCTCCTCTTCTCACTTTTCTCACCCCATTTCCCCTTACCCCCACCCCCAAGTTCCCAGTTTTTGCCTGGCAATCTTGTCTACTTCCCATATCCAGGCGGATAACTATATGTTTTTCTTTGGGTTCACCTTCTTATTTAGCTTCTCTAGATATAATAATACCAGATTCATTTAATTGTACTATTGACTTCACAGTGACTTTTTTTTTTACCACTAGGCATATTCTTATTGGTAAACCTACTCCGCATGCCATCACAACATGGAAAGCATTGTGAATGCTAATCCTTACACCTGTAGGTAAGTGTAGCATTTAGTCCTCATCAAAGATGCTTGCTTCTCTCTCTGCAGTAGACAGAGACCATTACAGGAAGCCACAACCGGTCAAAAGCAGAGAACAACTGACCTTGAGGTGTCCAGTCCCAATTGATGCATCTGTAACACCAGCCCTATACTCAAGGCTCAGGAAACATTACAAAAGAGGGAGCAGAAGGAGTGGAAGAGCCAAAGGACCAGGAAGCCCGCTGCAAGGTAATGTCTTTTAATATGGCAGGAAAGGCACACTCGTGAAACCTCAACAGCAGTTTGCTAAATTAACAAGACCTGAAAAAATGAGCAAACAGTTGACGTGCTAACGTTTGTGAGGGAAATCTTAGAGGCCTCCACTCTAGATGAAGCACTAAAAGTAGTTAAGGACTGCTGAGAGTGAGAATTAGTCTTCCACAGGGTGAGCTCCTTAAGTAGTAAAGTGATACAGTCGATCCTAAACACACATAGACACACATGGACATAGAAGCAGACACAAACACCTATACACACACCTACACAGACTTTCACACACATACACACACACAACATCAAACAAACTCAGTAGGTTATGTGTGTGTGTAGTATAACAATAATAGTTAAAGAAAAGAAGGCCATGAATTTGAGAATCAACAGTAGGTTGGAGATAGGATGCGTTTTGGGAAGAGAGGGAGTGGGGGAAAGGATGTGAAAATGGTGTTCCTGTGGAACTGAGCAGGAGTGTGTTTGGGGGGGTGGTAAAGTATTGTGATAAAAGGAAACGTGTTAACCTTGTGAAAGACAATCCTTGTTTTGGTTTCTCTCCCTTCATTGGTGAATAGAAAAGAGTGGTACCAAATGTAGAAGCATTCCTTCCAGGAAACAGAACTCACTTGGCAGAAAGGAGTTTCTGATGCCCCCGTTCACATAACACCTGCAAAAAACCAAACCAAACAAACAATCTGGGAAGCTCCTTAAGTCCAGTGGGGGTAGTGGTGCATAGGAGAGCCACACAGCTGAGCAAACTGGTATATCATTTGGGCCTGAGCTCCTTATCATAGATAGCAGGAGTTGGCAGACATAGCAGAAAGTTAGTTTGGTTCACTTGGTCATCTTAAACGAGCATCGAAGCCTCGTACCAGCTCAGTCGCTGTATTACCTTGCCAGCCCTGATGTTGATATACCCATGGGGAATCTGTGTTGTCATCTCTTGGGTAAGAAAATTATTGATGATTTGGGGATGGATGTATCAATTTTGAATCAATTGTCTCAAAAGGATATTATAAAGGAGCAACATTTAAGAAGTTTGAGACTGTTTCCCCTTACAGGAAAATTGAGAAGATCTACCGACAGCGTAATACGTGAATTAAGGAAGTAAGCCATTGCACTGACTTTGAACGCTTTTTTTTTTTAACTTCCTGCAAAGAGGACCCTTTACAGTATTTTTGGAGAAGTTAGTAAAACCGAATCTGACATCACCATTTAGCAGTGCAAGCAGCTAGCAAGTGGTTTGTTCTTAGGGTAACAGAGAAGGAAACCTGCTCCTCATCTGATAAGAGATAGTGCAAAGAGTGCGTTCATTTCTTACTTTGAGTTAGCTTTCCAGAGTCCAACTTCTAGAGAGATAACCATTTTTTGCCTTTCAGGGGGACGCGTGCTAGTTCTTAGGGACACAGTTGATCTCCAGATATGACCATCTATTTGTGGCTCAAACTTCTGGCCTTTGGCTTTGCCTTTCTGGACACAGAAGTGTTTGTCACAGGTAAGCATTTCAACATTCGTTTTTACTTCTTTGTATTTTGTTCCTTTTGCGGGGAAGGCTAGCTTGAAACGAATATTTTTAAATGTTGTGGGATGGAGACTGAAAGTAAGAAGGCCCACTACTCCGTGGTCAAGGCTGTGGCTCAGAGGAACATTGCACGGCAGCATACGCTGTTTCTGTTCAAAAGACATAACTGTTTTGGGGGAAGAAGGCACAATTTAATAGGAAAGTCTTGGTCTCTCTCTCTATTTTCTAACTGCTCAAGGATGTCGCTAAAGCAACAGACCTGAACATGCATCTATGACAGTCAAAGGAATTGTTAAATAAGTCAGTTTTTATGCTTTTGAGCAGAGTAGGAAGAGTTTAAAATCGCGAGAAAACTTGAGTTGTACGGAAGCCAGTCTCTTCAGATGGGAGGTGACTTCCTCAAATGTTGGTGGCTATTAAAATAGGGTCTCGAATGCTTGGCTACAGAAAGGCTCACAGATGAGTGAAGTGCTTTCAAAAACTTTAACATTTCATGTACTTTACCACAGAAGGCATTTTGAGTGAATTATTTTAGTTCCTCAACAATGGTTCTTATGAATTTTGCTGTGGAAATTCTGGCAAAGTCACTGCCCTTCCTGGATGATGGGTAGATAGCTAGATAGTACAGCTCTGAAAAGGGAAATATTAAAATTTTGAAGAATCACACAAAGTCTGTGTTCTGGCTTTCTTGCTTAAGTTAGAGATCTTCCTAAACATCTGATCTGGTCAATAGATATGTCTTGAGTTGTTTCAGTTTGGGATGTGAGTTTTGTTGATTATTAAGTGACTAATAACATTTCTCTTTATAATATTTAACCTAAACCCATCCTTTTTTTTTAAAATCAAAGGGCATTGACAATGAGTCTTTATAAAAATTTCAAGATACTTTTAAATAGGAAAAAAATTAAATCTAACCAGTATTCAAATTTATTATTTTTTTATGTTTACTGCTCTCTCACTTTCCTCTGAGAGTCAGGGCACTAACTAGCTGCTGAATGTGTCAAGTGGTTAAATTATGTTTTTGGTCATCTATGGATCTGGAAAAGAAATGCAGCCAGAGAGAACTTTTTGTTGTTATTAACACAATAAATTTGTTATGCCTTTAATTGTAAAGAGAAAATTTTAAAAATCTGCTTTCATAAGTTATGAATTTGCTTGGTTTAGGTTTTCAACATAAAGATTATTTTTAAAAACTACATAGAACTACAGAATCTTGTCATAATATGCAAACAATTTCTCATGTTATAATCCCTCTATTATTTTTGTACTCTAAAGAACATTATGGAGAAGAACTTAAGGTTATACATAGGCATTTCATCATAAATCAACATACTTCCATTATAAATCCCCTCTCAGGGTAAGTTACCAATTCCTTTAAAATGGGTATGAAAGAGACCTTCAGGCCTCGGAGCAAATCACCCTCAAAGTTTTAAATCAGGATATTTAGTGTTTTTAGCAGAAGAAACATATTTGAATTTGTCATCAAAGAGTGCATGAAGGGATCTAGAAACCCTTAAATCAACTTTGCTAAATATTTTATTCTATAAGTAACTAGATGGAAATAGATTATTAATCAATACACAGACGATGGATAGGTGCTAGATAGCTTATAGAAAGATTTCAAAAGGTCAAGTTTACCACAATTTCTCCCAAAACACCGAGGGTAAATATTTCTCTACAAAACATTGGTAGTCTCTCTTAATATGTGTGCTTATTTTTGAAAATACATAGATACTATAACCATTTGTATTAGAAAACGGTGTTTAGCCTTTTTAGACACATTTTAGACTCAGTTTGTACACTTGTGAATTTATTATTTGAATTTATTAAAGTTTTGAAGTATACAGTTTTTTATTAAGAAACAAATGACTTAGATATCTACTTATTTTATCTCTGCATGTTAAATTAATTCAGTATCTATAGGAAATAAAATTTTAGGCAGCAGCTTTTTATTAAGTACTTTAGAAAAATAAAGAAGTACAGTAAAATAGAAATGAGACCTCAGTGGAAAATTCACACCACTCCAGCATGTTATTTAACTCCTAAAATCTGCATGCGACCAATGTCAAATAAATTCTTACAGGCCAACAGTGATGCTGTGTTCATATTTACAAAATGTCTCCGATCCCCCCTGCTCTCTGACCCTTTGCCACAACAGTTGGGCACAGGATACTTGTTCAAAAGTTCTAACTAATGCTAGGGCATAAGGATGGTGCAGAGAGTGCAGGTAGGGTGCAGGGTTTTTGCTTCTAATGAAGTCCTAATGTGAGGCCTAACTGCTACCCATCAGCTAACGGCTAAGAGCGCCTTCGGTTGTGCCCTCAACAGTGTGCAGTGAGTTCTGTTATGAGTCAGAACAGTGAAAACTCACTTCCTGAGCACAATTCTTAATTTTCCATCAACATTAAAGTATCTAATGTAACAAATATGTACTTGGCCTTGTACACTGCAAGCATTTGATATAAATTATTTATTGAATTTGACAAGCACTCCTACTAAGTTCTGAAAATAACAGGAAAGCCTGGGCTATGAAAATGGCAACTTACTATTTTGTTTTTGAACTGCTAAAGTGTTTTCTGTGTCCCTTGTCGTTGCTCGAATGAGAAAAACGTTTGTTAGAGGAAAGAAAAGGTGGATTAAAAATGAGGAGTTCCTTTCTCCTGCGGGGCACTCTGAGCTCAGGATCAGAGTGGTGTGCTGCCTTCTCCATTTAATTTGGTGTCTTCCCAACGTGACAAGCAATGAGCGTAGCACGTAGATGGTTTTACACTGTTCGTGTGCACATACATACATGTAGATATGCACACATAACACATATACACGGTGCCTTCTTTGTGCGTTGCTGTCATCTCTCATGTCTGCCTGCTGGGCTCTCCACACACTTAGCTGCTCACACCCTCAGTGCTTGGGAGCTTATTTCCAGCCTCCAACCAGTCCTTCAGAAATGGAAGCGCTGTTTTCCACAGTACATTCACACATGTGTTCCACAGACAGCTAAAAAAAAAAAAAAATCTATCTGTTGAGATCTCAATTCCAGGCTTCATTATCTTTTGTCTGTAACACGTGACAGATTTTTTTCCCACTAGTATGAATCTCATTCTTTCTTCATATAATTTAAAGTATTAAAGCTGGGACAGGAGGGATCGTGAGATTTCCTCATTAGCTGTATTTTCTGTTTTTAAAATGTCAGCATGTACTGTACACAATCATGATGTTGATTCGGCCATGTGTGCAAATGGCGGGTGTCGGTCTTTGTCCCCTCTCCTATTTCACATTCCTTTTCCTGAATAGCTTCCCCTCCCCTTCTCTGTCCTCCTCTCTTCTCCTCCCATTCCTTCCTGTCCCCTCTCCTCCCCTCCTCTCCTTTCTCATCCCCTCTCCTCCTTTTCCCTCTCCTGCCTTCCCCTCCTTCTCTCTTTCCATTTCCCATATTTTCCATGACTGATTAAAAAAGAACAAGTGTGTGTGTGTGTGTGTGTGTGTGTGTGTATGTGCACACGCGCACGCATGCAAGCGCGGTTGGTTTCAACATCCAGTTCCCTACGCGCGCCCCCCCCCCCCAGGCCTTTAAGGTTCCATAACATCCCGTTTTCCCTCCGACACTTTCTACCACTTTTCCCTGGAATCTGTCAAGGATTATTTCAATCATTGTGATGATGACGGAGATAAATGAACCAGTGGTTTTTAACTGCCTGTACCCTACATGAAAGTAGAAACTATATATTATATCTTTCTGAAATTCTATATCTGAGTTTTTATCTGAGGTCTGGTTACTTTGAAAGTATCTTATGGAACTCCTTGAGAAAACTGTAGATATTGATGATGATGACTATAGAGAAGGAGGAGGGGAGGAAAGGAGAAGGGGGGAGAGGTGTGGACAGGGAGGGGGAAACCTCAGAGAGGAAGGAAGGTCAGAAAGAGAAAATGAGCAAATAAAAGCAATTAAAAGGCAAACTGAGAAAGTGGAAATAGAAATTTTGCTATGGTTGCATTAACTTATTTTTAATTAATGTGTTTACACTTTGATCCTTCTTTTCTATTTTCCTCTTTCCTATTTATTTGATTTCCTGTTGGGAAGAATATCCCTAACTTCTTAGAAAGGCACATCTTGAGACTATTTTCCCTTGAAAGTTTCTTGCTAAGATCTTGTTGATGAGGTTCATTCTTCAGAGAAAGATGCCCCCAGGAAGGGGAGTCAGGAAGGAAGACGGAAAGGCACATACGTAGCACCATTAACCTGTGGACCAGTCTTGGTAAACACTGATTTGGATGCTCATGTCGCTGGGCTGGGGTTCCCTTTAAAGGTGAATGGGAGATACTGGACACACAAAGTTTGCCGAGTGCCTGAGAGTCATTCCTCCCCATTTAGTGGGACAGTCGACTCTAATCAGAGTAGACAAATAGTGTATCTACCAGGATGATTCATTTTGTTGGTGTATATGATATTAATAAAGATATTGTCTATTAAATTATTCATGCAGAAAGAAATTTTGATGGGGGCTGGGCGGTGGTGGCGCACGCCTTTAATCCCAGCACTCGGGAGGCAGAGGCAGGCGGATCTCTGTGAGTTCGAGGCCAGCCTGGTCTACAAGAGCTAGCTCCAGGACAGGAACCAAAGTTACAGAGAAACCCTGTCTCAAAAATAAAAAAAAAAAGATATTTTGATGAACTCAATTTCTGTCCAAGCAAACTATTAGTTTTTCGGTACTGGACACTAAACCCTATAGCAGTTGTCTATCACTGAGGGATCAGCAAGGCTTCTCCTCACACACAGATGGGACTTCTTAGAGAGGGTTAGAAAACACAAGTTAAACATTTCAGATTATTCACTTAGCAGCGTCATATGATATCTGTTGATATATATTATCCAAACACACAAAACTAAAAGTTGCAGTGGTCATTGGATTTTGTGCACATAGCCTTAGCCAGTATTTAGTTTTATGAATAAATGTAATTGAAAAATGGTCTAATTCTTAACATATAAGCACTTTTTAAGTGTTCTTTCAGCCACTGTTAGTTTTTAAACTTTATTTTGGAGTTTTAGCATCATGTGCAGTACAACAAAATCCAATTCCTTCATGTTTTCTCAAACTAGTCTGGGGCAGTGTGAGCACTGGGAAGCATCTGTTGGATTAGTTCCTGGCCACATGGTAAGGTGAGAGTCCCTTCAGCCGGATGCATCTTGAGTTTTTCTTTTTCTTTCTTTCTTTCTTTCTTTCTTTCTTTCTTTCTTTCTTTCTTTCTTTCTTTTTTTTTTTTTTAGAAAGAAGTTTAGTTATTTCTGGGTAGCCAATGGGAATGTCATTTGTAAGATTGCTCTTGAGTCAGCTAGAATTAGTTTGATCAATGTTTCTCATTTGCATAGCATTCTGATTAGCGTATGCACCTTACTCTAGTTCCTTACTCCTCAATGGAGCAGGGACTAAAGAACAGCGTCACAGTAGAAAATGATGGATGGGAAATGTCAAAGCATCCCTCTGCGGCTCCTTGTGTTTAATAAAAATGAAAGCAATTAGCACTGTGGACACAAGTTTTGTTGAACTGTCTGCACATCTGGGGCTTTATCTATTACTCTAACTTGAATTATTCTAAGAAAAATGTCTTTGTTTCTCAAAGGTTGGCCATGCTTTTCTTTCATCTGTGTGCGTTTTTTTTTTTTCCTCAAGTGAGCAAATTATAATTGGTTTTCAAAATTTAGCTCTAGTGTCATATCCCTGTAATGGCTTCCCCTCTCCACTCCATTCTGTGCCAATCTGTTCTGTGGGGAGTATCTAGGTGCATTCTCTCTTCTTTTCTTCCTTTTCTCCTTTCCCTCTCTGTGCCCCACTTCTCCTCCTTTCTCTCTGGACCTACAGAACCCCTGTAGCCATCACTGGATTCTTTCTTGTTTACCATGGTTGATTGGTCTGCACCGCTTGCTTTACGAAGGGTTGGGTGGTCTCTGAATGTGACCCTGTGACCCTGCTCTGTGTGTATAAAGCGCTTACCAAGTCATATGAATAAATTGAATCCTGCCCTTTTATTATTGTTGTTTATGTAAATTGCTCTGAGATTTCCTGTGGTAGGAATGTCAAGAAAGAGAAAAAACTGTGCAGACGCTAACATTATGCACCTCCTCTTTATATCAAATACTATGAATAAAACCCTCTCATTTCTCTGAGTAAGCCATTACTGTTTCAGACAAATTGAGAAATACAGACATAAACAGAGTCAGAGTAAAATGAAGGTGAGATTTCCCAAACACAGAGAAGTAGATTATTGGCACCCAAGACCAAAAATATTCTTCAGTATTTCACTTAACTAGGTCAACTCAGTCCATTCATTTATTTAATCTGGAATCTGATGAATCAGATTTTGGTGACTGAATTCTCCCCACAGCACCCACGAACGTCACGCCTTCCACCGGTCCACATAAAGTCTATGATTAGCAGCATGTTGGCTAAGACAAGATTATGAGTCATCCGTTTCCCACTCTAGACTCAACAGTTCTTACTCAAAGCAGTAATGTACTTTGATGAAGATAATTATTGGCAGTGCTAACTTTTTACAAATACATTTTTAAGCCACTATTTTAAGACATACTACTCAACAAATAAATTAACAAAACCCATCTCTTCTAGTTTAGTAAACCGTCTTCAGGATGCCAGTGCAACTGGATTTTTTTTCTGTGTGTGTAGACACTTGAGTAGAAGATGTTCTAACCCTCAGTGTCTGTGCAGGTGATTGCATGCTTAGTGGGAAAAATGATAGACACTAAAAGGAACTGGCAACCACTGGGATTTGCCATACTCGTTTTGTGATTTCTTTTCAGCAGAAAGTACTTACATGGAGAAAAGTCTGAAGAGAGACATCTGTTTTCCTACCCCATAAGCAGCTCCTGGCTTAATGTGCATTCCAGGGTAACACTACACAGTCATTAGTAAGTCACAGATTAGGGATGGGCGTGGAGACGGGGAGACCTCCGTTTTACCTGGGCTCTGTCTATCAGTCTCTTTGTTTAGTGTTCAGTCAGTCTTGCTATGGTTCCAGCTTGGTAACCAGGTACTTGGAGGCTGACAGTGTTCATATGTAAAACACAGCAGGAGGAAATGGTAAACAGCCAGCTAAGACCTCCTCCATGTGCAGCGTGAGCCACAGGTCCACCCACTTGGTTTAGCTCCTTCCATGCACCATTGCTCACTGGGTCTCTTGTACATCTTTGGCCAAATCTAACTCATTTGAGATTGAACTCTGTTGAAAAGCACAGAAAGCATCTTTGATTAATATGTGTTTCCTAACTGATTCAAAAGCAATGTGATGAGAAGACAGGATGCTGAGAGAGCACAGGGTTGAGTCTCTCTGAAGGTGGGCATATGAGGAAAACAGTGGATTTTCCCCCATTTAACTTGCTTCTGAGATTACACAAAATGAGAGGCCCTGAGTAATTTACTCGAGTGTCTAATTCTTTTTTGTTTTGAAGTGCAAGGGAAGTAATTTGACCTTTGTTCAGTACTTTGATCGTGGAAAACACACAGTGTTCAGGAAGTACAGGCACCAGCTCATTTTTCCACAGTCACCCCCGAGCACAGCAGAGACATCCCACAGAGGCACTGTCCACATTTCCACTCCAGAAACAGGTAGACTCAGCTTCAGGGGAAGCAAGGAAACAACGTATTTACTGATGCCTTAATATAATAAATACAGATTGCCCGTCAGAAAACTGTAAGTCACATTTGTTGACTTTTTCGACATGGATTTCTAAATATCCTTCTTACCTCTAAGGCCAACTGTGAACTTATACCCTATAAATCTTGAATATGCCTCATTTCCAATGACCTGGGTTATTACGACTTGAATTTTATTATGGATATTTTAGATATGAATACAACATATAATAGAGGGTTGGAGAGATAGTTTAATGGTTAAAAATCATACAATGGCTAACAACCATTTAGTGGTTGATTCAGAGTCTTGACTGTGAGAAGGAGTGACATAAGGACAGCAGATAAACAGGGGCAGTGTGTGGGAGCTAAGCCTGGTAGCACAGACCAAATGGTGGTAACATCAGATCCAGTCATGTACAGAAAAAGTCAGTCTTAAAATCTAACCTAGATTCTCCTGTAGCCATGATGCCAGGAAACATTGTGGAAATTACACATCAAGATCTCAGTTTCTTTAGGCGTGAAATGGGAATAATAACAGGAAATATTAAGTGAGATAATCTATTCGCTGAATCACTTGCTTTCAGAGTGAGGAAATTGCTCTAAAGAAGAAAAGGCACCACTTCCATGCAAAGGGTGATCACATTTGAGAAAGGAGAAGTGATTGAGAAATGGTCACATGTTAATAGGGCTATAGCAACCATTCAATGGCGTAATATGAGAGAAGGCCAGATGCAGGAGTGCCTATTTCTTTAAATGCAATAGTCAAGGAGGATTTCCTTGAGAACAAGTCTTTGAGCCACTTGTTGACTGACATGAAGAAGACTATGAGGTGATTAGAGTTTGACAAGCAAAAAGGTTAAAGCAAACAAAGTAGTGTGTTTAAGGCACAGAAAGGTCAAGTGCAGTGTTGTGGTAAGCAGAAAGAGGAACAGGAGACAAGTATAGAGTTCTCCATAAGTGGGGCATGATGGTGCACACCTTCAAACCAGTACTTGGGAGGCAGAGGCAGGCAGATCTCTATGAGTTTGAGGCCAGTTGGGTCTACATAATGAGTTACAGGTCAGCCAGGGTTACATAGTAAGACACTGTCTCAAAACAAAACAAAACAAATAGAATTCGACATGAGGATGCTGAGAAGATGCCATTTGGAATCTTTAAGAAGAGGACTATCTAATCTTATTTGTTAACTACATTACCCAGGATGCTGAAAAGAAAATTGGTTAAATGTAAATCAATAAGAACAGGAAGAATTGGTGTGTGTGTGTGTGTGTGTGTGTGTTGGGGGAGGGAGACATTTACATGGAACTGAAAAATGTAGCTTCAGGAAAGGGACATGAACACGGAAAATGATGCTGAAGAGGACCTGCGGGGGAAACAAGGCAGTCAGTGAGGAGAAGAAAACAGATTTGCCTTGTATGAGTGTGAAGGACTTAGCACATCTGCTGTTGTGCACTGATACATCATTTAAGTGCACATAAAATTCCCAAATCCTTTCCCTTCTTGAAGGTGAAGCAGAGGAGTCATTGCGACCCCCTCTTTGGTCTGTGTTTTATTTTCATGCACTCTGATGAAAATAGTTAAAAGTACCTTTTACTGGTGACATGGGGCTTTGTTGTAAGATTTTTGTTGTCGTTGTTGTTCTTGTTATTGTTTAAAAGGTTGTTTCTAAACCAAATTTTAAATTTTCCATTTTGTTGAAAAATTTGGAAACCAATTGACTATCAAGTTGGCAGGTGTTAGCTAGGCACTAATACCCTTGATGATTACAAATCGTGCCCATGGGAATAAGCCCTTAGTCACATGCCTAACATGAGACATGCAGCATTTTGACTTCAGGCGTGGTAAAATTTTGCTCGTTTGTTTTTTGAGTTTTTATTTAAGTACAACATGTTTGCATCTTCACTGATAACTAGTTAATGAGAAAAATAACTATGAGGAAAAAGAAGAGTTTTCCAGATAAGTAGGCAATGGACCAGTGCCTAATTCTCAAAGGAGATAACAATATTTAATGTGCCAGTAGGATATTCTAAAAGGAAATATCTATATTTAATTTTCCATGCTCTAAAATACTAAACTTGAGGAAGAATAAATAAGGAAAGGGAAGTAATGCTGAGTATCTATATGCCTGTTTCTCTACAAATTACTTAAATATACACATTTGCAATCTGCCATTGCTTGGAATGAAAACCCAGGTCCTGAAGTGCTCCTGGCACGTACCCTACTACTGAGCTAAGCCTCTAGGCCCTTGGCCAGTCATTTCAATAAGGGAAGCCACATGTGTCTAAGCTCAAAGAAATGAGTGATCTAAGTATTTTGGGCACTTATTTTGTCTGTTGTGTTTTTATTAAGTTGAAAGCAGATACTAGATGCTTCGCCAGTTGTCTGTGATGTCTGTAGTGAGACATACGAACAACACTGGAGAGAAAGTAATGCAGTCTCCTCTTACTGCACTTAATTTACATAGAGCCATAAAGGGGCAACCTGGGCACATCTGCTGCAGCCCTGTCTGAAAGAATAATCAGGGCAGCAAATGAATGAGGAGGGATGGAGGGAGACAAATACTCCAGTGTTCGAGAAATAGAGCATCACACATGTAGTCTGTGCCAATTGTGCACCAGAAAGTGTGATTGCTGCAAGGTAGAAAAACCTGCATTGCATAAGCAGTGACAACGTAAACGTAAGGTTAGGAAATGCAAACAATCTGTCCCCAGAAGTGTTAGCTCTACCACACGCCCCAGCACTATGTTTTTGGTCCAGGGGTAATAGTGGGAGGTAGAGATATCATTCTGTTGAAATGATAGAGGAGTGTCTTCTCTATAAATGTGAACAGCTGTCGAAGGCCCGTGCTGGGTGGCAGGCAGTCTTAGTCCAGATGGAACCCTCCAGATACTTACAGGTTGACGTATAAGAGGAAGTCACCAAAGCCTTTGAAAGAGCAGATTTTTCCCTTTTCTGAGCATAGACAGTGGTTTGTGAGGGCAGCGAGAAGACGTGGAGAAACCAACATGGAGGAGGGCCAGTGAGAGATCAAAGACCAGTGGCGCCTCGAAGCTCTGGAAGGAAACAAGTCGGATACAGCATGAGGAGGACTTCAAAGATGGGGAATGAGATCGTAAAAATTGTTTGAGCAGTCAAGTACAAATGTGCCAGTTTTGTCACATTCTGTTTCCGGGAGTGCTGTAAAATTGGAGATATTTTCTATGCATGTCCATTTAATTATACATAGCTTCCCATGTATCTCAGTCAACTTGTAAGAAAATAGGTGTATACAATGCTCAAGCACAAATTCCTTTTCCTCATTCTTTTAATGAGACCCATTCTTTTAGCATCCATTTTAATATTGGGGTGATTACAGAAAATCAATGTGAAAGCATTTCATAAGGGTAACGGGTGGAACGGTACAAGGGATAGCACAGTATTCAGTGTTTGGGAGTTTATAAAGTGGTTGGAATTCTGCCGTTACTAATATGTGTAGCTTCCACTCAGTTCTTCAAGAGTTGGGCCGAAAGGTGAATGAAATCTTGCTTTAAAAGCAATCAATAGTTGATATGTTATTATTTTAAATCAAAAGAAAAAAATAAATGCCCAGCTATTTTTTGCAGATTTCTATTTTAAATCAATCTGTTTTGAAAGGCATCTGTATTTGCTAAAGAACAACAGTAAAAAAAAAAAAAATGATGAATGCCACTCACAAAGCACGGTGTACAAAGCCAGGCTATGTTTGGTCAGTGTTCATAAGAAAAAAAAAATTCTCATAGATGTATCATTTAATCAAAGACAAGATAGCTATAACTTAGAAAGAAATATTCACATAAATGTAGTTTTGGCAAACAGAAAACCCCACTCATGGGCCTATATTTTAACTATCTATGACTCTATCCCCAAATATTAAGTTGAAACAGAAAGTTTAGTAATTTTAAAACAAGTGTAAAATAAACCTCATTTTACAAACCTGTTTTGGCTGGGAATTCCCTTAGACAGTCTCGTTTCTAGGGAGATCAGAATGTGCGCGTTACTCTTGGCCACCATTTAATGGACTGAACACCTGATCTGATGGGAAAGGGCCACTTCCTCCCCTGGCTTTCCTAATTATCCTCTTACAGAGATAAGTGTGCTTCATGCTTGTTGGGAAAGTGGCCAGAGTCTAATAACTGCTGTCATAACTCGCAGTTAACTGTGGCATTTTCAATGGCTTTTCAAATTAAGTACATTTTTTTAAAAATTTCTTTAAAAAAATATTGAGAGCTACATTGAAAAACATTAGGGCTACAGATGTTTTCCTTTATAGTGTTAATTGATTTAAGGACCATCAAAATGTTGTTAAAATGTCCAGAAGTTCACAATAATGATGGCACATGGATCAGATTAAAATTCTTTTTATGCAGGAAAAAGAAAAGAAAAACAACCCCCAAACCTTATAGTTTGTTCTCCTCCATTCAGATAAGTTTGGTGGGTAGATTACAAAAGCCCAAGTCATAGTCAAATTTTTACTCTTATTTATTTTCTTACTTTATAGTAAATAAAAGAGAAATAAAGGTGTGTATAATATATAAACTGATATAAATTCTCAGTACAAGGTTTGGTTTTGTAAAGACAGACAACTATACATTTTCTACTTTAATTTGTTGTTTTGCTTTACAATTGTACCAATGTACTACTTTTATTTTATTATTTCTTTGAATTTTGAGATGATAATATAATTACATCATTTCCCGTCTCCTCCTTCCCTCCATGTACCTATCCTTGCTTTTTCAAATTCCTGGCCTCTTTTTCCATGTATTGTTGGTACATGCGTATATGTACATTTAATTATCTAAATATACCCTGCTCAGTTGTGTAATGTTATTTTAATGTATGTTTTCAGAGTTGACTGTTTGGTACTGGATAACCTACTGTTGTGTTGTTCCCTGGGGAAGGCTGTTTCCCTTGTTCTCAGCATTGCCTGTAGTTCTTTGCTTAGGGCTGAGACCTGGTGCCCGCCACCCCTATACTTTGGCACTTCTGTTGCTGGTCTGGGTCAGCTCATGGAAGGCAGTTGTGTTGGTGAGATTTTATGCATGTAGCTTCAGTTGTTAACATACAGTAGTATTGTTCAGTCCTTTGGAGAGGCCTCTCTCTAAAGATATTTTAATTTCCTTTCCTCTTTCTTCCTTTCAACCCCACTTCCCTGGTATCAGAGAATAAAATAATAAACTCTGTAACGTAAGAAAACGAGGTGAAGGAAGGTCTCAGGAAGTCCAGAAGAACGTGTGTATAACAATAGCATTTTACTAAAAGTAAAACTGCATTTTATAGAAAATGACAAATATTAAAATTAAAATTACAAACACCTACTATTTCATGGTTAAAGGTATTATGAGTTACAGGTACATGAACACTGGAGGAAACATGTCTTAAGGAGAAATCATAATGAAACGGATCTATCAAAACAATTCAATTAATTGAGTGTAGTAGTCTTGTTTTCATGGCTTATTTCTCTTTTACTTTCATGGAGTTTGTATTGTGTAGATGTAGTCAAATGAATTATTTTTTGTACAACATATAATGGGATAGGAAGGAATGGGAATCTCTTTTATGGATATCACTGCTTCTAAATGACACATTTGCATGGAGTTTATTGAGTGCTGTATACAGGGTTCAAAGGGAACATCACATTGTTTATAAAAACTTAAGAATTCAGAAACATTTACAGGTGAGAATATTGTCAGTTACAAAGATAAATGAGGATGGGTTAACAAGTCAGTATTACCATGTGTTCACTGGGAGAATTATGCACACATCCACAACTGCGTGAGCTAAAGGCAGTTTGCTGTTGTTTCAGAGACACAGGCTCTAAGCCATAGGTATCTACTGGACAGAGTTCTTTTTAAAAGAGATCCCTGCAGCCATGTAGGTAACGATTTTAAATAATGTTTGTTAGGACAGAAAACACTAATGGTTAGAGATGTGTTTCTACTCTTTGCAAATGGAAGAAGTCGGGATATGCTATCTGCAGTTTTCAAATTAAAAAATATTGTTGCTTCTCTTTCTTTTTTACCTCTGCCCTTCTTATCCACTGCTCCTTCCTGGTCCTGGTACCTGTTGCTACAGGATGAGGGCCTAGTACAGACGCAGTAGTCTGCTCTGGGACCACTGAGGTATCTTAGATACCTGACTAGCAGCTGATGCCAGACCAAGCAGCCAGTGTGTAGAACTCTGTTCCACAGCACAGGGCTATCTTCTCATCCATTGCTCCACCTTCCCTGAGGAAGTTAACTGACATTGTGTTTTGCAAGAAAGTCACGTCATGAAGGCAGGTTGCAGAGTGGGTACACAAGGAAGTCTAGTTTCTGTGAGGTGGGAGCTGAGGACTCAGACATTGTTCACAGTCTTCCAGATGGACGTTGAAATGGAGGCACCACATCCTGTGACTAAACATTGTTAAACGGGACAGACGTGCGCCTTAGAATAACAGAAAAGAATATTAGACAAGGAGATAAGTTCAGAAAAGGGAAACAAAATTGGTTTTGCCTAAAATGGAAGCTCTGTTGTTTATGTTTATAGGATGTGTAAAGTCCACCCCAGGATGAAATAAGAACGTGTTACTCAGATTGCATATATGTGTATCCATGTTCAGGTTAAATGCTTTGGTTTAGCTTTTCCACAAAGTGAAGTTTATGCTCTGATCTAAAACATATAGTTACTAGAGAGTGAAAATTACCCAGGTCCTTGTTAATCAACCACTCTCATTTAAATAAAAATAATTCCTTATAAATACTGCCCTAAAATCATACACACACCTGAGGTGTAATGTATGTGCACATGCCCCCATTTACTAGTCAAAATCACTTATAACTCCAATAAATAGTGTTTTCATTTCAAATTCTCTTGCTGCTTCTAGATTCTGACTGAGTCCGGAAGCAGAAGTTACACAATACTATGAGAAATCTTTTTTGCTTGTAGTTTTTCCTCAATTCCCACCAAAATAGAAATACCAGAAGTCAGTGGAAGTCCACTTTTTGCTGAGTTCTGTCTCTTAGGCTTTTTCCCAGCTCTAGATCTCCAATGGGTGGCTTCACTCAGCCTCTGACCAGTTAGAGCCACTGTTCAAGAGCCATTGTCTCCCATCTCCGCCCTCTTCCTGAATGGATACAGATGTTTCTACCTTTCCCATACCGTTGTCCCTTAGACATGGATGGTAGCATTTCTTTCATAATTAGACAGAAGTGTGTGTGTGAGAGAGAGAGGGAGGTAGGGGAGAGAGTCTAATTTCTAAGATTGAGTTCTAGACCTGAAAAATTTGTGTAAAAGACTAGAAAAAGTTGAGGCTTCTTCATAGATCCTGGCAGATGGCTTTGTAAAAAAAAAAAAATTGCTTGCCTCAGTTCTTCCTAGCATAAATCTGAATTGCCCTTCACATTAAATTTCATCATCATGACAAACATGCTGTGTTCATAGGTAAAACTACTGCTATTTGTCTAATTAGCTGTTATGTGTGTTATTACTCCCGAATTCTTGTTGAATCCTAATGTGTTTTGTATTTTTCTTCTTTGAGATGCTTTTGACTGAGCTTGGGGCCTCATACTTGCTAAGCATGCGCTCCAGTTTGAGCTGTTTCTCCAGCTGCAGATGTATTTTTAACACTCGTTATTATCCTTTACATCTCCTCTTTTGTGAACATGTCACACGTTGTGGTAAAAAATTTTATATGAAGTTGTATAAAAGATAAATATGCATCTGAGGACCAGGTGTGTTAGACTCACGGCAACGGTCCGAGGTCACAAGGTCTTCTGCTATGGCAAAGCCTGAGGCTATCTAGGCTTGTGTTCATCTTTCTTTCGGGAAGAGTCTGAGCTTAGAGTTTCTGGAAGGCACAGAGAAACACAGAAGGGTAATCTAGACCCTATTCTCCTTCTTCCTAAGAAGGGAGCCCACAATGAAATGTAGACGACTTCCCAGTGTCATCCCCCACCCGTGTCTCATGAGACTGTCCATCTTGAAGCCACTGTTAGTAGGATGATTCAAAATGTGGCATCCTGCTGCCGTCGGGTTCTGCGGCATTCTGCCGCCCTCGGGTTCTGCACCTGCTGCTTACCCTCAATCTTCCACCTCTAACCACATAGGCCTGTTTGCTAACTTTCACACCAAGTCTTTGAAAACAATACATTTAGTAAACGCCTTATCTTTTTTGATTTCTTTCGTGGTGGAGTTGAAAGAAATCTTAAGAGGCCAGCCATTAGGGCCAATGTGTGTAAGGCTTCTCCCTTCCATCCTCACTATTCCAGCATTTTCCAGAGGCTATGTTAAAGGACCCAGTCAGAATCCTTCAACTTCTCAAAGGAATTGAAATTCGTATTTTCAAAATCTTGTACTATAACCTGACCTGAGGCTCTCAGACCTTTTAGTCAGGATTCTTTAAACAGTCTTCAAAACAGTTTTATCCTCAAACACAACTGTGGATTCTATGGTTTCTGAGTGCGTTATGTGTACTTTACCCTAAGGACAACAGTGAAAATAGACGTTTTAATAATAATAATAGACCCAATATGTACTAATAGAAATGACAACCATATGAAAAACATTTAGTAGACTTAGTGTTGCAGTTATTACAAAATTTTTTGGTTTATTTGTTTTGTTTTTTATTTCCAGACACGATTTCTCCGTGTAGCTCTGGCAGACTTGGAGCTGCTCTGTTGACCAGGCTGGGCTCAAACTTAGAGATCTGCCTGCCTCTGCCTTCAGAGTGTTGGGGTTAAAGGCGTGTGCCACCACGCCTTGCATTCTTACAAGTTCTTCTTCTTCTTTAAACTGTCTGCTTAGAGAAGTACCAGGATGCCATGCTTACTTTTGTACCCAGCTTCCTGCATGTGAGCTGCTTTATCATTTCTAGAAAGATTATTTACTACTGAGAGAATGACGGAGACAAAATTGCTTTTTGGTATTATCATAAAAATAATGGTATATGTACTACTCAATAATCTTCATTTGTAATTCAGAGAATTCATGAGAGGTGGCTCTTTGGGACACCATGAGTGTCTCGAACATGTTTTGAAAACACCGACTTCAGCCATGAGGGTGAGATTATCTCCTCAGAGCAGCATGGAACATGGCAACACTGCAAGCATTTGAACATGTTTCTGACATCTTCACGGATGCTGTACTTTCTTAGAACAGAACATCCTATGCTTGCTCTTATTTTTTATTTGTTCTGTATCTCACCTTCCATATCTCCATCCCTTTTCCTCTTAAGCTAAATTTCAGTTCCTTCTCCAGTGAAGGGCACTGGAAACAGCACTCTTAGGACCTGGTAATTTGACTGAAAAAAAAAAACCCACATAATATCTTCCCCAAACTGTCTATTAAGAAGTTAGCATGTCCAAGTTGGTTGGCTACTCATGGTATACATGCAATTGTGAGACACAGTTATGGATTTCAGTGTGATAATTTGATTCCTATGATTATCAATTAAGAGTAATTAGCATACACATAACCCCATACGACCATCTTGTCTTGTGAGAACACTTACAGACCTCTCTTCTGTTTATTTTGAAATGCATAACTCATTACCATGAATTATAACCCCCTCACTGCATAGCAGAACACTGGTCCTAAGTGTCTTCCCATCTACTTGTAACTTTGCACCTGTCAGTCTCACTTGGCTCCCCGTCATCTGATAATCCATATTCTACCCTCTCCTTTTATGGAGTCAACTCTTTAAAATTCTACCTACGAATGAGACCATGTGTTACCTCTGTGCTTGGTTTATTTTCCTATAGGTCAATCCATGTTGTCATAAATTATAAATTTCATCCTTTATTATTTCTGTATGACAAACAGGTGATGTCATGATCAGCTTATCCAGATGTGAGCCATGTGTTTAATCCATAGTGGGTTGGCTATTTTACTAATAGCGATGACCTAAAAAGAGTGATCATCAAAACAGTTGGTAATAATAAACATCTACTGTACTCAAAGGTGTTATGTGTGATGAATATATTAACTCATTCACCTCATTTTACAGTAACTCTGTGGCAAATGAACATGTTTTTACTTCTGGGTTACATAATCTTTAGTTCATAAGATTTAGACAGCTGTGACTGTATAACTAATCGGAGATGAAGAATTGATCCCAAAACTCTTAAAAGAATCATCAGTCTCAATATTTTTCCAAGATCGTGTTTTGATACGTGTGTGTGCATACATAAGTATAAAAGTGAACATTTTTATCATTTCATCAGAATCTTTTGTAATTGTTAACAGTGAATGGATTTCTGACTAAAATGTTGTAACTGGATTAGATTTTTGATAGAAATGAGAAACATTGAGGGAAATGGAAAAAAGAAAGAAGAAAAATTCAGTAGGATTATTGAAATCCATGAAGAATATGCCCCTCTTCATGTCTGTCTAATTTTTGATTTTGTGACTTGCCACAGAACATTCTTTTCTTTTCCTCCAAGGACAATGTTAACACACACAGCTGAGACTTTTAACTCTTCAGTTATGTTTCTATCAAATGTCAGTCTACTGAAGTATAGCACCAAAATACTTCAGTAAGGAACTGGGAAAATTTAGTTTTTTCTCAAGTTTGAAGGCTGCATGCATCTCAAAGCCTGATTCTGGTCCAACGACTGACTCCCCCCTCATGCAGAAGTCACTGGGCAGAATGAAGAATTGCAGCTTTAGTGAGCCTGGGCGAGAGAGAGAGAGAGAGAGAGAGAGAGAGAGAGAGAGAGAGAGAGAGAGAGAAGAGAGAGAGAGAGAGAGCCTGTGTCCTACTTCCCAAGTCTCCGCAGTTAGGAAGTGTGCCGGACCCCTGAGCCCAGGATCACCTTCCCGTGAAAGAAGACACTCTGGTAGCACAATGGCGCTGCAGGCGAGACTGAACTTAGCCTACTTCTTTTGTGTAATTCTGCAATACCTGGGCCCGAGCCCTGCTGAGTACACCTGCTCCCCTCTGTACCTAGCTGAATTCCGTTCTTTTCAGGCTATTAACAGAGCCAAAGCAAGCTGCTAGTGCTTACAATTTGAATGATAATGGTCTTTAACTTTTTCTGTTTTTTTAAAAAATGTAGAGCTGTCAGGAGCACCATTAACTATAGGATCCCATTATCTAATTAAGCAAGCTTTAACGTCTTCCAAGTATAAAAGGGCACAGATGGGTTTG
The DNA here is from genome assembly GCF_950005125.1 of Chionomys nivalis. NCBI lineage: Eukaryota > Metazoa > Chordata > Mammalia > Rodentia > Cricetidae > Chionomys > Chionomys nivalis. The sequence goes on from NC_080090.1 coordinate 80,896,730, forward strand.
TTGAACTAGATGCACTCAGTCCAGTCCTCAGTCTGAGTAATTTCTCGAGTTGCCAGCAAGCTTCTGGCAAAAGCTGAAGGAGTCCGTCGAGTTAGAAGCTTGGTCTAATGAACATGGTCTGAGTAAGGACGCTGGAGTCGTGCAGCTGCTCTCAATCAGATCTAGTGTGGTGACCATAGTATGTAAGTTTGCTATGCAAAGTAGCTTGTGGCCATTGAGACAGCAGACTTTAATAGTCGGACTTCCTGAATCATATCTCAGCTCTGTCTGTCTTCATTCTTTTGGGAAGTTAGTTAAGCATCTTGCACCCCAGTTTCACTAGCTCTAAATGATCATTTCTTGATTGTCTACTTTGTAAGTACTAAGGAGTAAAGTGATTGGCCACAGACAGATGCATGCTACAATCATTATCACTGCTGCTATATTCTTAGTTATTCCTTTAAGTATGGCAACATGCTACCTGGCCAGCAAAGGAGTTCACAAAAAAGAACATGCTGCATGTTCAAGAATACAAGAAAAGGAAAGCTTTCCTGCATTACTAATCACAGCAAACAATTTAGTATTTCTAATGCACATGTTTTTACATTCCACATGCTTTTGTGTCATCTAAGGGTCAGTTTATGTAACAACAAGAATATATGGGAGTAGCCAAAATGCAAAATAAATTTACTTAAGCGATTTTCTCTTTCTATCAATTTGTGTGAAAGTAAAGGCGCACATACACAGCCTCTCAGAGAGTTGGCCTGTGGATCATGGAGGGGTTATGGTCTTTTATTTATGCCTGTGGTCAGCTGTGAGAAATAGGGAACAGAGCATCTTCCCATATTTCAAAGGAGCTGTGTGAAGATGAGAAGTGCTTGGTTGGAAGAGTTGCCCGAAGTTAACTCTGCCATAGTTGAGAAGCACATTTACAGCGCCAGCATTTGTTTTAATAGAAAACGGTAGATCTAAAGATGCTGTGAGTGAGAAAAACAAGGTCTCTATTTGTCCTTTGGAGGGTAAGTCTATGCATGTGTCCTTGTAGGCTTGCAGCCGAGTTCTGAGGGCAAAAGGCAGACGCTGCTACTCACTTCTCAGTAGAAAACAGAACTGCTTTCCCCGCTTTTTTAGTAGTGTTTTTCATAGTAGCTAAGAAGTGGGCATGCTGAAATCCATCACATGACTTGATGCAGTCCGGTGAAGTTGTCCTTAACTGCTTGCAAGTGTTCTGAGAGCCCAGAAGGCTCTCAGTCAGGTGTTCCGAGCTGCTCTGGCCTTCCCTTTAGAGGGCTCCTTCAGCTTGCCTGTGTGAACCTCTCTAGCAGTCGCTCAGGAAGACAACAAACTCTCTCCCTGGTCACCTTCGGCCCTGGTTGTTATCTTGAGAACCAACACCCCACTCTGCCACTGCTTTTGGCCCTGCACAATAATGCATCTTTCAGTTTTGTGCAATGCAAAGATCAGTCATGGGTTTTTGATGAAAAGAGAAAGACTTTAGTATCATTGCCCTAAGAAGATGGATTTAGGCCTCTCATTTGGAAAGATTCTTTTGGATCTGGAGGGGTTAGAAACAGTAACAAGGAAATTTTCTTTTTTCTAGAGATATAAATTGTGTTACTCATTATAATTTTAATTGATGGCACTTGACATCGTGGGTACTCTGAGGATTGGGCATAAGAATGAAATAGGTGAATTGGCAGATCCCCAAATGCAGCATATTCTGCTGAAAATGGCAGCACCCCTGAGCCAGACTTTACCTGCAGGTAAACTAATTTTAATCCTGATCTCTACAATGTAGTATCCTACTGAGTGCACCTAACTACCTCCCGTGGTTTCTCATTGTCTGATTGGTAAACACAACAGAAGTGTTTAAGGATGTGCGAGGCCTAGCAACAAATACCACATCTCCGATGGTTGAGTCTGTAGGGTAAGTTCTGACTGATATATTGAGGATAAATGGCAAAGGGCACAGAGAGAGGATCATTGGTTTGAGATCATTGTGGACTAATATAATATTATCATGTCTTTAAGATAAATTTATAGTAACATGGATGAAGATGTGGATGAATCTCTTTCCCGCCCTAGGAAGACGATATGTGTGTGTGTGTGTGTGTGTTTACCTACAAAGAATAAATTACCACTCAATCTGTTCAAGAACTCACATTTTAGGATACAGGACATCTGTTTACACAGACTTGAATAATAGTAGTAAAACACATGGATGTGTGATGTGGAGTGAGAGAGAAGTATGTGTGTCGTGTGTGTGTGTCTCATGAGTGTGTGTGTGCGCGCATATATTACACTCATGTAGGAAACAGAGAGTGAAACAATGTAGATCATGATCATAATCTGTGTAGATCGGTCATCATGATAGCCTCAGAATAGACTTCTTGGTCTTAATAGATCTTTACTGAACTAAAAGCTTTTACAGATTACTTATAAAACTAGCCTATTTTATAAAAAAAATTAAAAGAATTAAATTATTTAGTAATCTTACATTGGTGCTGTAGTAAATGTAAAATAACAAGAATTCTTGTTAACTTATAACTCAGGTAAGGCTGTGATGAAAGGAGAACCTTTAGTGTACAGGAAGAAAAAATGAGAGGATACAGGACAAGACTGAGTCCTCAGTAGTAAGACCAAGGGCATACAGCACCCCATGAGCAATGCGACCTTGGTGTGATGGGTTTTCCAAGGCATACTTCCACCATGAATATACTTTTAAAATACTAGGTTCATTTTCATTTGTCATTTTTTTGTTTTACAACATAGTAGAGAAAGTTTATTGAAATTGGATAATTTTAAGTGGTATTTTATAATATGTACTCAAGAATATGGGGAATGTGTGACATTGTATGATCAAATCTCAAGTTAAAATCACTTTGATAGAAAATTACAAAATAAGAGAATTGTTAGAAAAATCAAAAGAACAATAAAGGAAAAATGCAATACACCAGCTTCTATAGAAGTGGTCGGGACTCATTACAGTTACGTTAGTACAATATCGATAAATGATAACTTATAATATCTGAGAGGAAGGGTAGAAATTTTTTCAGTATGTTAATCACTTTATATAAATTAAATAGTTCTTTACAAACAAAAATGTTACCTACTTTTTTAGGAGAATGTAACTAACCAATCTAAAGTTAAGAAAAGTTCAATTAGCAAGAATCAAAACTGAGAGGAAGAGAAAATAGTGAACATTTTCACTCTGGGCTACATCCTTAAATAGACATACATGTGGGCAAAACCAGCAGTGCACATGAAATAAAAATTTAAATATTTAAATAAAAAATTAAAAATTAAATTTATTTAGTTAAGAAAATTTTAAATTTTTATTTCATGTGCATTCGTGTTTTTGCCCACATGCATGCCTATATGAAGGTTTCAGATTTCCTGGAGCTGGAATTACAGACAGTTGTGAATTTCCATGTGGGTGCTGGGAATAGAACCGCTGGTTCTTAACCACTGAGCCATTTCCCCAGCCCTAGTTAAGCAATTTTATTCCAAAAAAAAAAAAAAAAAACAAGACCTCACAGTAAAGTTCTATAGATAGCTGTATCAGTTATCTTTCTATCCAGATGTCATACGAGGTAAAATGCAATGGAGTGACAGAAACAGAGGCTAGCCTGGGGTAGAGCTGTGTCATAAGTCAGCCAAGCCTCAGCCCCTTCTCTGTCAGTACATTCTGGGTGTCCTTGCTGCTTACCTGCTGTGTCTTCTGTCTCCTGAGGCCCCCACACACTCGCGCCTTTCATCAGCCTTCTAGAAAAGGACAGAAAGGACAAAATGGCAGTAATGCTTTTGTCTTTCTTTAAGAGGCTGAAATCTTCCCCAGAGATTTATTGGGCTAGAAATGTATTCCATGATAATTCAATACTAGAAATGGTGGGAGAGGTATTGGGAAATAAAATACATTTGTTTTAAAGACTCTATTTTAGAGTGAAACATGGAAGAATTAGGTTCCGGATAGGTTTGAAGAATGTGCTGTGCCAGAGCTGTGACTGACACCATCTTGTAAGGCTCTTTTGTATGATGATTTTCCATAATGTACAAAGACAAAGGAAAAAAATGGTATTTTCCTAAATGAGAGTAATTGTTGACTCAGGAATCTGTCCACAAAAGTTTTGAAATCCAGTGTTTTGTCTTAGCTGCGTGGCTGATGGACTAAGGGGTGGGATCCACCATTCACTTCTGTGCTACCGGACGTTAGCTAACTGGAAAGTAAAGTCAGATCCAGCAAGAACATAGACAAGAAAACCCCTGATGTCCATCTTGAAAATATGTATACAAATGGCAATGCATAGCATGCCATAAAATGTGTAAACATATTTGTAAGAGCCAGGATATCCAGAGGAGTGAGACAATTTAGATCCTAAGATTTGCAAGGATTATTATGTCACAGGCATTCTAGGCCTTGGCCAGTATGGAAAAATGTGAAAATAAATCCCATGATAGGGAAGTGAAGCTATTGGGACTACATCTGTGTGCAGAATTAGAGCATTGCCCAAGCATTATCCTGGTGCTGATCCTTCATGCAGAAGTGCAAGTTAAAGTACATTGCCCTAGGATTAGAACACTGAGGTAAACTGTTCAGAGACGACCATGTAAGAAGAAGCATTAAGCAAAAACAGACATGATAGCATAGGGTGACCTTTTATCATTTTCTAGAAATACATGAACAAAGTGTTATAGTGTCTAAAATAATTGACATGTAGCAGGGCTTTGAAGACAGTGTAGAAATTTCCTTTATGAATACAGAGGAAGGGTCTAGGACCTAGAAAAAAATAAAAGATGCTTAAACCTAAGAAGTGTGGACTTTTGTACAGAGTGCTGTAATCAAGGTGCTGTGGGATGGAGACGGGAAGAAGGGCTGAGCATTGACAAAGGCCCCTGCACTTGGAAGGTAATGAACAATAAATCTCTTCACACAGTTTTGGAGAAAGACACAAAATCAAGGTTAAGGTGAGAATGGATTATGAGGAATTAGGAAGACTTGTACCAGGGTAGGGGATAGAAGAGGAAGGGGAGGAAGAAGGGGAGAAGAGGAAGAAGATAAGGAGGAAGAGGGAGCTAAAGAAGGAAGAGGAGGACGAGGAGGAGGAGCTGGAGATTCATATATTTTTCAGGCTGGGCGACAAGTGCTTAGCCGAATGTGAAACTAGTTGTGCAGAGAAAAGCAACTCTGCAGACTCTGGAGAAAGAAACAAGGGAGTGACCACTGAGAGTTCAGAGTCCCTGTCTAGGACCGTATTCTTTTTCTAGAAGGAATTAGGGAGATTAAGAATTCCTTAGAGGGAAAATTGGGAGAGGAGAGCAGAAACACCATCTAGACCTAAACACAGCAGACACCCACCATCTATACCTAAGAACAGCAGCAAAATCCCCAGGGAGCGATGGCATGTTTCACTGGGAGCTGTTTGTATAGGTACGGTAGGCAACACGCAGCATACAGGCTGAACAATACAAAGGCTTGGTTAGTGGCCTTCTACAAATGAACCACTTTCTGAAGCCTTCTAACAGTGGCTTCAAAAAGTTGAGCTTAAGACAAGTGCAGAGGAAGAGGTGGTACTTAAAGGAAAGGATTTAAGAAGATAAACAAAAAGGCATTTTTTTTTTTTACATTCTTAAGATACTTTTTAAAAATGAGTTCTGTAGTTGGAGGAGTCTTAGGATTGGGCAGTGATACCGTGCACACTTACGGGATGGAGGGCGGCCACTCTAAAAGGAAGGCACTGGGCACAGGTGGGCAGGTGTGAGCCCAGAAAAGGATGGCAAACTAGCAGAGCCAACACGCCCAGTGGCGGCAAAAGAATCAGTTCTAAGGATTAGTCACTGCCAAACTCGCAAATCTACCACAATTTGAACCCTGATAATGACCTTATTCATTTTTGTGGCCACTATGAAACCATTTGGGTCTTTTTTTGTAATATCTGCCTAGTGTGCCAGTTTGGGATGTCACTCCAGTCATGGTATTTGAAGCAGAACCCCTTTCTAATCCAGGATTTCCCTCTGCAAAGCAAATGGTGAGCATACCTCTCATGTAGGAACGCAAAGAGACACAAGCGAGAGAGCTATAGAATCTAGGGTTTTTGTTAAACGAAACCTAGGGTCTTCGCTGTCTTTGAGTCTTAAAGCCTGCTAAATGATGACACCACTTTACCCAAAGTACCACCTCTTCCTCTTCTCTTCTTATGTTCCGTATCCCAAGAGTCTCATTTGGTGCACTTTAATCAGGTATGTAGGTGGACTTTCTTTTAGACTTTAGCAAAAAAAGCAGATTCCAAGAGGCTAGTCATACTCCAGGAGGCAGACCTACATTCAAGCACATATTGACAGGACTAAGTGGACTTGATGGGTTTTACAACAAAATGAAACATAAATTTTGGAGGCCCCAGTAGAGAGAGAAATTAAATAGGAAGGAAAGAGGAAGACTTGATCAAACAATTTGCATGCACACATGAAATTCTCTAACAATAAAAATAATTGATACTTTTTTTTTGCTTTTCTGACAGAAGAGTTTCAATTTAAAGCTGCCAAAATACGTTTTCCCCCATGTTAAAATGTCATAGGCTTCCATTTAAGATTTGTCTCAGGAGCTTCTATAAAGATGCAGACATGTGTAAGGTAGATGAGAAGCTAAAGAAACTCTGGCATAGCTCAGTCAGGGCACACAGCGGATGTGGTCTGATATATCGAGTAAAATGTTCCTGCTGGTTTTCTTAGCTTCTCTTCCTAAGAATCAACTCTGTCCACCTAAAACCCCACGAAGAAATATTTATAATTACTGAGTAGCATATTCTGATTTTACTTGGTGCAGAAACAAGTTCACCTTCCTAAATACCAGTCTGCATAGCTCCAGGCTTAAGGATTAGTAGTTCAACAAAACCCTACTGACATGTGTGGGAAAGGGATGCAAAGGAGTGTTCACACCCATGGTTCTTAAAAGCAAAGTGAACTGGAGCAGAGAGAGAAAATAAATAAATGATCCAATAATTCTGGTCTAGAATGAAATGGCAATACCCCCAATACTTAAATGTATGTATCAATAAAATATAAACAATATGTAATATATTAATTGATATAAAATATATTTCTATATATTAAAATCTGATTTGTGGAGAATAATAATGGTGATGTAAATAGCAAATAATTGGTCTCTGTCTACCATAGCTCTTTCTTCTTTTTTTAAAAAAATAATATTTTAATTTTTGAATTTTTTTCATTTTTCTTTCAGTTTGGCTACAGTGTTAACCAGAGGTAACTGGAACTAGAGAAAGCAAAATAGCACAAGACAGGGGATTACTTATTACATTATTGCTTATTACATTTTCTTACATGCATTAGAGGATTAACTTATTGTTTATTTATTTTTAATAAATAGACTTTTTCATATAACGCACTTTAATTATAGTTTCCCCCCAACTCCTTCTAGATCCCCCTTATTCCTCCACCTACCCAAGTTCACATCCTTTTTTTCTCTCACTAGGACACAAATAGGCATAAAGAAATCAAATAAGAGGGAATAAAAACAAACCAGAATAGGACCTTCTAGTTAGTACCCTTGAGCTCTTTCTTGTGCTTCTCAGAATTTTAAAAGATATTTTTTGTGTCATCTGGGCATGGTGGCACATTCATATAATACCAACAGCTGACAGACAGAGATGGGATGACCTCAAGCGAGTTCAATGCCAGCTCGGTCTCCACAGAGGTTCAGGCTAGTCAGGGGTTCTGAATGAGACCGTCAGTTTTCATTCTGTCTTCAGTCAGTACAGGGTCATCTCCCTTACTCGCCTGCATTGTAGCTTCTCCTTACTGGACCCCGAAAGTACTGGCATGCACACAGCAACAGCATCTTTCCTGGATCCTTTCTTTAATCGATTAAATCCAGTGGACCAAGCTCAAGCATTTGCTTGACATCACCTTTCAGAGGGGTTTGAACTTACGATAGTAGCTTTATTTCTGAAAATCTGGTCTCTCCCAGCTTCTACCCAGAGCTCTTAGTTTTTCTTCCCTCTAGCTCCTGGAGTTGGTATGTATTCCAGGGACCTACCCCTTCTCCTTCCTTACTATCTCAATGACATCGCCTATTCCCCGGCTTAATTTGTCTTCTATAAGGTGATGTCTCTGTCTGTCTCTAGCTCCTTCTATAGGAAAGGCCTGCATTCCCAGCTCTCTACTTGATGCCACCTACACATGTCCCACTGATACCACAAATTTGGTCTAATTGAACTCAAAACTTTGGTTGGCGTGCCTTGCTCTCCCATTCTGTCTATAGGATTCTACCCACTCACTCCCACTAAACATCTAGGTCACGTTCCTAATCTCTCCATTTCTCATAGGGCTGTTTTCAGAAGTAAAGCACTAATTTTCCCACTTACTCTCATCTTTGAAAGTCTCCACTGCTTTCATTGCCACAACTCTGATTTGGACGACTTGCATTTTGACAGTGATCTCTGGGGTTGACATCCCCTACAACTCTATTCTTTGTTATTGCTTGTTTGCTTGTTTGTGTGTTTTAGCTAAGGAAACCTCCAGTTGCAAAGGATAACTATTTGGGTCTTTACCTGTTATGAACTTCTAGGTAGGTCTTACCATTTTCTTGAAACCTGAGCTTAGATTCTGATTGGTCAGAGTCAATCTTGGTGAGTTCCTACTTTTTGGCAGTGCTGTTCCTTAGACCAATGAGAAATGAACGCATCTTAAGGAAACTGTTCCTCCCATCTTAAAAAAGACAAATCCCCAGGCTAGACTCCTGTTTTGTCTCTGGGGATATTTTTTTGAATGTAACAGTCAGTCATTTTGAGATCAAGCAAGTGGTTAGACCCTTACTCTCTAGATACCAGAACAAAATCAAGGATGGAATTTTAGGTTGAACATTACAGGTTAGGGTGAAATTAACTCAGATCTGTGAGATAATAAATTCCTTAGGGATAAATCCATGAGTTGCTCTCTTCCTCATCTTCCTCCTCCTCCTTTTCTTAGTTTTTACATGCTAATTGCTGCAGGAACTGTTTCAAGGCAGTTTAAACCATTTTACAGGCCCCTGGTCTACAGCTTTATGACTAACCTTGTACTCCTAACTTCCCCTTTACACAAATCCAGTTCTCCACTGACTTCCTGGCAGCCCAAGGCTGCTGTTCAGACTTTCCAGCGGCACCTGGAAGTCCTTTGTCACCAGAATTTCATTTTCTCGACTAGAACATGACAAGGTCTCTTTGGCCTTATGCCACTTCCCATGTTTAGGACCTCAGCAAAACCTCAAGTCCATCTCTTGAGTGAAGGAGTTAGTGCTGCCAGCCATAAAGAGGGCAACAGAGCATCTCATGCCACCATTGGAAGAGAAACTCACAAGGGGTGAAAGGTAATTTTGTAAAGCAAGCTTGAGCATGGAGGACAGAAGAGATAGCGTTACTATGCTTTAGCCATGCAATTTTCTTGTTCCTGAAGCGTTGGTATGTGACCTGGCTTCTTCTGGCGTCTCGAGCCCCGCCATGCTCGTGTCTATTGTAAAGATGGGCCACGGCTACACGTACTTCCGTAATGTTCTCTGGAAATTTGCAGTTTCAAAAACACTAGTTCAAAAGATGAAAATCAAATTGTTTTAGATTTCATCAAAGTGTTAAGAAAGACTGTTTTAAAAAATAAACATGTAACTTGGAAATACCTTTAGATTATAGAAGCACTCAAGAGAAAGTACAGATCCCCAGCCCATGCCCTGCTCAGCTTCTGCTGATAGCAATATTTGTCAAAATGCACATTTGTTGGAAATAAAAGTCAGTGGTACAATGCTACTAACTAAATTATAGCCTTTGTATGAATCCTGTGTCTTTTAAAAATTGAATTTCATTTTCTGATTGCTGATGGAGGCTCTGTTTTTCCTCTTATAACCTCAAACCTTTGAGTTCCTGGTAGATGTATAATATTTTTAAATCTAGATCATATTATGTGTGATCTGGATATTTGAGTTCTTTCTTGAATGCGGATGCTAATTGCAAGTCGTTTTGCTATCAAAACTAATGTACTTTTTAGGATTGCATAATTTCCCATGAAGAACATATTGCTGAATGCTCACACCCATCCTGAAGCTGAGACTTCTATGCTTTCTTCACTGCTGCCCCATGAACACAGAGGGCTGTTCACATCCCACACTGTGCAGTGAGGGGAGTTGAACGTATACTACAGCTCACTCTCGTGAGTGTTAGAGAGTACAAAATTCCTTCTAAAACAACTTTCACCAGATGTGTGTGACATCCTTTCTGTAGGCGGTCATTTCGTGCGTTCAGTTTGCCTGTCTATCACCCTGGAGGGGCTAATTGGTGGCTGATTCCCTACAAAATTGATCTCTGATGCCCACCACACCATGGCAAGATAGGCTTTCTTCACCTACCCAAGTGCTTAGATAAAAAGGAAAACACACTGGTAGGATCTAGTCGATGCAATGCTAAAAGACGGAGTCGGCACTGAACCTTAAGCATCCCAGCTCGCTGTCAAGTAACAGCTCACAGTCTGACAGGACATCTATTACAGAAACAGTAACCTTGCAGTAGTAACAGACTGGGAGGGGTAGGAGGAGCCCTAAAACCTTTGCAATTTAGTAGCAGAACTTGCAGAGAATGGTGTGGTGCTATGTAAAGGAACAGTGGATGCCTGGAAGCACACTGGAGCACTTCAGCAGAATACTACCGCATGTTAACATACAGACAGATGGATAGACATCAAACTTTTCAAGTTCTCATCATCACTGACACCATTTCTACTGCAGTCAGGAACCTCCATACAATCCCAATACTCGCTTACTTAACTCTGTCATTTCACCCTCTCTGTTTTTAAAGGCGTCACAGGTCTTTGCAGTTAGTGTATGAGACAGACCAGCCATTCCAATTTAGCAAAATGTGCCTTCTTTTTATACAAGCATCTTCAAACTGTGGATATTGTACACAGTGCTTGCTCCAAAGGCAAAAGATAAGGTTACTCGGTTTAGTCCTCATCATCAGGTGAAGAACTTCATTAGAAAACACACAGAGAAAATATGGCTTCAAATAACTTTATTATAGGAACAATCAACACCAATTCATAATTAAAGTGATGCATTTATCATAACAATTTAAGTAATAGAAATTCAGGAGTTCAGGGGATGGTGCCCATCAACAGTGGACAGCAGTGGATGCTAATGTAATGACGTGTGTCCTCTAGGCAGCTGTACTAAAGTTTCTGTCTTCAACTCACAGAACTATTTCCTATGCAATAGGCTGCCAGAGGTCTCACCACACTTTCAAGATTGATATTAACTCAATCAAAAAGGTATCAGAAACCAAACAACCTGGGCTTCGTGTTTTAATTAAAATATTTCTGTGACTAGAAGCCCAAATTTCAGTGTTTAAAGATCCAATAGAATATTTCCGAGTCACCCTTGATGTTTCTAAAGTATTTCTCAGCCCCAGACACCTTATAAAACAGTAAACTCAAGCTCTATCCTGTAAACTTTACTTTGTGACCAACATCAAGTATTTATTCTGTTGAAAAGCACATGTCATTTGTCAAGTCATGTTAACAAGAAACTCGCTAGCTTCAGCCTGAATCTCTCCTCATTTTGAGTAATCTAGTTAGATTATTGTGAGACAAAATGCCATGGAAAACAATAAACACCCCACAAGTTCTTCATGAAAATCTTCCTAACAGTCCTCTACCGAATCTCTTTGTCAGGAGGTGGCCGACTATGCCAGGAACTGGATTTCTGCTTTCACGCACCACACAAGAGTTATCTTCCCGTGCCATAACTCACATTAATGAGACCACATTAGGAAGATGTTAATTCAAACAGAAGCCCAGTTCCTTCCTTCCCTTCTCTTCCTTCTGCTCGCTTGCCCCACCTTCTATTTTGATTTTAGAACAGCCTCTCACTATGCGTAGCACAGGAAGACTCAGGCTCCTCCTCCTCCTCCTCCTCACCCAGCCTCCCTTGTGCTCCAGATCAGAAACATCCCACCACCATAGTCAAATGATATGTTTCCCCCCAGAGACCGTATCACCTGTAAAGGAAGGTGAGAGCCTTCTTTTAATGACAGCTTTATTTAACCAGTAGCTAAGTACTGCAATGAGCAGGTGGGGGAGATTTGTGGAAATGGCTGATTCGTTTGAAAGGGTCCAGAGAGGAGCCTGGGAGCACTGTTTCAGCAGAGCACTGTGACAAGAATCCCACTTCTCCACTAGTGTCTCCTCAAGCCAAGGCTTTAGCTGTGATTTGGGGTTCAGGTGTCAATGCTATGGTGAGGGACGTGAATCAAAATAGACTGAATATGGGCAATTTTGCTTAGTTTACCTTCAAATGACTGTGAAGGGCAAGCAGCTGCCATGCTTGTTTCATTAGCTCCGTCTCGTCCAGGCAGACGTTGATGAGGGACAGCTGATGCTAGCCACTAGGAGCCGGAAAGGAAGCAATCTTCTGAAGTTTTAGTGGGGCTCTCTTACGATAGGTTCAGCAAAAACATGAAGTGTCTTTAACATTTGGAAATGCCTGAGTCAATTATGAGGATCATTAGTAAACATGAGTCTACAAATTGATCTTCACTTTTCTCATCCGACTATGAAAATTTTATTGGACAGTTGTCCAACATAAGAAACCAGTGGCTGGTGAGTTTGAGTGACAGAGTTCCCGGGTGACCTCCAGGAAATAGTCCCAGAGCCTGGCTTGCCTGGCATTGCTCTGAGAACATCCAGGGGCCTGGGACTCAGAAATGCTTCCCTGAGGGTAGCGGACCCCACTGCACAGAGATAGACCTGCAAGTGACTGCTTGGAAACCAGGTGGCCTATAGGGTTATCTTGATTGTCACTCACAAGTGTCATTTTTGATAACATCTCTTTAGAGCTTGCCATGAAACAAGGGGACACACAAAAGGCCTGTGATAACACACAACACCGAATGTGATAGTTGTGTTCGGGCTGCAGGGTACAATGAGTACTGTTATCTGGGACTGTCACTCAGTGTTTTTGTTCAACATGAGGAAGTTACACTGCAACAATTAGAAGAATTTTGCAGAAATCTTATTGCAGATGGTAGCCATCTTAGATGCCTAATTTATAATAACATGGAACTCGGTTCGATGATCAAAGGAATGAACTGTAATAAACAACCATTCTCACCCTCCCTGTTTGTAATGCCAAACTCCCTTCTAGCATTTTTTAAATAATCATAACAAGTCACATATGAACTAGGTGCCATGATTTTTGGTCTTTGGACAAAAGTTCACAATATTGCTTACTTTATTTTTAATTAATGATGCGTGTACAAATTTATGTATACAGCGTGATGATTTGATTATATATATATACACACACACATAGAACTAATCAAATCAAGGTAATTTATTTATTACCTCAATCATTTAAAATATTCAAAACTCTTTTCTAGATCACTTTAAATATGTACCATTTTCCAAATCCCCCTGTTTAATTGTGCCTTTGTACAACTGTTGAGCATCTCCCTTCTGCCTCTCCCGCCTCTCCCTTCTCCTCAGCAAATTCTAATAGTCATAGTCCTCACTGATTTTATGTCTCAAATTTTTAGATTCATGTGATCAAGATTATTGTCTTTACCTAGTTAACTTCACCTAACCATACTTTCTGACATCATTCATACCTAAGGCAGGATTCCATCTTGTGGCTGAATGGTAGTCTTCTACAGTGTAACTCCTTTTCTGTCTTCTTATATGTGTTCATGGGCACTTAGGTTTCCATTTCCTGGCTACTGTCAGCAAAACTGAAATGAACACGGATGCTGAGAAGCTTATTAAGTAGAGTGATTTCATTTCTATGTACATGCATGTATCCAGTAGCCCAAGATTGGAATTGCTTGGTTTTTAAAACCTGAACAAAATCCCGATTGGCTCAGTTAGGGTTCAAAACCAAGTTAGTTGTACCACACTACAAATTCCAGTTTATTACTCAAAGCAGGTATTTATATTTTCGGGTTATCAGTTTTCATTTTGTTCTCCAGTACTTGAATATGAGTGTAGACATGTATGAAGATCCAGAAGTGCACAGAACTGTCAACAGGGAACACAGCAGTATCTGATGAAAGGGAAACCCACACATGAACTTTCTCACAGTGTATTTCAACACACGATTGTTGCAATTTTAGGGCTACAGGACCAAAGAAAGTAAGTGTCCATCAGAACCATTTACTGCTTTCTTATCAATAGACCAGACAATCAGGGACACAAAGAATGCAGCCTCCCCGGAATGAGTCAGAGCAGTCCCACAAGTAGATACTATAACTTTTCTGTAACTGAAGATGAACAGATGGAAGTAGCAAAGAGTGTGGAGTTTGTTACTAAAATATTTTAATAGAAAAAAGCATAACAGGATGCTTTAAAGAGAATGCTGCAGAGTGCTTGGGGGAGCTGGGCAATTGACAGTTACGAAATGCACATAAAGCCTTTGCGTCAAATGGGATGATGCTGACCTGGGTAAAAGGCAGATATGAACAAGGAGATAGAGGACTTCCGGGGTCAGGTGGTCAAGGTCTTTGTCTCAAACTTGAGGAAAGGGGCAGGGAATGGATTTTCAGAATCCTCTAAGACTAAGGGAAAGTATTATGAAGTTTTGAGAAAATCAGACTTTGTACTCTGACTGGCCTGGGATTGAGGGTTGGTGCTGTTGCTTACTCAATTATGAAGCAATTTACTTAAGGCATCCATATCTTTCCTTCTCATTTAATAGATCCAGAGTAGCATCATTCATCAAATAGAGAAGTGGTTCTCAACCTTCCAAATCCTGCAACCATTTAACATAATTTTTTATGTTGTGGTGACCCATATAGTTTTTCTACTTCATAATTTTGCTACTGTTATAAATTGTAATGTAAAATATCTGTGTTTTCCAATGGTTATAGGCAATTCCCATGAAAGGGTCATTTGACCCCAAAGGGTTGTGACCCACAGGTTGAGACCTGTTCATCTAACAGTCTATTTTTAAGCAACTTATAAACCTGATAAAAAAGAAAGTTTCTCAAATCTCAAGAGTGACTCACTGGAGCAAGTGCTTGACTAGCGTGCATGAAGCTTTCAGTTCGATTCCCAGCATCACATGAACCTGGTGTGGTAATATTCCTGTAAGAAAGGAATGCCAGCACTAAAAGAGTGGAATGAGCAGGTCGTAAATTAAAGATTACCATCGGTTACATAAAGGGTTTGAGGAAAGTTTGGGCTACATGAGATCCTGTCTCAAAAGAACAACAACAACAACAACAACAAAAAAAAACATCTGAGGATTGAAAATCCGGGGCTAGAGAGAAGGAAAACTGGATACAGGTGGGGTTTGTTGATTTTTACAGGGTCTCCTTAGGCCAGGATGGCCTTGATTTCTCTCAGTAGCCAAGTATGAGGATGAGCTCAAACTTCTGAGTCTCTTGTGTCTACTTCCTGATTACCAGGGTTACAGGAAGATGCTGCCATACCGGTTCATGGCACTGTTGGGGGCTTCGTCTGAGCCTCCTGGATGTTAGGCAAGGGCTAGTCTAACTGAATTACCAGGTAGGAAACTTGGAAAGGATTCCTGGAGAAAGGATGATTCTTCTAACACTTAGATCAGTGGTTCTCAACCTTCCTAATGCTGTGACCCTCTGATACAGTTCTTCATGCTGTGGTGACCCACAACCATAACATTATTCCATTGCTACTTCATAATGGCAATTTTGCTACTGTTGTAATTGTAATATAAATATCTGCTATTCAGGATATCTGATATGTGATCTCCTTGAGGGCTGTGACACACAGATTGAGAACCACTGAAATAGGGCTAATATGAAGATTCTGGAAGATACTGTACCAGGTAGCAGTATTCAGTGTGCTACTTATTTTACTCTAGAAAGGCGGTACTTTTCTGCTGAGAAGAAGCTTAAGGAATTGGTCCAATATGAGTTTTTCTTAAGCAACTAAACAGAAAGTGTCTCATAATCCCAATATTATTTATGAATATTGATAGGCTATATTAATACATTTCCATATCACAAAGAACATCAGTAAAAATTCTCAACATGGAAAAATGTTTCCACATGGGACAAACGGGCATCAGTTAATGTGACCAGGAAGAGAAATGCCCCGGCACACTTCTTTCAGGCCTTGTGTTTATGGTTCTATCAGGTGTAATATTAAGGAAATCATCCAACTTAAGTAGAGCAGCTCATTAAATTACAAAGACTGCACTATGATATTTCCTAAAGATGGGCATTATTTTCATACATGATAATAGAGGACTCTTCACAAGTACAGGAAATCCTTGCCTGATTATCTTTGAAAGTTTCATAGTCTTGGATGGAAAGGAACATGTTCTAGTTTCAGTTAGATGTTTCCTATTGTAGTCTGTCCACTCCAATTTTCATTGTGCGGGTTCTTAGTGAGATGCAAATGTGACCAAAGTGGGGGGGGTGCTTACGTTTTTAAAAATTAGATGGAATTTAATGTTTTTTGTTTATGTTAAAATATCTTTTGTGAGTGGCTTGCAAAGTGGAGTGCTCCTGAACCCAAACCAGTCGTTATACAAACTTAGCCTCATCGTTGAAATATGAGTTCACTAGAGCCCAGCCAAGTAAACCTGAAATTTAGTGTTTTGTAGCAGTTAAATGTACAACCAGGCAGCTTCAACATGAACTAGAGAAGTTGCGGTTTTACCCCGAGATAGAGCTGATTATGCTGGTGCTATGGCAACCGGTTGCACCATTTGGAAGCTCTTGTGTGCTTAACCGCATGAGCTGCACCTCTTCCTTTCCTCTAAAGACTCAGAATAAGAAAAACAGAAGTGTGCGCGGAGGAGAAACCACAAGGGCAGTGAAGGCGCTGCTGTGAGCCTTTAGCTTTTGCAAACAGCAGCGGGGCGAGAACAACACACTGAAATCCTCTCCTGCTTGAGAGCTGCCTCTCTCTTGCTTTTCCCATTATGCCTGTTCTTTAATGATTTTGAAAGGAAGCCAAGTGTTTCTGTTCCGCACTTTTCATGACTGAGGAATAAGGAGAAATAAGTTGGGCATTTATCAGCCTTGGCTTTGATTATCCACAGCTTTGAGGAGGTTGGGGGACTTGATGAAGGCTTGGGAGCCATTTGATGCTGTTCATGAGATGCAGAAGAGTTTGGTAGACTTCCCACAATGTAGTGCTCATTTTTTATTTCTTATTTCACCTAACAGACACACACACATTCACACACAGACACACACATTCACACACAGACACATGCACTCACACACTCACTCTCACACACACACTCACAAACACTTTCTCAGTGTTCAGAAAGATACACGGAAGAGCTTCAGGCAAGCTCACCCACCTCACCATGCAGTACCTTAATCCACAGCTTAGAAGCTGCTGAAGCTATAACACCATCTTTTGCTGTTGTTTTGCTTTAAATCATGGAAATGCTAATAAAAAGACATTTCTAAGCTTATTTTCCTACTTCTTTCTTTTAGGGTTTGGGTGAAAGGGAAGACTAGCTGATGTTCTTGCTCCAGTCTGTCTCAGGCTGCTCATTTTCTGTTCTATTTTTTTTTTAAACAAAGGGATTTTCTCTTTTTACCATCACCATCTGATAATTTGCATTTTTATTGATTTTTTTTAGTTAGTATTCAAAGCAATGGGTTTAATTTGGGCATTTTTATACATAGACATCATTAAAGTCTGTCTTTCCCCAACAGTGACATCCTGGTACCCCTTTCCTCCTCTTACTGGTCTCCCTCCTCCCCCAATAGTCTTCCCCTCTGCTCTTCTCTGATGTCTTATCTCAGCAGTTCTCAACCTGGGGGTCATGACCTTTTTGGGGGCATCAATAACCCTTTCATGGGGGTTACCTAAGACATCAGAAAATACAGATATTTACATCATGATCCATAACGGTAACAAAATTAGTTATGAAGTAGCAAGGAAAATAATTGATTATTGGGGACTGCCACAACATGAGGAACTGTATTGAAGAGCTACAGCATCAGGAGTTTGAGAACCACTGCCTTATATAGTCCATTAACCTTCGATAGCCTCTCTCCCCCTCTTCTTTCTTCTGTCTCACCATCCATTTCCCATTTTTATACCATTTGTATGTTTCTCTCTGTCTCTGTCTGTCTCTGTCTGTCTCTCTCACTCACACACACACACACAGAGAGGGGGGGGGGGGCGGAGGGAGGGAGGGAGGGAGGGAGAGAGAGAGAGAGAGAGAGAGTGCTCCACATAAGAAAACATGTGATATCTATCTTTTCAAGTCTGGCTTATTTCGCTGAACATAATCTCTAATTTGATCCATTTTCCTGTGACGGTTGTTACTGACGCTTTTTCGTAGCCGAATACAATTGCATTGTGTATCTGCATTATATGTGGAGTGCTTTGCTAACAGTTTCGTTTTCAATGATACGTTCTGTTGGAAGTGGGAGTGCATGACTATAACCTTAGAACTCGGGAGACTGGGGCAGGGGTGTTAGGAAGTGTAGAGCAGCTCAAGGCTGCATCCCAGCTTCAGAAGGAGTGTCAGCTATTTCACTAAACTTGGTCTCAAACAACACAAAATGAAATGAAAGAAGACACTGATCCATTTTAATATGTCATATGCTGGATTCCATTTTGATGATCTACACAAGATATCTTGATCATTGTTGACTCTCTCGTAGCTCTTCAGCACAAGGACTGAATTTAGTATTAAAAATTTTCCTGATATCACAGTATGATTTAATAAGCCTGGGCTTTTTTTTTTTAAATATCAAGCAGATCTTCAGTTAAGTCTATACTTCACTACTCTAAGTACTTTAGCTTTGCATGTATTTATTTAAGATTTTTAGCTCTATCGGAGAGAGAGGGCAATGCTATCTATTATAGAGAATTTCTGTAATGCTCTGTGAAGTATAATTTAGCATCATTCACTACAGTGCCATACATCTAGTATCTGCTTAGTAAATCATGATGATTATTCCTGGCACTGAAAGCAATACAACAATTTTACCACCGGTTCCAGCCCATGCTGGTGATAATGTATAATTCTTTGACTATGCTCTTAGTCTGTTTCAGAGGAACAGGGCGTTACAAAAACATACATACTAAAATGGTAGTGAGTATACTTAAATAATTTCTGCTGCTTGGCACATATTCTCTGCATCAGGTATACACTCCTGGATTTAAATAATGGAAAATAGATAGCTACACAAGACTAAAATAGACATCCTAAGTCTGAGAATAAGCCTACCATGGGAACTGTTTTAGATGAGCGTGTGGGTGGGGAATATTGCCACCAGCAGTTCTTCCTCACTCCTCCACCCGAGTCCTGGCCACAGCTTAAGAAAATAACAAGGACAAGGGTCACACTGCAGCTTTCCACATCAGCATTTCTGTACAGAGCCTGCGCTGTCAACATGGTCCTCAGTCAGCTAATAACACAAACGCAGGATTCATCTTTTAAAGCAGTCAGGATTACAATACTGATTATGCAGAAGCATATACACGTACGCAGATATACATAATTGATGCTATCTAAAGCATCTTCAGCTGTGCTCCCCACAGGACTGTTGTGCTCATACTCCTGGCTATCCTGCAGGATGTCAGAGCAATGACGAACACTTTGGGGAGACGATGATGATGATTTTTTTCAAAGTATTTCCCCTTTTTTTAAAAATAGATTCTTTGCTCATGTGATACATCCTGATTAAAGTTTCCCCTCCCTCTCCTCCTCCCTGTTCCACCCCAACTCCCTCCCATCTGGATCCATTCCCTTTCTGTCTCTCATGAGAAAAGAACAGGCTTCTGAGAGACAGCAATAAAACATAACAAAATAAAATACAAGACAAAACAAAAAGCATCACATCGAAGTTGGACAAGGAAAACCAACAGCAAGAAAAGAGTCCAAGAGACGGCATGAGAATCAGAAACACACACTCTTTGCCACACTCAAGAGTCCCATAAAAACCACTAAACTGGAAGCTATAATATATACACAGAGGAGCTGGTGCAGACCCGTGAAGGCTCTGTGCTCGCCGCTTCAGTCTCTGTGAGCCAGTATGAGCTTTGCTCAGCTGATGTAGAGAGCCTTGTTCTCCTGGTGTCCTCCATCCCCTCTGGCTCTTATACTCTTTCCACCTCCTCTTCTTCAGCGTTCCCTGATGGAGACATCCCATTTAGGGCTGTATGTTCCACGCTCTCTCCACTTAATGTCTGACTGTGGACACTATTTGTTCCCATCTACTGCAGGAGGGCAGGAGGAGGCTTCTCTGATAATGGCCGAGGAAGGCATTGAGATGAGGATGACTTTTGAGAAGGGGACTCATCATAGCCCAAGATGGCCTCAAACTCATTATTCTGCTGCCTCAACTCTCAATACTTTGAACATGAGCCGTTTTAAAACATGGTCATCAAGTTCAAAGACCCTGATGCTGCCAGTATTACACATTGATGCTGCCATCATTACGTAGGAAGTGACCATCTTTGTTGTTTTCCCTTAAGTGTAGATATGTATTATAAGATAAAAAAGAATAAAAGGAGAAATATTGTTTTTTCTTACATGGCTCCTGGATTTATTTATTTTTATTTTTGTTCATTAGAGTCTCATGGAGTCCAGGCTTGTCTGGAGTTTACTATGATGGAAGGATGATCTTGAGCCCCAGACCCAGTTGGGAGGGTTTCACTGTGTGCCACTGTGCTCAGCTTTCTGTTCTTCCTTAACTCTCTGTTACTTATTTAATTATTTATTTAATTAACATATTGAAATTGATAGGCTGATACATTTAGTCAAAAACAAAACATTGAAAAACACACGTTTTAAAAGTTTTACGTGTCTGTTACACATTATCATCTATAATCACAAATTGACTGGGATAATTCCATGGTTTTAGAAGAGAGGTAGACATAATTCCTGCAATGAAAACCAATGTATCCTTCGATTTTAAAGTGTCTTCATTCATTAAACATTTCCTGGTTTTGTCCTCGCCTATATTTTGCATACTAACACTTTTTTTTTATTTGTGATGTATAGTTTTAGGATAGTGTGGAAGCTAGGGTTGAATGTTTAATTGCAGTATGCCGCCGACGGTCAGCGAGATTACTGCTCTTGGTCCCCATCGAATTGCCCAACCTTGACTCTTGTATTTCTGTCCTCAACTTGAACATGTCATTTTGGCATTTGAGAACTGTATATTAATTATATTGTGTGGTTTACAAAATTATTTTAGACAGTGTCTCTTAAATCCTTCTTTCAATTTTGAATGTCTATTCTATTCATCCCCTACTCATTGCTCCCAGAGACAATGCATCCCAGTTTTGAGGTTGTGAGTTAGAATTGGTTCTAGTTTCTCCTGCTTGCTGTGTTGCTTCTGTTTGTCTCGAGTTACTCTTCAGTACATCCTGTTGTCCATCTGTCTTGTATTTCTTTGATGTCCGATGCATCGATGAGTGAAGCCCGAATATGGATATATGTTAAATTCTCTGAGTTTGGTGCACCTAGTAGATTCATAGCCCCTCGTGGGATTAAACCACAGCAGAAAGGCATGCACTCTCTGCATCTTAGCGTTCTTTCCCATCAACTGGACTCCATCTCAACAGACACCCGGGGAGTCTTGTGCTGGCCTGGGAGTACAGCCTTGTGTTCTAGGGATGGGAAGTCTTTCTTTCAGTCTACAGACTCAAGGGACAATGCTGACACATCCATGATTAACACAGAGCTGATAAAAAGAACAAGGACTCTTGTTAAACACACACGGCTTCAGATCTAAAATGTCATCATGTGACTGCAAGCCAGCCATTTCTGTTCTCCGCTTAATTCCCTATAAAATACAGAGAAGATGTGCCACTTGCACAGCTTATTGGGTTGATAAGATTAAAAACAACTGATGGCAAAGTCACATTGCCAGTATCTGATTGTAATAGGATTTCAGTGAATTGTTTACTGTCAGTGTTCACTTACTGAGGAGTGGATGGAAGCAGGAAAGGCTACTTCCTATTTCTATAGTTCTCTAAAATTTTTTCTTTTTTTTTTCTTTTGGTAGTACTGGAGATGGAACCCTGGGTTCTCACATGCCAAGCAAAAGCTATCCACTGAGCAGTACTCACAGAACTCTCACCTTGCTTATTTCTTCTTATTTTACCTTTTGTGTTCTTCCACCCATCCACCCATGTTACAATCTTACCACGTTGCCTGGCTCACCCAGGCTTCAGTCAGCAGTCTAGTCTGGCTTTGGAACCGTGACTCTTGCTGTAGCCTCTGGAATATCTGGGACTGCATGCTCGTACTACCATGCATTACTTATGCAATCTTGATCCTAACTTGGTGGTCGTTACAGACTGGATCATATACCTAATTTGTAGAGTAGATATAATCCTTTATTTTTATTTGTGTCTGTTGGTATTGTCATGCCTTGTAAGAAGAGAAAGTGTACTAGCTGTTTTAGCTCCCTCTAGCTACTGACCCCACTATCAAATAGCCTTTGTAATCACAGAGCGCAGTTATACAGATACACGTTCTAAATCTTGACGAGATCGGGCGCGTTCAGGGTGGTATGACCATGTTCTAAATCTTGAAAACACTCCAATTTCTTTTAGACTAATACTCAGAGTAAGTGTTTATTTCATCTATTCTGCTTGACTCTTTTGCCTCTGCAAAGCAGGCAGGTTGAAATCCCCTCAGAAACGCTATTCCGTGGGGTTCTCTTTCTTTCTTTTGTTTTCTTTCTTTCTTTCTTTCTTTCTTTCTTTCTTTCTTTCTTTCTTTCTTTTTTTTTTTTGGAAAGGAGGTTAGTGGTGGACTGGGAGGTATTTAAAGCCCAAGTATATCCTTTGAAATGTCATTTCCACTCAAATTGATTCCTGCTTTTCTTAAATCTCTCATGGCAGACTTCGGGGTGTGACTTCAAGGTAACTTTGATTTGCGATCATTTCAACATTTCGAGTTGTAAAAGAAACATATTGGGAAAGGTAAATTCAGTTAACAATACACGTGTTAGAATAACAGAGCTTTGAAGATCAAGGGTTCTCTTATCTCCGTGCTCACGTGTTTAATGTATCTAGTCAATTCCATTGGTAATTCACAACAGGAATATAATGGGGAAACACTCACCAGGTGAGGATGTACCGATTTCTGGTGCTCTGGCGCCATCTACTGAAATGTTGCTAAAGAAAAGAACGCATGAGAGCTGCGTAAGCAGAAGAGCAAAGCATTCTGTGACACATGAAAACACGGAGTAGAGCCTTTGGTGTGTTATAGATTTTAGAAAAGAACCTGAATTTCATAGCTTTAGAAAAGTGATTTTTTTCTCTTTACTGTGCCCTACCAGTACATGGACTGTTTAAATTTATACTGCTTCTTCATGTATTTTTCTTCAGCTATTTTTATTTCTTTCAAATTCTGCTCATATATATTTGATGCTACTTTTACTAACACGTTGTCCTAGTGGCGCTGGTCAGGGGACACTATGCAAAGGTTTGATTTCTAACACCAGTTGTATTGACACTAAACGGTTGCTTTTATGAGCCTGGGGTGGGAGTGCTGTCTATCAGGGAACACATTCGAACGATACCCGGACTCATTGGCTCTGCATGGCTCCAGATGGTTAATCTGTGACCCTGTAACCAGTCAAATGAGAAGGCCGTGTTCTATCTAAATGCTCCACAATCCCAATGATTTCAGATCTTCCTGTGTAAGAATCCTGGTTGCATCTACTTACGATTTTGATGGTAATCTGTTAATGGGAGCACGGGGAAAACGATAGGCAATTACACAGGTGATTTAGAAAGAACTCCAGAAATGTCATAGCAATAGAAAGAATAAAATAGAAATTGTAGCTAGTTAGTAGCCCAGCTCCTATGAATATTTATGTGAAGTCTTACACCTTCTGGCCTAGTTCATATGTATACAGAGGAAGCTGTTATTTATTATATGCAAAATGTCTGAAATGGCCCATGCATAAGGACGCATGGCTTTCAGATAGAGGCTTTATAATTAGGCTCCTTATGTAGGACACCTTCATTTCACCCCTGCTCTAAGATTTATAGTGCTTTTACCTTGTGATTTTCCTTTGACACAAGAATTCCTGGGAGCATTCATACTGTGTACTGCTGAGGGGAATGCATAGTTCCTTACAGTGATTACTTTATACTTTGGAGTAGTTTCTTGTTTTTAAAAATCCTTAGAGTTATGCTAAAAGATTTTTGAGAGGCTAATTTTTTTAAATTTCATGTATCACGTTTAATAAGAGTGTGACAGGAGCTTAAAATCTGCTGGGAATGGTTTTGGGACCAAAGCAAGTAATTTTGGTCTTACATTGACTCTAAAAGTAGTTCTTGGGTACTGGAATTTCTTTTTAAAACAGGTTAAGGTGTGTGTATGTATGTGTGTTTGTGGTGTGTGTTTCTGTGTCTGTATGTAATATTTTATAGATAAAAGGTAGGTGGTAGTATTTTACTAAGGTTTCAGAATGAAGAAGTTTAACATTGTATTGCAATAAGTGAGTGTAGAAGAAAAGATGCTAGCGACTTGGGAAGTCTTTATGGAGACAGTACACATCAATAGAGAAGAGATGAAAGCATTATCTATCTTTAAATACGGGTTGTCCATGCATATTAAATTTTATCACACTAAAGATGAAAGGATTTGGGAGACCTTAAATATTGAACCTTAGTTAGATCAGATACATAGATGTTAACCTATAACCAAGCTTCAGAATGCAGTTCCCAGCTCAAGTGCTTAGTGTGACGCTTTTGTGTCTGTTACCAATTTTTCATCAAAATAATGTTATAGAAGATTTAGTTGAATTAAATTCACTTTATGAGACACTTCCTATGAGGGTGGTACAAGGAATAGTTGCCATTTGATCACAATCCCAGAAAACTTAGACAGCAATGAGGACTCTAAGAGAGACTTACATAGATTTAATCTACATGGGAAGTAGAAAAAGACAAGCCCTCCTGAGTAAATTGGGAGCATGGGGATCTTGGGAGAGGGTTAAAGGAGAAAGGAGGCATGGAGGGAAGCAAAAAAAATGTAGAACTCAATAAAAATCAATTGAAAAAAAAAGGAAGTATTTCTAGACAGTACACTCTGGTTCTTAAAGACCTTTAACATCACAGGCACAGAGGCTGGCGAGATGAGTCAGTCATGAATGTGCTTGCCCCGCAAGCATAAAGACACGAGTTTGGATGTCCTATAGCCATGTTAAACAGCTAACAAGATGGGTGCAGTAACATTTACCTTTGAGCCCAGTGTTGGAATGGCAGAGAGACCTGACTCCTTGGGGAGCTGAGTCAATGAATACTAGGTTCAGTGGGAGACCCTGTCTCCAAAACTAAGGTGGAAAGTGACTGAAGAGGACACCTGGCATTGACTACTGGCTCCCCCAAAACACATTTGTCCCTGCACACACATGAACACATGCATGCACTACTCGCTATATGTACAAGTGTGCCTTCACATCTTTCATTCATTGTTAGCTTTTTCTTCTGAACATGTGGTGAGGTGTAAGGTTACAGTCTTTTATCATATACTTCAATAAGCTAGTACCATGAAGCAGAATGGTCTCCAAAATGAATGATGGAGTAATAGAACCTACTCTAACATCCCTCTTCCCCTGTAACTAAAGTTGTTATTTGTTTTATTCTCTGTATCCATTGATCCTGTGGTTTCTGTAATCTTCAGGCAAACATTCAACACCTTGTCAGGGCCTGCAATGCCTGGAAACTGTCACCACATGGGCTTCCCTTCTCCTTCATGTTTACTCCATGTTCAAAGTCATCCAAGGATTCCTCTGCCAGTGATTACATAGCAGATAACACAAACCCCACTACAGTAGCTTCTCACTCTTTTCTTCTTCATTAGAATGGTACCGTTCTTGCCATCTGTCAGTTATTGCTCTAAATAGGTTACACATATGATTTCAACGTGTTTTCAGACTACTAGATAATTTGTATTTTGCATTCTTGGCTTTTCAAGGTGAGGATCATGCCTTTGTCATGGTTGACTCTTGCTTGTAACAGCAAACCAACAAAACAATAATTACTTCCTAAACTTGAGTGAACCAAAGGCTGATATTGAGAAGGGGTGTATCAAACAATTTCTAGACATTGCAAAGTTTAATTATCTCACAAGAGAAGGATAGGATACTGTTTGTTATGGTTTCATATAGTCAAGATAATTTGAATATTTTAAGCTTTTAGAAATGCTATATTCTTCCCATTACCACAAGTGATTTTTCATGTTATTTAAAATATGGTCTATTAATTATGGATATATTAATACTTTGTTTATTTCTATTATCTCTTTTGCCAATCAACATGATTCTAAGAAATTAACTTAGAAGGAAGTTAGAATGGTTCAGAGGACAGAGATGCTTTTAACAGGAAAATAAAATTAGATGGAATAGAAAAGAACACACTGCCTAGACAAGAAACGGGACAGTCTTTCAAATAACGTGTTTTCAAAACGATGCAGTCATAAGCCACATAGCAGTGTCTCAGTCGCGGTTGGTCCTTAATTCTGTCACCCGGTGACATAATAGCCATTTTTAATCATGAAAATATATACTCTATGATTATTAGCATAATGGTGAAATCACTTCATGCTGTGCGGCACGAAAGAAATGCCCACTGATACGCGATGATAGTACTTAAGTGTGGATGATAGAGAGGAAAGTAGAAGACAAAGAAATCTATGTAGTTTCAGTTTATTTATCTAGACATGCAGATGTATAAACACCTGGACACATGTACATGTAAAACAAGGATGCATCTCTGATGGTACTTGAGGGGAGAAGAATTTCTCAGATTTACTCTGTTTAAAAAAGGAAAACCTCTTGACAGGCAGCGACCTTTATTACTGGACATTCTCTTTTTCCTCCTGAAGACTGCTTGCTTTCCCAGCATTGCTTTTTCTCCCGAGAAAATAGCTTCCTCCTGTTTCTGTTCGTCTCTTAGGAGGAAGGGTGACGAATTGTCTCATTTCACAGGGGACCAGACCCGGCTTCCCTCACACTCACACAGCTTCCCTGTGCCACGTGTGGAAACGCGTGACAGACCCATCTGATGCATATCATTTCCTCATTATTTCGGTGAAACCTCTCCGGAAACATCTCTGTCCGCATCTTTTCTTTTCTGGGGAGTGCGTCATCATCTCTGCTGGTCTGCTCCTTGTCGTTCACTTAACCCCCGGGTTCTGTCCTGGACTTTCGTTTGGGGATCTGCTACGCAGCCAGAGCTACGGCGTCCACCCGTGCGCCCCAATGAAGTGTAGCACGGGCCCTGAACTCCCCAAGCAGATGCTTCT
The DNA here is from genome assembly GCF_950005125.1 of Chionomys nivalis. Taxonomy (NCBI): domain Eukaryota; kingdom Metazoa; phylum Chordata; class Mammalia; order Rodentia; family Cricetidae; genus Chionomys; species Chionomys nivalis. The sequence continues at coordinate 80,923,977 of NC_080090.1, forward strand.
GGAGGATTTCACATAAAACCATCAGCATATCTAACTCTCCTCTCTCACCTGAATTTTCTTTCCTTTTCAGTTCGACGAAAATGTCCACAGTCCCTCTTCAGCCACTCAGAAATGTGTAGAAACACCCATGTGACCTTCACCTTTGCTTCAGCCTGCCTTCTCTCTTCCAAAGACATGGAAAGGCCTTGCAGCTTCTCCCTGAGTGTGTCACGGAAGTTCTGTCTCCCACCTATTCCCCCAGTGTCGCATTCTTATACAGGACATCGCCAATCTCTTTTGTACTTGGTGTAGTCTTTGCATTTCCCTGCCTCTATCTTAGCTTTGCCTCGTGTTCACTTTCTGTCTCGTGAATGTGATTCAACGTTCAAATATTTCCCTTTAACCCTTCACCCCTTAAAGACATCACCTCACTGACTGACTCCGAACTGTGAGAAAACTCCCACGTTCTTATTTCTTATTTAAATACGTTAGGTCAGCATGTAGCTGTCTTCAGAAGAGCGAAACTCTCAGAAAAAAATAAAATGGAAACTTAATTTCATTAAGATAAAATATGCTGAAAATAAATATGCATCTATGATATATAAAAATTACATGTTTGTTTTAAATCTGAAACTTTCTAAAATGTTGTTTAATTTTATATTTTTCAGGGCAAGATAAGACTTCAACCACTACTGGTAAGAATTCATGTTTAACTTTTATTTTTGTTATAACAATCATGTACTTATTATAGATATAAGTATTTATTTATTTGGCAAAGAAGTAAGTTTGAAGAAGAAAGTTAATAGTACCGTATGGTTCCTGACTTTCACACGTTCTTACAAGCCTTTCTGATATAAAGTTTACTAGATATTTGAATATACTTTTAAATTTACTGTGCTTAATAAAACTTTAACTTTATTTAAAATTGACAAAAGTGCCAGCAAGTTTCTAAGCATCTTAAAATTCAACATGCTAAATAAATTCAAAAGCTGCATGAATCAACGTGAGTTAAGTTTTGAATATGAATAAAAAACTGTGATCAGAATATATGGTATAAAATTTTGTTTTCAATACAAAAGAATAGAATTAGGGAAGTAGAGGGAAACCTAAATACAATTTCACAAATACTTAAAGACTAATGCATTTTATAAATTAGTTGGTTCTAGAATTTGCTTACATTTAGAATTTAATTAATGTTCTCTTATAGGTAAAAATTAATTTTATAATATTTTTTCAAGAGTCATTTGCCTTCTCCCAATTATGCTTGAAAATCTGTTTGATATTAAGACATTTTGTATTAATTGTTTACAAAATTTCCTACTATAATAAGTTATTTTTTTTCCGAAAGCTTCTGAGTTTTGAGAAAAGCAAATTTAAATAATGATGATGCCACCAGCACATTAATATTCATTAAATGCCAAATTATAGAGGGATTGACCTGCAGGTCGCTAAAGAGAGATTGACCCCCTTACATGCTGTCATTGCTGTAAATGCTTGCTCCATGACTAACCATGGGGTTGACAGTATGTCTTAAGGAGGCGAGCGAAACCACAAAATACAACTGCGTGAGCAATTTAAATTTAGGGATTTAAACTTAATTTGCTCCACGTTTCAAATGGAGCACATGGAGCACAGTCTAAAATTGGATTATTCCTGGGATTATATGCCATTCAATGTAAGTTTTCCAGAATGCTGAAACACTATACTAATACTAACTAATCCTACTCCTGAGTTAAAGAGAGAAGCATTTTTTAAAAAATTCCAATGTTTAATAATAGACTTTATAGTTTCATTGTATGGCAGAGAGTTTTCATAAAGCACTTCCTGAATAGCAGGTTCTGGTTGGTTCTTGTTAACTTCTTAAATGAAATATGGCATTTTCCTTTACAACATACCAAGTTACTCTCAGGCACATAGATGTGATATTGTTGCAGAAGAGGGCTGGGTGTGGGATAGGATGGCACTCTACCCCTTACCCTTCCGGGAGTTTCGCTATTTCGGCACTAACCGTAATCAAGCAGATTGGGATGAAGTAAGTTAGAATTATGAACCATAATGCAAAGGAGCATGGTGCCCACCCCAGATATTAGCAATGGGAAGATAACTGATGGAAATGTAGAGTGTTCGGAGTGAGAATTCGAGGACAATACGAAATCAGCAAATTTACAGTTGTAAATTCTACTTGTGAAACTTGAACTTCAGTGTGTGCAAAGACATTAATGTTTCTACATGAGGTAACTTCTCTGAACAACTTTCTGAATCTCTCTTCTGCTTTGCACTTTTCTTCTTTTTATCTAGTTCTTTCTTCTTTTTATTCAGTGCACAGTGGATGAAAGACAATTAGGTCAGAATCATGACCCTGAAGACAAGACGTGTGGCTTGCCTCTAGTTCAAATACACCCAGTTTTGATAAACTGGATATTCAAAAACGCACATTTTACTATTCAAAAAAGTTAATACATGTTAATCATGGAATATTTAGGTAAAATGCATCCGTACAATTCCAAAGAGAACATGATATCTTTAAAAACTAAGTTTGATGTATTTAATTATTTCACAAAAAGAAATACGTTTTAAAGAAAGGAAAGCAAAGAAATGTTAAACTTACTCCATTGTGCTAATTCCCCTGCAGACAGCACTTGCCGTCTGTAACCATACCCACTGCACACGTTTGTCTATCACTCCCTCCTGCCCCATCACTCCTGTAAAGCAGTGAGTGAGAACACTGCATTTCAGTACCAGGTGTCTCATTACAAAGTCAAACACGTTTGGGTATTTTCATAAAAACAGGTCATTCACACTTCTGTTTGTGAATTTTGTTTTCCAGGTTTTACCCACATAACTCTCCTTGTCCATTTTATTTATTTATTTATTTATTTATTTATTTATTTATTTATTGAATCAGCACATACATAAAATTTTGTTTGTAGATGGGAACTCCTTATGTAGTTCAAATTGACCTAGAACTTGCAATCTTTTACCTCAGCCTTTTGAAAGACGGAGCTGCGGGCATGACCAGTCTACCTGATTCATTTAGACTTTTCATATTTTCCCCACTCTGAATCCTAACTCTCCTAATGATTCATTTCTGGCTTTATCCCTTTCCACGGTTGCTTATAATTTGTAAGTATTTTCAGATTTCTGTTAGATATCTTACTCACTGGGTTACAGTCTTCTGAATCAGGTTGATTTTGGTAGCTACCCAACAATTAAATGAGAAGTGAGCTAAGGAGAGTTCCTTTTGAGTCCATTTCCTCAATTTTATTTTTACTCTTATTATATAATTTGTATCTATAATGTGTATGCATTATTAAAATCTATAGACATACGTTGATAAATGTGTGTGTATATTTGTATGGGTATGGGTATGTGTGTATATGTGCATATGTGTGTATACCTGAATACAGATAACTGTGTGATGTATATATATTTCTCTATGTGTATATTTTTACGAAGTATGTATGTATGTGTAAGTATATGTGCATGTATGCCAGTGTGTGTGTGTGTGTGTATGTGTATGTCTTTGTGTGTGTGTTTGTGTGTGTGTGTGTGTGTAAGCCTGATCTCTGTGTGTGGGTTTGGGGCATCATATTCCTGTACTAACATATATGTAGTACGGGCATATGAGTGGGCATTTTGGGACATGATTCACATATTTGTTCTCTTTCATCACCCATTAACGTAGCAGGACCGAACCCATCAGAGAAGACCCTTCCTCTGACTCACAGTAGCCCTTTACCTGCTCACACCACTGACCTCACACCCTCAAGCATCTCTGAAAGAGAGAATGACTCCTCAGAGACCACCTATTTTCCAGGTGACCATTCGACCCAGGTCTCCCCAGAAACTTGGATAATGTTGATATTCTTATTATGAAAGGTTGTCACACAGACATCCCTAACCAAAATGATACTGGGGATGAATTTGCTCTCTGAAAACTTTCTAGGGTGATCAAATTTTTAAAATGTAAGTTATGCATACAGTTTCTACACATTCGGTTTTCGTCAGGTAAGTAAAGCGCAGGAGATAGTAGGCATGGGTGAAGGTTGCTGAGGGGAAAGAGCTCAGACATGATGCTTTAGATGGAAAGGGGCTAAGGGAAGACAATCCCGTAAGTAAAACCAGGGAAGGCTCTCTGTTGTCCTTGCGTGTCCACAGCTGCCCGGGACTGACCATAGCCTCCTGCTGCACTGGGCGGGTGACAGTTGTGCTTTGCCTCTCCTGAACTTCCTTGCAGCTGCTTTGAAGTGGCTATTCCCATTTCTTAGCTTCATTCTAGGCTCACATGATCAGAAATACTGAAATTGGGCAACTATTTTTAACAATCAACTCAGACGATTCAGTTTGGGGCTGTGAAATTTTTCCAGCGATATTTGCGTTGTTTCCATTCTTAAAAGAGAAGAAAAACAGAATTGGGAAATCTAGTCATGGAATTTAAGGTACTGCAGCTAAGTTAATAGTAGACATCAGGAGTGGGAGTAGAGACTTGCCAGCCAGTCAGGTCATCGTCTACTACCAGGAAACTGTGCACACGTTTCTGGGATCCCATCAGTGATGCCGCTTTCTTAGGCAAATAGGCTTCCAAGCATGCTTTCTAAGACAGTGAGCGAGTCCACTGCCTACAGAACCATTTATCCTGGTCTACCAAAGTGACAGGCATACGCAGCACCAACACAGACAGTTCAGTGTCTCAAGGACGATGCTGAGCACCCTGCTAGAAAGGAAGCAGTTACTTCAGTGAGCAACTCTGTTAGCAAACGCAGGACTTCGTAACTCATCTTTATCCTTGCCACCAGCCGAGTGGTCTCTTAGAACCGGTGTGCAACTCAGAACAGTAGTTTTCAGATGTAATTAAGTTTATATATATGTAAGCATGCATGCCTGACTATCTCCACAATTTTATCAATCTGTTAAAACTGCTAGTACAGCAATTTAACTGCTTCTTGTTGATTTTACATTTCTGCAATACTTCACAGTGATAAGCACCTTTTCAAATATGTTTCGGCTGTCATATATGTTTGAGCATTATCCTTCTCCACCTTCATGATTCTGTAAACAGTAATTTAGTATGTTTTAGAGTTTTGGAGTTCCCTACTATTCTGTCTATAAAGGCAGACTTCCGCCAGCATCAGTCTATAGAGCTGTCAGTGAATCCAGTAACCTTTCAGTGACCGGGGAGTCAATGAACTAAGCTGGGCATGTGTATCTTCTTGGGGGGTAATCTGTAACCAGGAACCCAGGAGACACTTTTCTGCCCAGGAAACTTCAAGAGATTAATAAATCGGGTCACCTTACACTGTGGCAACTTTGCTCCGGGTGGTTTTCTCAGAGTTTTTAAATTGCCAGGAGCAGTGGAGATTGACTTAACCATCTCACTTTCTAACCTCAGGTCATTCATCCACGCCGCCGCCTCACCTGCAGACGCCCTCTGCCGGAGGAACTGACACCCAGACACTCAGCAACCAGGCTGATCCCCCCACACTCATGCCTACTTCGGGTAGGCCTGACTCACCAGGTTTGGTGCCCTTTAGACATGCACAGATATAAAGAGTATGGACAGTCGCCTCCTCTCAAGAATGGTGCAAGGTGCCATGGCCACCTGTTCAATGTGGAACACTTGCCACTTGAGGAATTAGATGCTATAGTTATCCTTGGGCTGCAAAGGTTATTCTGACAGAGATGAAGTACTGCTCGGGGATGGAGGCTATGGCAATGTTCCTTGTTTCTACACTTGTATTTACAGTTTGTGAAGACTTCATTCTCTAGCAATAAAGACTAATATATGTGAATTCTTAATACCTTGAGCCAACAAACATCTATCAGGAATGAAAGATTTCCTGAAAGGTGACTGAAAACTAATTACCATAATGTCATTGTCTATCATTTAGGGAGTGAGAAAAGGGGAAGTAGATGCTCATATCTCCCATGCAGACTTCAAGATTCCTTTTTCTTATCTATTCTTAAAACAATGCAACATATTCTTTCCTATCTTCTCCCAAACCAGAGTCTAAATAACTTCATGGTGTCCTTTTATATGGGACAAAGAGAAGTATGTCCTTTCTCAGGTCATAATTCCATAATATCACACATATACATTCAGTGGCCTAAGGGCTTGGCCATGAGTTAGACATGTAACAGAGACCTGCTGGCTGGCAGGAGAAAGTCTTGCTTCAGAATGAAATCAAGCATTGAGGTCAAGTCGACACATAGTAATTGTTATTTTGAAACACTAATACTGTTCCTTTGGCCTAAAACACCAGCACAGGCAGTGCACACACTTCAAACAATGCTCAGAGTGGCTTCATCTGATCCTGTCGCTCCAGTAGAGCAAATTGGGGCTGGTGTTTTTCAGCAAATGCAATGACATAGACAGCAGGGAAGGGAAGAAGCCTTGAATAGAAGCCCACTCTGAGGGCTGCTAGCCACACAAACCAGCCTGCTCTACCGTGAGCAAACAAATCTTCTTGGCACATTGGCTAATTTCACTAATTAGAAGGTCTACTCTCTGCAATCAATGTAATTATAACGGTAAATGCCATTCTTAAGCAGGGGCGAGGGATTACCTACTTAATAAGAAAAATGTAGTTTTCAAATGAAGACAGAAGCTAGGGATTCTGAAGACAGTAGAGTGGGATCTTTCGACATCAGAGGCACAAGAGGTAGTCAGCGGGAGAAGGGTCTAGAAAGAGGGAGAAGCAGTAGAGAAGGTGGAAGTCTAACAAGCAGAGCCAGCTGCTTTGGGGATTCCTCAGTGTCCAGTTTGTGTCGAAATGACACTTGTAAAGGCTGCATGCACAATCCTTCCTATCCTCTTTTTACTGTGGACCCAATCCTTCCATTATTTCTGGAACTAGTAGGTGGAGGCTCCCTCTTCATTCCACTCCTTGCTTTCCTTACAGCTGGGAGAGTTCAGGGCTGTTTGAAGAGTAGGCCAAGAACAAACTCAATTGGCAAGGAAATTCATTTCCATCTCCCAAACCAAGTGTGCGATAACTTACAGATTCAATCCATCTGCAAATGGAAGATGTTTGGCATATTTTCAGCAAAGCGGTTTAGAACACACTCACAGGCCACTGATGAAACAGAGCACCGTGCACTGAAACCAGCACACACTGACCTCACATGTGAGGCTGAACCTGGAGATCTTGACAGGAAAGTCCTCCGGCAAGAACCCCAGTAGGAGCTAGCTCATGTTTTCGGTTGCTTTCTCCATGACAGCTAGCACAGTGCTAGTCACTGGATGGGTAATTAATGGCCACACATGGATTGTCCAGTCCTGAGCTCCGACTGCGATGGTTGGGGGAAACATGTAACAGGCATGAAATGCTCTGAAGCCTGACACTGAAATTCTAAGCAGGACATGCAGTTCATTTAGCTACCTCACTTGGCGCTCCGCCAAAAATGGGGAAATAAGGAGATGATAGTAGCATAATGGGCAGTGTGTTGTTATAAAACCAACCTGATATCTTCCTGGCATGGGAGCCTGCTTAGGAAATGTTGTGACCAGAAGCCAATAAGGATACTGAGCCCGGGGCTCAGCTGCTGTGCAGGCAGGAGACCATTTAGCTCAAATTCAGGGAAATTGGCACAAACACCTGTACACAGGACTTTTCTCCCCAGAGTGGCACAGCCACCTGTAACTCTAAGCAGGTTCTAGGCATGCTACCTCCTACACAATCTTCTGGAGGCAACCCTTTTATATTCAAACTCGTGCTTACTCTGTATGGCCTTCTTATCTCCAAGACATCGTCCTTCCCTTCTCTCTGAAATATTTTTAATACCAAATAAGACAACATTTGACTGGAGGTTGGACCTTCTTGGGATAACCAAGATATTTCCCAAAGCCCAAACTGTTTATTTTTGTTTGTTTTCTGTCAAAAAGAAACCCAAACCATACAGGTTTCTATGTGTCTGTCTCTGAGTTCATCTTTTGGCAAGTTCTCATATTGACAGCACAGTCTATGGAATTAGGACTATGTGATGGGTTAGGGTTATAGTTAGGGTTTGGTTATTCATTGCACTACAGTAGGTATACCAGATAGCTCATTCCTCTGTCTTAGTTCTACAATCATATCTATGTCAGCATGTGGCATGACGGAGTGACAGTGTTGGTGACCCTTCTGATTACAGGTGTGCCAGGGGCGACGACTGCACTGGGGACCTCTCCTGCAGATACAGCCCATCCTACAGTCACCCACTCCCTTGCACTCAACAGCTCTGCTGCCTCACCTGCACACACCTCCAACATCAGCACCACAGATTTCTCCTCAGGTCTGGCCATTATCTGGTATATGTTTTAGGCTACGGAGGCTCCAAACTTGAATGTAGCTCTTATTTTACTCCTGATTCTATTTTCAGATTTCCCATCTATAAAAAAATCATCTCGATAAGAAATTAGGCAAAAGAACCTTCTGAGGAAGCTTTTAGGGGATAAGTGCAGTTTTACTTTTATTATTGTAAAGTTCATGACAAAGAAGTGGATAATATTCATTAATGGCCTGTAGATCTGGAATCCAATACAACTGCCTCAGTTTTCTAGATAATTTGGGACAAGTAACTCACTTTCCTTTTCATGAAAGTGACCCTAATAAACTCATTTCATAAAATTGATTTGAAGATTATACATTCCACAGGTCTAATTAGTCTAATTTGTATCTAAAATAAGGAAAGCTGTAATTCAATAGAAAATACGAGTTTGAGGAAAATTGGAAAATTGTTTTTCAGGTAAGAATTATACGAAGGAGTAAATAACTTGCTCTTTAAGTTGTAATAAAATATTAACAATTACTTGAAATGTGTGTTTTCTGAACCAATTCATATATCAATTTTTGACTCACTTTGCTGTTTTGGAAAGTATCAATTCAAATGAGGAAAGAATCACTCAGCAAATTATCTTCAGGAAAGAGCTTTTCCTCAAGCTTCAAGATAATAAACTCATTAACGTTTATCCTTTTGTTCATTTCCTTGCAGGTGCCAACCTTACAGCCACTGCACCATCCACTCAGGACCTTGCAAGCACTGTCACAGCAAGCAGTACAATAGGTGACAACCTTACCTCCAGTCACACAGGCACACCTCTGCCACTGTTGGGCATGTCCTCACAGGCTCTCTGGTTTTCTCTACTTCAGGCTGTCTTCTTTGTGAAATTCTGGTCATGGACCAGAATCTAGACACTGGTGTAGCACATTTGTAGCTGGGACCACGAACCTATAGCATCACTGCCATACCTACGAAGAGCTGTGGCATTTATGAGAACCCACATAAGCAATAGCCAAGTAGCTAGGACCAGTAGGCTCTAGTGTCGCTGCCATGCCTCCCAAGAGCTGTGGCATTTATGAGAACCCACAGAAACAAAAGCCAAGTCTGTGAGAACTTAATTTCTTTGGGGAGCATTTATAGTATACGATGAGTAATTTTATCAAAGCCTCTACCCTTTCCATTGAGAGGAGGTAGGGGACGGATGCCGTTTTCAGTCAGTTACTGAGAGGCATAAAGATGAAGGTGAAACACCTCCTGGAAGATCTGTGGCACTGACATTGCCTAGGATCATGAAGCCAGTGATGGCAAGTTCGCCATGATCCCCAGATTCTTCCAATTTTGAGAAGATTAGCAGAAGTCCTTTTGTTTCCAAAGACTCAGACTCCCACTTTTTCAGTTAAATCAGTGGTTCTCATCCTGGAGGTTAAAGGAAACTTTTACAGGAGTCACCTAAGACCATCAGAAATATTAAATATTTACATTATGATTCATAACAGTAGCAAAATTACAGTTGTGAAGTAGCAACAAAAATAAGTTTATGGTTGGAGGCACTACAACATGAAGAACAGTATTAAGGATCATAGCTTTAGGAAGGTTGAAAATCTCTGAGTTAAATGCATATATTAATACAAGGATTAATAGAAGGTCATTTCTGTGGGATCAATTAGCTACCCTGGATCTTGGGTGTGGGAAGCATACAGAGGTTAAACCTGGGAGCAAACCGGTCTTTATTAATATCATCTGATGTAAAGGAAAAATAAAAACAGAGCATTGCTTTACAAGAGCTATAACTATGGCAATGCAGTTTGAGACCAATGAAGTGAATGAAGACTTAGAATATGTTGGCAATTTTTAGATTTGGTCCTGTCCCATGCTGGCATCAGATCTGTACCCAAAAGTCTACATATAATAACTGTCACAGTTGTGTTTATTATATATGTTAATTAAGGTGATTTACAGTTATCTCATTAGTTTATAACATTTGCATATCTGAGGTGAACATAAGATATTAAGCAAATTGCATTATGCATTAAGCCTAAGCAGGTAGACTTTCCAGTTTACAGAAAGTCTATGAAGCAGATTCTCAAAGTTGAACAGAGCACTTTCTAAAATAACATGTCAATGATTTGTCTTTTTTTTTTTTTTTTCATCTCTATTACAGCTACTACTATACCCAAAACTTGTGGTAAGTTTGTGAACCCAAAGACAGCCTCTGTCACTTGGGAACATAATTTCAGTCATTTATCTCTTCCAAACTTTCAAACTTAGTGCACTATTTCTATTTCTCATGGTCAGCTCTATATAGTGAGTCACTACTGTTCATGTTCTTCCTCTCCTTGTGGTTCTTCTTCATGGCCAATGTTACCCTTCCATATCTGCTTGAAACTCAGCACTGCAGTTATGCCCCCATTCACTCAGAGTCAACCTCCATTGGTTTGTTTCTTTATCATGATGTCTGAAGTTCAAGTCCCTTTCCTCTCCCTCTGCATGACCACCTCCTCACTTATACTCTTGCCTTGAGTCATATGGTGCTGCATGTATCTTTACTCCTGACTGTATATTCCCTGATTTTCTTCTTCTGCCTTTGGAGCCCTTCCATATCTCTTCGTTTTGGTTCCTTCATTTGTTTTCTGACACCTTGCTCATACTTGAAAAATTCAATCCAAATCATCTGGAATTCTTCCTGTCCTCCAATCTGAATAGATGTCTCTCTTTTTGATCTTCTATCCTGTCTCATCTTATTTTTATGTCTTTGCTTAACTCTTGTTTCAGTCTGTGTCCATCTCGGTTTAATACTTTGCCTTTCTAAAAACCAATTTCATTTGATTTGTCTTTGTACTCCTAGTGTTTAAGACAAAGGGCACATAGTTTTGTAAAATAAAAACAAGTAAATAGGGGCTACAAAGATGAGGGTAAAGTGCTTGCCACGCAACCACTGTGAGGTGAACTCTGATCCCCAATACCCATGTTAAAAGGTGAGCTTGGTAGCAGGTAGGTGCCTGCAATTCTATTGCTGGGTGGAGGTAAGATGATCCTTGGGTCTGCAGGCCTGATACTCTTGCTCCATCAGAGAAAGACCCATAAAATTAAATCAAAGGAAATAGAGGAAGATGCCTGATGTCAATCTCTAGTCTCCATGCTAATGCACCCATGTGTATGCTCACTCCTTCACATACAAGCACAGATGAACACTCATACATGTACACATACACACAAACACACATATACACAGAAAACAATTTTAAAATATATATCAAAATTAATAGTTGTTTAAAAGAAATTTTTACCAGGCAATAGAAATTGTTGACACTAGCCAAAAGGTTTTATGAAGAATTTATTATTATGCATAATAATATAATATATGTAATGCAATGAGTGAGAACTTTTCTTCTCTGAATAATTCATGATGGGAGAACTAAATGATTGAAAAAGACATTTTAAAAAACAAGAGTAGTTATAAATCCAGAAAGTTTTTTTTGCATATGCGTTCATAACCAGATAAACTTGTCTGTCAGTTAATTCAACAAGTAATTATTGAATTCTTGCTAATAACAGATAGATATATAATCATGGACATGAACTGATGATGGAGATTAAAATAGACTAGTTTTTGTTCTCATGGACTTTACAGTTTACTAGGCAAGACAGATGTCAATCCAACAGTCATCTCAGCATAAACTGGGACCTTCATCAGAAAAGGAATTATGTAATGATGGCATGGGGCACGTGATACTTTTCTTATATCTTACATATTTCTGAGGATATTGTGTCAAAGTCTATAACCTGATTTGGTGATATTTTGGTGTCTTATCTGCTGCTTTTATCTGATATTTGCCAATCATTCTTTTACTTCTGTTTGTTGCATACTTAATAAATTCACTCTTTTGCAGATCTTTCTCTGCACAAAAGTGTATGTTAAGGCATTCTTATCCAATGTATTCTCATTCATTCTGAATAGTGATAATACTAATTTTCTTTTTTTTTCCAGATGATGAATTTGGGAACATTGCTGTTCATTACAACTATACCAGTAATAAGTCTTTTGATGCAAAGCTAGAATATGACAATCCCCCCCAAAATGTATGTGCAACTGTGGATTGTAAAGAGCTTAAATATCTACAAGAATGTTCAAAGAAAACTGTCAGTGTATCTGATGGCTCATGTACTCCAGCTAAAATTATAGAATTAGATGTACCACCAGGTGAATATCAATTTCTTTCTATCTGTATTTAGAACAACAGTGTGATTTCATGTGTGTGTTATGGTGTGCCTGGGGGCTAATGCGGTTAGAGAAAAGAGCCAAGAGAAAGCAAGTCAGCATTGATAAGAATGAGTTCATTGCTGAGAACCCTGGAGAGTATGAAGAATTACATACTTACTCTTTAGAAGCATCACCTGCCTGTCTTGTTTCCTTAACAGAAAGGTTCCTAGTGGGCACTGGTGGAGCAACTTTTAATCCCAGCACTAGGGAGGCAGAGACAGGTGGATCTGAGTTCCTGGCCAGTTTAGTCTACAGAGCAAGTTCCAGGGCTATACAGAGAAACCCTTTCTCAAAACAAAACAAACAAATAACAAAAACAAGCACACACACAAACAACAAAAAGGGGCTGCTTTAAATTATGAACAGCCTATTTTGTGAAATAATTAAACTTGAGATTTCTGGGTTTTCTTTTTAAATTCAAAATGTTCTTTTTGTCCCTCTCCACTCGCCTTGCCAGAAGTTTCTTACATATTTCAGGGAAAAGAACAAACTTAAACATCTAACATTTTTGAAAAAAAAACAAAGGGAGAGTTCTAGTTATGTTAATAGCACAGTTGTAATTCCAGCATGTGGAAGGTCAGTTTCTGTTCAAAGTCAGCCTGGACTAGTATAGTGCGTTCTAAGCTAGCCTGAGCTACAAGACGAGACCGTATCTCCAAAAACTCAAAACAGACCAACAAACAAGTATCAAAACCTCAAAGAATTTTTTTTTCAAATGGGAAAAAGAATCAGCTATTTTATCTATTTTTTCCTTGAGTTTCATTTATAAAAGCGGTGTGGATTCTATTTAAAAACAGCACATATTTCTATAAAAATATGAGGTACGAAAAATATGCTGTCTTCCCTAGTGAATGGCAAATGTCTGAGGTGATAGACTGTCTGTAATTGGGAAATATGTATTGTATAGATATATCCAAACACCATATAGTATGCAAATTTGTAGAATTAGGTGTCAACTGAGACAAAGAAAAAATTAAAAATTAGGATTGTGAACTAAATAATCAAGGAGCACCAAGCCCAGGGAGTTATTAGGCTTCTCCCAATGCAACCTCATGCTTTCAAAACTGGACTTCATGAGTGTGATTTCAGAGTCTATAGTCGTGAGGTACCACATCTTCACACCAGAGGTGTAACCTAAGGACACTTCTCTGTTTTCTTGATAGGACCTGAGAGGTTTACCCTGCATGACTGCACAGAACAAATAAAAGCTAATACTACAATTTGCTTGGAGTGGAAAACAGAACCCTCTGCCTGTGACGGCACAAAAATTACATACAAATTTCACTGTAATGATACTGCAGGTAAGGTACCGAGTAGAGAAATTCTATCATCACGCATGGTTTAAATGTTCTTTCTATATATACGCTTGTCCTCTCCTGACCCTCAGTGGTCTGTGGTAAATTAGAATACAATAACTCCAGTATCTGTCACTCAAACAAATTCACGAAATAGAAAAAAAAAACCCAACAACCATGGATGGTAACTATTGAAAAAATTAAAAATTAATTAATAGAATTTTCTTGATTACTGCTATATGCCAGACATCATTAAAAGGATGATAAGATGAAGAAATTATAAAAGAATGATGATGTCCATATATGTAGAAAGGAAGCATGGTATTATATAAATCCAGAGGTTACGTTCTCCGACTCTCATCAATGAAAATCATTTGCAAGTTCAAAAATATGGAGGTGACAAGGAAAACAAGTGCTTCTAGGAAGGAATTTGGGTTCCTAATGAAGCAGAGTTTCTTTTTAGAAATATTTGAATTCAGTGAGATGGAATCTGTTCCATCTTGGCATCAAGCCACTTGCTAGGACACACTTGGCAAGGCAGAGAGATGTACGTACCCCTCTGTGCACACATACAGAGGCAGAAGAGGCAGAAAAGAAATGTATGGCCCTGATTGTCATCATCATGTCAATGAGAAGTTCCTAGGCTATGCTTCAAACATCGTGTCCAAAGCAGATACAAGTATATTATGAGCTATCAATTTTAAAAATGTAAAACTTCTTAAGCAAAGTCTCAGTGAGGTGTTGTCCTGATTTCTCAACAAAGTTGAGTTAGCATTGCTATTTGCAAGATGTTGAGCTTATTATTCCACCATTAGCAGAGGCTTCACCCCAACAGTAATTCTTAAAAAATATGGTGTCAGGAAAGAAAGCCATACACTATGTGTCATTGCCTATACTCATGTGCAATACTTATTTCTTGCAGATTCTCAAGGAAATTCTCAAAATATTTTGTTACTCGATCTTGATCCCCAAACATATTACACATGTGCTGCAGAAGTCCTCTATAACAATGTGATACTTTCCCAAGAAAATAAAACTGTGGAGACCGATTTGGGGAGTGAGTATATTACTTACATTTATAAGATAAACAGAATTTCTCTTTCTTATTTGGGCTTACATTATTTGGGGAATCACAGAAAATAATGGTATAGAGTTACAGAAAGCATATCATAGAAGAAAAAATTTAAATGAATTTTAAGGTGAATTTAAAAATAAATTATACAAACCTAAAGTTGTTTTTTTTTCTATTGTTCTAATTGTACATATTGCAAGAGTGCTGGAAAGGGTTGAAATGATTGACATAGATCATTCCTGCTTTCTTCATTTCCTTAGCCCTCCCTCTTAGAACACGCTTCAGTCTGTATTCTTATGCATCTCTCTCAGTCATGTCCTGCTTCTGACAGAAGAGTGAAGTAAACAAATTGACCAGTATAATTCAGGCAAATCTAAGTGCTGAATATGAGATGGAAACTGTGGCTACCAAATTTTTGGCATCATAATTAATAACAACATAAAATTTAACAAATGGAAAGGGGTTCTGAAATTAACAGCATTTGGAAAGAGAGAAGAGAAAATCCCAATTAAATGTAAAATTTGCTGGTAAATATTAATTTTTATGGTGATTAATGAATAATCAACTATGATGAAGACAAAAGATATTGCTCACAAACAGGAGAGACATTTCTAGAAAAATGATTTGTATATATCAGTAGAGGAAAAGGAGAAGAGAAGCAGTAGGAAAGGGAGAAAGTAGGGGGAGAGGGGGGGAGAGAAGGTAGGAGAGAGGAATGGTGGTAAAGAAAAAGAGAGAGAGAAGCAGAAAGCTAGGTATGATGGTAGATATCCCAGCTTAGCTGCTTGGAAGGTTGAAGTAGGATGATGACAGGTTGAAGAGTGAGACCTGCACAGTGTGGGAAGGCTTGCTTGCGATGCATGCAATCCTGTTGTTGAAAACAACCAGAACAATAACAAAGTGCATTATGATTACCTGGTATTATACTAACACAACTCTACTTTGTTTCGTAGCTGAGGCCGAAGGGGATGTCCAAATCCAAGTCTCTTATTTTTCCAAACTAACATTAACTATACCAAGAGCAAAGAAAGATGCAAGGTAGCCAGACAAGTTTAGTATCATGTTGGGTATTAAAAACTTAGAGTGAGGCCAGGCAGATTGTTCAGTGGGTAAAGGTGCTTGCTGCCAAGCCTGAAGATCTGAGTTTGTTCACAGGATGCTTATGATAGAAGGTATGCACACGCACATGCACACACACATGGACACAAACACGAACACACACACACATGGACACTAACATGGACAAAGTTATACAAGTAAGTAAATAAACTAAGATAAACCCAACTTTTTAAAATCAGTGTAACATAATGTGGAATCTTTAAAAAAATGTTTGTATTTAATAAAATACAAGTCATGTCAGTTAACTGTTTTAGTATCCCTATAGAGCAAGTATATCAAATGGCCATCTGCCATTGGATCTCAACACATACAAATGTTCCATTGCTCTAAAAGCTAAAGTTATGAAGTACCTAATCAAAACCATGTGAGATACTATTTGTATTTTCTTAGAAAAAAGCAAGAATCATAAAATAATCTGTAAATTTGACTTTATAGTTGAATAATACTCCATCTCTTTGAAGTGATTGAAGAAAATAGCATATAAATTGTGTACTGTGGGAAAGTAGACATGATTTGTTTATATTTGACATGGACAATTTCCCAAAATATATAGGAAAAACCTTTCAGTTACAAAACAAGACACCAAATATTCCAATTGAAATACAGGGAAGCATATTGACTGTGCTTTTAGCAAAAGATATACAAATGATGACCGAGTCCATGGAAAACTGCTTGACCTCATTAGCCATCTGGAAAATTAAAGTCAAAACCAGATGGAGATTGTATACATATCCACTAACAAAAGACTGGCAATACTATAGATGAGAATATAGCAATTCACCCAACATGGAAGAAAGACTATATCTGCAAGAGAAAGTGGATGTGTGCACACGTATCAAGTCTTGGAAAAAGCTCAAACAGTCACCAAGTGTTTAGTAATAGAGAAATTATGGCACAAGTTAATGAAGAGTATTGCTTATCTTTCCCTGCTATAGTGAGATAGTCACCACATAAAGAAAATATTCATTTAGATCCAGAGTTTGGAAATTTTGGACCAGGGCTGGATGACTCTGTGGTACTGGGTCCCTCACAGGGACACCAGATGACAATGAATGGTAGGGATGTATCCTGAAGGGAACTACTCATCTCGTGTATCAATAAGGAAAAAGAAAAAGGAAGGATGGGGACCCTTGATATCATTTGAGGGTGTGTTTCTAATGGCCCAAAGATTTTGCACTAGGTCTTACCTCTCCAACATCCCACCAAGACATTTGTGACATTCAACATCCAAGTCATAGCCTTACTGATGACTAAAAAGGCATATTTATGATGTGCTAAAAAATCCAAGTGCTATATTAAAACCAATATAATTTGTGAAAATATTACTGTTTAATTCTATTTATGTATAATAAAAACAAAGTTACATTCAATCTATAGCAGTAGAAAGTAAATAGAAGATGTGGTATCTCAAGGGGGCTCATTTTGACTGTTAAGGGACATAGAAGGGCAATAGATAGGTTCTGTATTGTGATAGTAGCACATGGATGCATACATTCATAATTGATCAAGCTACACCTTAAGCAAGTATCATTGATTTTGTTTGAATGATTTCGCTCAACAATGTCTTAAAATACCAAAATATCTTAACAGTAACATCCATGAGAAGAGAATATTATCAGGTATTCTTTCAAATCAGTGGGATACTAGATTTCCTACTGCTGTATTGGAACAAAATAGACTCTATGAAAGAAACCCTATCTAAAGAATACAGTAGAAATCTAAAGATTTCACTGTTGTCTTAGTTTTTTGTCCTGCCCCATCCTTGTTCTGTCTGGTTCTTACAATTGTTAAGTCCCAAAGAAAATCACACAGAGGTCTACATTAACTATAAACTGATTGACCCATTAGCTCAGGCTTCTTATTAACTCTTATAACTTATATTAGCCCATTATTCTTATCTGTGTTAGCCACATGGCTCGGTACCTTTTTCAGTGAGGCAATCACATCTTGCTTCTTCTGTGGATGGATCAGGACTGCAGAGGAATGGGCTTCCTCATTCCAGAATTCTCTTGTTCTCATTGACCTGCCTCTACTTCCTGTCTGGTTGTCCTGCCTATACTTCCTGCCTTGCTACTGGCCAATCATCCTTTATTTAAAATATTTAAAATACAGACCATTCTACCACACTACTTCACTGAGATTTTATTAATTCACAATCAGTCAAAAGATGGCTGTTAGTGATTCCATCTTGTTATATAAATACTATTTTTTTCAGTGACTTATTTTTGCATTGTAACTTTTTCTTTTTCTTTCTTTTTTAACAGTTCCAGAGAAACCCAGGAGCGTTTTTTGTGAGAATGTAACTGAGAACAAAACATTAGT